>NC_045612.1:68760284-69063314 GCF_009762305.2 Zalophus californianus
TCCTAGCCTTACCTGGTAAAGGAGCTGGTATGGAGGCCTATGAA
Organism: Zalophus californianus; assembly: GCF_009762305.2. Classification (NCBI taxonomy): domain Eukaryota; kingdom Metazoa; phylum Chordata; class Mammalia; order Carnivora; family Otariidae; genus Zalophus; species Zalophus californianus. Next base: position 68,760,329 of record NC_045612.1, read on the forward strand.
AGCGACAGCAGCCCCTGCAGTTGCTGTGATTCGGCAGCCCAAACGATCAGTGAATATACTCACAATGGGAGAACAGAAGAAGATCATGCCCATTGAGAGGGCTCCTACCCATGCTGCAGAGAAAAGAAGCACAAAGACAACTTAGCTTAACGTGGTACCCAGTGATGCAGCTGGTATCTCAGTTCTCCTTCTCTGGCCTTTCACAGGGGACATTGCATTGGCCTCACTGCCATCCTGCTAGTCCCTAATGGTCAGAGAAGTTAGGTGGCTTCCATAAGCACCTATAGTGGGGCAATGTGAGAACCAGGAGTTTAGTTAATAAGCACACCTAGAACTTCAGAGCTGGGGTAGGGGGCCTTTAGAGATCAAGTCTATGACGGGATCTTCTAGCTAGTCACCACATGGCTGTACTACATTTCTCAGCTACTTTGGCTGTTTGGTATGACCATATGACTGAATTCTGACCAATAGGATGTGTGTTAAATAATATACACCACTTCCAGGCCAGGACCATAAAAAAACTCCCATGAGATTTCTGCTTTCCTGTGAGCTACAACCACAAAGTGACCTTGCAAGCCATGTATTAAGACTGGTAGAACTGCCATCAGTTCCGTCTGGGCCCCTAGATAACTACATGGAGCAAAGTTCCCTCTCCAATCTGGAACCCCTTCCCTGAACATTGCATAAGAAATAAAGAAACTTCTTTTTTTAAATTTAAATTCAATTAATTCACATATAAAGTATTATTAGTTTCAGAGGTAGAGTTTAGTGATTCATCAGTTGCATATAACACCCAGTGCTCATTACATCAAGTGCCCTCCTTAATGCCCATCACCCAGTTACTCCATCCCCCCACCCACCTCCCCTCCAGCAACCATCAGTTTGTTTCCAATAATTAGGAGTCTTTCATACTTCTTGTCCTTTAAGCCACTGAATTTCTGAGGGCCATTTGTTAACAGCAGTTAAACCAACATAAACTAAAACAAAAAGATTCCTCCACTACCATTTTACTGATAAACAGGCCCAGAAATGTGAAGGGACTTACCAAAGATCACACAGCAAGTTAGTGGCAGAGCTGGGACTCAAACCCAACTCTTCTTATTCCTAGTCCAAAGTTCATTGTATTATGTCTTCTATTGGGATGAGTGAAGCTTTCCATAATTGGAGGTGTGCAAGCAGATGCTAGATATAAAACAGGGGATTCAAGAATCGGGGTCAGATTTGGACTAGCCAACATTTTAGGCCCTTCCAGGCATGCTAAGCCAGATTTATAGCCTTAAGCATGTTCTACCTGGCTTCAGGGCCAAGGAGCATGGGAGTTAATTGAGCCTTCAGGAGCTAAGGTAAAGCTTGTGTTGGCCATTGGAACAGTCCTATAAAGATATTAAGACTAAAGAGCAGGGAAGTCCACAGACAAAGGCCTCCTAGAATTGTATGAGGAAACAAGGCAGATTTAGGAGCCACCCAGAGATTTCTAAGGACACTGTGCAAGAGGTCATGTAATCCTTCATCAGAGCCTATGTTTGGCAAATCCCTGACTCCAAACTCAAATAAGAAGAGTTTATTCTGTTTATAAAGGTTCTTAACTGTCTGTAACAGTCCTCACTGGGGAGGAAGAAATTTACCATTTTACTTAGATTCTTTCAGCCCATTTCCCTTTACTTACCCCTCAGAAAGAAAGCTCATTTTTTTTTCTTTGAAAGCTGTTATCAAGTTTCTTCTTAGGCCTCTTTTCTAGGCAAAATAATATTAGTTGCCTTAACTTTTTTCCTTAGCTTTAATTTCTAACTCTGTACTTTCAGAGCTCTCCTCTGAACATGTTCCAAGTCTTCATATCATCATCAAAAAGCATTCACTGAGTATCACCCGAGCAAGGTACCAGGACCGTTTCTGGCTCTCTTCGATCGTGGAACCCCAAGTTGCTTAGAGGAATGCAGTCTCAGTTGGGTCAAGGCTAGTCCACCATCTGTGTCTCTTATCTCAATGCCTAAGAAGCTGCTCAGATCCCCACTGGGAATCTTTGCTTTGCTGGGGCACCAACTTGAGCCCTAGCTGCCTGGCTTCAAAAGTACTGGCCTGGGACGGCAGGAAACCTGAACTTTCTCATCACAATTTTACCTCTTATCTTGCAGTTTCACCTCTTATCAGCCATGGGACCTTAAGCAAGTCACACAGCACTTCTCTAATCCTGTCCTCTTATCTGTAAAATGGGGATTAAAATTCCTGATGTGCCTTCCTCCAAGTTTTCTTTTAAATAATAATCAGATGTAATCACACTTAAGAGAGCTTTATAAATACCAATAGTCACACCATATACAAAAATTAATGCAAATGGATCATAGGCTTAAATGTAAAACTTAAAACTAAAAAACTTACAGAACAGAGTGTAGGAGAAAATCTTTCTGACCTTAAGGTAGGCAAAGATTTCACAGAAATTAACAAAAAGTATGATCCATAAAAGAAAGACACTGATACATTAGAATTTATCAAAATTTAAAATTTCTGCCTTTCATAAAATACTGTTATCAGAATGAAAAAGCAAGTCACAGGCTGGGAAAAATATTTACAACACACACATCTGATAAAAAGACTGGTATCCAGAACACAAGTGTTAGTGACTCTCATAACTCAATAAGAATAAAGCAAGCAATCCAGTTTAAAACATGGGCAAAAGATGTGAACAGACATTTCACACATATACACACACTATGAAGGACAAGCACAGGAAAATATGCTCAATATCAGTAATCATTCAAGAAATGCATATTAAAGCCACAGTGAGATACCCCTACATACCCACTAAAAAGGTTTTTAAGAAATCACAATGCCTGCTACTAGAGAGGATGGAGGGGAACTGGAAATCTCATACACTGCTGGTGGGAATGCAAAATGGTACACCAACTTTGGAAAACAGTTTGGCAGATTCTTATGAGGTTCAACGTACAATTACCACATGACCTTGAAATCCCACTCCTAGGTATTTACCCAAGATAAATGAGAACTTATGTTTACACAAAAACCTATACCTAGATGTTCATAGCAGCTTTTTTTGTTTTGCTTTAGTTCTTGTTTTTTTTTTAATTTTATTTAAATTTTAGGTAGTTAACATACAGTGCAATATCGGTTTCTGGAGTAGAATTCATAATTCATCATTACATACAACATCCAGTGCTCATCATAACACATGCCCTCCTTAATCCCCATCACCCGTCTAGCCCATCCCCAACCCACCTCCGTCCGTCAACCCTCAGTTTGTTCTCTATCATTAAAAAAAGACATCCAGATGGCCAAAAAGACACATGAAAAACTGCTCAACATCACTCATCAGGGAACTCCAAATCAAAACCACGATAAGACACCATCTCACACCTGTCAGGATGGCTAAAATTAGCAACACAAGAAACAACAGGTGTTGGCAAGGATGCAGAGAGAGGGGAACCCTCTTGCACTGTTGGTGGGAACGCAAACTGGTATAGCCACTCTGGAGAACAGTACGGAAGTTCCTCAAAAAGTTAAAAATATACCTACCCTAAGATCCAGCAATTGCACTACTAGGTATTTACCCAAAGGATACAAAAATACAAATTCAAAGGGACACATGCACCCCGATGTTTATAGCAGCATTATCTACAATAGCCAAAAAATGGAGAGAGCCCAAATATCCATTGACTGATGAATGGATAAAGAAGATATGGCATATATATACAATGGAATATTACTCAGCAGCTTTTTTTTTAATAACTGCCAAAACTTGGCAATAACTCAGAATGTACTTTAACCAGTAAATGGATAAGTGGGTATACGTTAATACAATAGATTACAACTCTGCAATAAACAGGAATGACCTATTGATACCAGCAAAAACTTCAACAATTCTCAAAGTCATTACACGAAGTTAAATAAGCCAGACACAAATGATTTTATTTATATAAAATTCTGGAAAGGCAAAACTATGGGGCAGAAAAATAGATCAGCGAGTACCAGGAGGAAGGATGGGGGTGGGGAGAGGATTCATTACAGGGGAGCATGAGGGAACTTTCTGGAGTGATGAAATGTTATATATTTTAACTCTAGTATGGAGTTCATAGGACTGAGCATATAAAAAGGGTGAATATTACTATAGTAAATTATACCTCAATAAATCTGATGTTATTAAAAAAAAGGAGAGGGCAGGGAAGCAGAAAGTGCCAGTGGGAGATTTCATTTATGATGTATGTATTTTTATTCTGGAAGGATTTTAAAAAAAATAGTTCTAGTGTATTGTCAAAGAGGAAAATACTACATTAAATCATCTTGCTGACATTTAATCAACTAGAACTCATGATTATTTGGCCCTTCTGAATATCTACAATACAATGAAAATTGAGGACTGGGCTTGAAGGTAACTTTTGTACAAAGAAAGTTTAAATTATATTTGATATAGCATTTTTCTGGTTAATGACATGTGTCCGTCATTATGGTATAATACAGAATATTTTCACTGCCCTAAAAATCCTGTGCTCCACCTATTCATCCTGACTCACCCTTCCAACATCTGGCAACCACTGATCTTTTTACTGCCTTCATAGTTTTGCCTTTTCCAGAATGTTACATAGTTGGAGTCATACAGTGTGTAGTCTTTTCAGATTGGCTTCCTTCACTTAGTAATATGCATTTAGGGTTTCTCCATGCCTTTTCATGGCTCAATAGCTCATTTCATTTTTAGCAGTGAATAATATTCCATTGTCTGGCTGTACCACAGTTTATTTATCAACTCACCTACTGAACTGAAGGACATCTTGGTTGCTTCCACATTTTGACAATTATGAATAAAGCTGCTAGAAACATTTGTGTGCAAATTTTTGTGTGGACATACATATTTTATATATTTGGTTAAATACTAAGGAGCTCAATTGTTAGATCATATGTTTAATTTTGTAAGAAACTGCCAAACTGTCTTCCAAAGTGGCTGTACCATTTTCCGTTCCCACTGGCAATGAGTGAGAGTTCTTGTTGCTGCACATCCTTCTGGCATTTGGTGTTGTCAGTGTTCCAGACTTTGGCCATTCTGATAGGCATGTAGTGGTATATCATTGTTCTTTATTTTTTTAATTTTTTAAATTTAAATTCAATTTAATTAACATATACTGTATTATTAGTTTCAGACGTAGAATTCAGTGATTCATCAGTTGCATACAACACTCAATGCCCATTACTTCAGGTGCCCTCCTTAATAATGCTCATCACCCAGTTACCCCATCCCTCCACCCACCTCCTCTCCAGCAGCCCTCAGTTTGTTCCCTATAGTTAAGAGTCTCTTATGGTTTGCCTCCCTCTCTGTTTTCGTCTTTTATATTTTTCCTTCCCTTCCCCTATGTTCATCTGGTTTGTTTCATAAATTCCACATATAGGTGAAATCATATGGTATTTGTCTTTCTCTGACCGACTTATTTTGCTTAGCTTAATGCTCTCCTGTTCCATCCACATCATTGCAAATGGCAAGATTTCATTCTTTTTGATAGCTGAGTAATATTCCATTACATATATATTACATATATATTATATATATATAAAAAATGATGTCCATCGACAGATAAATGGATAAAGAAGATGTGATACACACACACACACACACACACACACACACACACACACACACACATACATCTGAACTCTTTCCATAATTTGGTCATTGTTCTTTTCATTTGCATTTCCTTGATGACATATGAAGTTGAGTACCTCTTTTGTATGGTTTTTTCTCATCTGTGTATTTTCTCTTTTAAGTTTCTATTTAAATCCCAGTTAGTTAACATACAGTGTAATATTAGTTTCAGGTACACAATATACTGATTCAACAATTCCATACAACACCTGGTGCTCATCACAAGTTCACTCCTTAATACCCATCACCTATTTAACCCATTCCCCCACCCACGTCTTTTTTTTTAAGATTTTATTTATTTATTTGACAAAGAGAGAGATATAGCAAGCACAAGCAGGGAGAGCAGGAGAGAGAGAATCAGGCTCCCTGCTGAGCAGGGAGCCCAACACAGGGCTAGATCCCAGGACCCTGGGATCATGACCTGAGCCAAAGGCAGATGCTTAACCAACTGAGCCACATAGGCACCCCTACATCATCTTGTAACCATCAGTTTGTTCTCTATAGTTAAGAATCTGTTTCTTGGTTTGCCTCTCTTTCTCACATATAGGTCTTTTTTTAGAGGGCAGAGCAACAGAAGGAAAGGGAGAGAGAGAATCTTAAGTAGGCTTCATGCCCAGCATGGAGCCAGATGCAGGGCTTGAGATCATCACTTGAGCCAAAATCAAGAGTGGATGCTTAGTCGACTGAGCCACCCAGACACCCCTCACATTTAGGTCTTTAATCCATTTTGAATTTATTTTTTGCTATGGTGTAACAAAGTGGTCCAGTTTCATTCTTTTGCGTGTTGCCGTCCAGTTTTGCCAACACCATTGTTGTCTTTTTACCATTGGATATTCCTGTTTTGTCAAAGATTAATTGATCATATAGTTGAGGGTTCATTTCTGGGTTTTCTATTCCATCCCATTCATCTATGTGTCTGTTTTTGCACCAGTACCATACTGTTTTGATCACTACAGCTTTGTGATATAACTTGAAGTCCGAAATTGTGATGCCCCAGCTTCACTTGTTTTTTTTTTTCAAGGTTGCTTTGGCTGTTTGGGGTCTTTTGTAGTTCCGTACAAATTTTAGGATTGTTTGTTCTAGCTCTGTGTAAAATGCTGGTGATATTTTGATAGGAACCGTATTAAATGTGTAGATTGCTTTGGGTAGGATAGACATTTTAACAGTATTTGTTCTTCCAATCCATGAGCATGGAATGTCTTTCCATTTCTTGGTGTCCTTTTCAGTTTCTTTCATCCGTGTTTTATAGTTTACAGAGTACAGGTTTTTTACCTCTTTGGTTTGGTTTACTCCCATGTATCTTATTGTTTCTGGTGCAATTGTAAATGGCATTGACTTTTTAAAAAGATTTTATTTATTTATTTTTCAGAGAGAGAGAGAGAACGAGCACAGGCAGGTGGAGCAGCAGGCAGGGGAGAGGGAGAAGCAGACTCCCCGCTGATCAAGGAGCCCAATGCAGGACGCAGTCTCAGGACCCTGAGATCATGACCTGAGCTGAAGGCAGACATTTAACTGACTGAGCCACCCAAGTGTCCCGGCACAGATTTCTTTATTTCCATTTCTGCTACTTTATTTTTGGTCTATAGAAATGCAACAGATTTCTGTACACTGATTTTGTATCCTGTGACTTTATTGAATTCATTTATCAGTTCTAGCAGGTTTTTGTGTAGAGTCTTTTGTGTTTTTCTATATATAGGTTCATGTCATGTGGAAATAGTGAAAGTTTTACTTCCTTCTTGCCAATTGGGATGCCTTTTATTTCTTTTTGTTGTCTGATTGCTGTGGCTAGGACTTCCAGTACTATGTTAAATAACAGTGGTGAGAGTGGACATCCCTGTCTTCTTCCTGACCATAGAGGAAAAGCTTTCAGGTTTTCCCCATTGAGTATTATGTTACCTTTGGGCTTCTCATATATGGCCTTTATTATGTTGAGATATATATGTTCCCTCTAAACCTACTTTGTTGAGGATTTTTATCAAAAATGGATATTGTACTTTATTGAATGCCCTTTCTGCATCTATTGAAATGATCACATGGTTCTTATCCTTTCTTTTACTAATGTGGTATATCACATTGATTTGCAAATATTGAACTATTCTTGCAACCCAGGAATAAGTCCCACTTGATCATGGTGAATGATTCTTTTACTGTATTGCTGGATTCAGTTTGCCAGTATTTTATTAAGAATTTTTGCATCTGTGTTCATCAGGGATATTGACCTGTAGTTCTTTTTTTTTGTGATGTCTCTATCTGGTTTTGGTATCAGAGTAATGCTGGCTTCATAGAATGAATATGGAAGTTTTCCTTCCTTTTCTATTTTTTTTTTGGAATAGTTTGAGAAGAATAGATATTAACTGTTCTATAAGTGGTAGAATTTGCACATGAAGCTGTCTGGTCCCAGACTTCCATATGTTGGGAGTTTTTGATGACTGATTCAATTTCTTTGCAGACTATCAGTCTGTTCAAGTTTTCTATTTCTTCCTCTATCAGTTTTGATAGTTTATATGTTTCTAGGAATTTACCCATTTCTTCCAGGTTGTCTAATTTGTTGGTATATAGTTTTTCATAATATTCTAATTGTTTGGATTTCTGTGGTGTTGGTTGTTCTTTCTCCTCTCTCATTTGTGGTTTTATTAATTTGGGTCCTTTCTCCTGTCTTTTTGATAAGTCTGGCTAGAGGTTTACCAATTTTATTAATATTTTCAAAGAACCAGCTTCTGGTTTCATAGTTTCTATATCATTTATTTCTGCTCTAATCATTATTATTTCCTTCCTTCTGCTGTCTTTAGGCTTCACCTGTTCTTTTACTAGCTCTTTTAGGTGTAAGGTTAGGTTGTTGCTTTGGAATTTTTCTTGCTTCTTGAGCTGGGCCTATAATACTATATACTGCCCTCTTGGGACCACTTTTGCTGCATCGCAAAGGTTTTGGACAATTATATTTTCATTTTCATTTGCTTCCGATTTTTTAATTTCTTCTTTGATTTCCTAGTTGATACATTTATTGTTTAGTAGCATGTTGTTTAACCTCCCTGTATTTGTGGTCTTTCCAAATTTTTTCTTGTGATTTTCTTCTAGTTTCATAGCATTTTGGCCAGAAAAGCTGCATGGTACAACTTTAATCTTTTTATATTTGTTGAGGTCTGTTTTGTGACCTAATATGTGTTCTATTCTGGAGAATGTCCATGTGCACTTGAAAAGAATGTGTAGGGGCGCCTGGTTGGCTCAGTCAGTTAAGTGTCTGCCTTTGGCTCAGGTCATAATCCCAGGGTCCTGGGATTGAGCCCTGCATCAGGCTCCCTGCTCAGCAGGAGCCTGCTTCTCCCTCTGCCTGCCACTCCCTCTGCTTGTGCTCTCTCTATATTATATATGTCAAATAAGTAAATAGAAACTTTACAAATAGAAGAGAAAAGAATGTGTATTCTGCTGTTTTAGGATGGAATGTTCTGAATATATCTATTAAGCCCGTTTGGTCCAGTGTGTCATTCAAAGCTGTTGTTTCCTTGTTGATTTTCTGCTTAGATGATTTGTCCATTGATGTAAGTGGGGTGTTAATGTCCCCTACTATTACTATATTATCAACTAGTTCCTTTATGTTTGTCATTAATTGTTTTATTGATTTGGGTGCTCCCATAATGTGCGCATAAATATTTACTGTTGTTAGATCTTCTTTTTGGATTGTCCCCTTTATGATCACACAGTGCCCTACTTTGTCTCTTGTTACAGTCTGTCTTTTAAAGTCCAGTTTGTCTGATATAAGTAGTGCTACTCCAGCTTTCTTTTGATATCCATTTGTATGATAAGTGTTTCTCCATCCCCTCACTTTCAATCTGCAGGTGTCTTTAGCTTTAAAATGAGTCTCTTGTTGGTAGCATACAGATGGGTCTTTTTAAATTATTATTCATTCTGACACCCTATGTCTTTTGACTGGAGTGTTTAGTCCACTTACATTCACAGTACTTACTGATAGATATGTATTTATTACCATTTTATTACTTGTTTGGTCATGTTTTCCTGAGATTTTCTCTGATCCTTTCTTGCTTTTGTTACTTTTGGTCTCTCCTTTGTGCTCAAAGCCTCCGTTTTAATATTTCTTGTAGGACTGGTTTAGTGGTCACGGACTCCTTTAGTTTTTGTTCATCTGGGAAACCCTTTACTTCTCCTTCTAGTTTAAATGATAGCTTTGCTGAATAGAGTATTCTTGACTGCACATTTTTCCCATTCAGCACTTAGAATATATCAAGCCACTTTCTTCTGGTTTGCCAAGTTTCTGTTGAGAAATCCCCAGCTAGCCTCCCAGGTTTCCCCTTGTAAGTTAAGGCCTTCTTTTATCTTGATGCTTTTAAGTTTTTCTTTATCACAGTATTTTGTCAATTTAATTAAAATGTCTTGGTCTTGGTCTGCTTTTGCTGATTTTGATGAGAGTTCTCCCTGCCTCCTGGATGTGGATATCTGTTCCCTTTCCTAGATTAGGGAAGTTTTCAGCTATTATTTCTTCAAATAAATTGTCTTACCCTTTTCTCTCTCTTTTTCTTCTGAGACTCCTACAATACAAATGTTATTACATTTGAGGGAGTCATTGAGTTGCCTAAGTCTATCCTTGTGTTGCATAATTCTTCTTTCTCTCTTTTGTTCAGCTTCATTACTTTTCATTACTTTGTTTTCCAGGTCACTAATTCATTCTTCTGCTTCTTCCAGCCTGCTGTTCACTGCATCAAGCCTGTTTTCAGTCGCATTTATTGTACTCTTCATCTCTGACTGATTCTTTTTTTAACTCTTTTATCTCTGTGGTAAAGGTTTCCCTGATGTCTTCTTTATTTTCTCAAGCACAGTGTGTATCCTTATGATTGTTGCTTTAAATTCTCCATCAGGCATGTTACTTACATCTGTTTCTGTTAGATCTCTGGCCGTGGCCTTATCTTCTTTCATTTGGGATAATAAATTCCTCTGTCTTTGCATTTTGTCTAAATCTCTGCCTTCTTCTTTGTGTTAGAAAAGCCAGTTATGTCTCCTGCTCCAGAAAGTAATGATCTTATGAGGAAGGGGTCATTAATGCCCAGGGCCTGGTACTTCAGGAAGTGTCTCTGGTGTGCACTGCATGTGCTCTGCTATTGTGTTTTGGCTGCTCTGTCCTCAGACGAGTCCTCTGCAGAGGTTCTCCTTGCCTGCTGTGGGCAGTGTTTGGTCCCTGGCCTGAATGTGGCGAGTTTTAACTAGGTGTCCTCTGGTCTGCTTATGAAATGAGACTGGACACCTCCTCTACCAGAACTGAGGCCCTGCAGAACTCTCTGGTCAGGAGATGTGGTGTGGGCAGGGGTTTGTGCTGGTCTGGGGAGGGGCCTGCTGCACTGGGACTGAGGCAAGCATGACTGAGAAGGGTAATCCCACCAGAGCACAGGGGTGGTGGAACTTGTATGCAAGTTTGGCAGCCAGCATCGGTGCTATGCTGTTTCCTGGAGGTGGCTCTGTGTTTAATCTGAGGGGTGGGGGAGGGGAATGTCACCCACCAGCTCCTTTGTTTCAGGAGAGGTATTTCCGTGAATGCTGCCTCTCAGGGATGGCTCTGAGAAGAGCGAATAATCTCCCCACTGTGTACCCCAGGCACTCTTCAGATTGCTGTTTCCACACTGTCTGCCCCTGGTTGTTTGCCTGCCTTCTCTCCAGAAGCAGCACAGTGCCCTCAGGGCACTGTCTCTTGACATTGTCTTTTGCAGAAGTTAATTTTAATGAAGTCTACCTTATCAATTATTTTCTTCATGGATTGTACCTTTGGTGTTGTATCTAAAAATTCATTGCCCTACCCAAGGTCATCTAGGTTTTCTCCTATGCTATTTTCTAGGAGTTTTAGAGTTTTTTGTGTTTTATATTTAGGTCTGTGATCTATTCTGAGTTAATTTTTGAGAAGATTGTAATGTCTGTGTCTAGATTCGTTTTTTGTACATGGATATCCAGTTGTTCCAGCACCATTTGTTGAAAAAACTATCTTTGTTCTATTGTATTGCTTTTGCTTCTTTGTCTAAGTTTAGTTAGCTGTATCTATGTGGATTTATTTCTGAGCTCTCTGTTCTATTCCACTGATTTCTTTGTATATTCTTTCACTGATACCACACTGTCTTGAATATTCTTGCCTTATAGTAACTCTTGAAGTTGGGTAGTGACATTCTCCAACTTTGTTCATCTCCTCTAGTATTGTATTGGCTATTTGGAAATTTTGCCTCTCCATGTAAAGTTTAGATTCAGTTTGTGGATATCCACAAAATAACTTGAATTTTTATTGGGATTGCATTGAACCTACATTATCAATTTGGGAAGAACTGATATCCTGACAATATTGACTCTTCCTATGCATAAACATGGAATATCTCTCCATGTTTTTAGTTCTTTTTAAATTTCATTCATCACAGTTTTATAGTTTTCATCATATACAATTTGTGTATATATATATACACACACATATATATACACACACATATATATTGTTAGATTTATACCTAAATATTCCATTTTGGAGGCTCTAATATAAATGGTATTCATTTTTAAAATTTCAAAATCTAATTGTTCCTTACTGGTATATAGGAAAACAATTGACTTTTGTATATTAACTTTGTATCCTGAAACCTTGCTATAATCACTCATTAGTTCCAGGAGTTTTTTGTTGATTCTTTCAGATTTTCTACATAGATGATCATGTCATCTGTGAATACAGTTTTATGTCTTCTTTCTTAATCTGTCTACCTTAATCTGTTATTCCCTTTCCTTGTTTAAATGTTACACTAGCTAGAACTTCCAGGATGATATTGAAAAAGAGTGATAAGAGAGAATAACTTTGCCTTACCTGATCTTAGTGGGAAAGCTTCAAGTCTATCATCATTAAGTATGATGTTAGCTATAGGTTTTTTAATATAGATTTTTAAAAAATCAATCTGTTTGGGTTTCTTTTAAACTTTTAAATTCTGAAATAATTATGGATTCACAGGAAAGAGCCAAAATAATCCAGAGAAGTTCCATGAACCCTTCACCCAGTTTCCCCCAATGGTTATATCTTATGTAACTATACTAAAATATCAAAACCAGGAAATTAACATTGGTACAATATATATGTATGGTTCTATATCATTTTATCACATGTGTAGATTCTTGTAACCACCATTGCAATCAAGATACAGATTTATTCCATCACCACAAACATCTCCTTTGTGCTACTCCTTTACAGTCATACCCAGTCCACTTCACTACCATTCCTAGGCAGCCACTAGTTTCTTATCTTTATAGATATTATTTTAAGAAAGTTATATAAATGGACTCATAGAGTACAGACCTCTGAAGATTGGCTTTTTTCACCTAGCATGATTCCCTGGAGATACATATTTGTAGTGAGTTTCCTGTATTTGGGATATGGGTTTTTTTTCTATCCACTCTGCCAATCTCTTTCAATTGATGTATTTTGACCATTTACAATGGAAATAATCATTGATATGGTTAGGGTAATTTTATTTTTGTTTTATGTTTTTTCTTCCTCTGTTTCCCTTTTCCCTGCCTGCTTGTAGGTTCCTTTAACAGTTTTTAGAATTCCATTTTGATTTATTTATAATGCTTTTGAGTGTCTCCTTTTGTATACTTTTTTTAGTGGTTGCTCTAGCTGTTATATTATATGTATATAACTTATCAAAGTTTACTGATGTTGACATTTCACAAGTTTGAGTGGAATGTAAGAACCTAACCTTCCTTATGTCCCTTCACTCTCCCTCATTTATAATATAATTTTCTTAAATATTTATTTATATACATTGATAACCACATCAGGAATCAATATAATTTTTGCTTCAACTGTTAAAGATAATTTAGACAACACAAAGGGAGAAGAAGGTCTATTGTAATCATCCATAATTTTACCCTTCATTATTCTTTCTCCCATCTTCATGTTTCAAGGTTCCTTCTTTTATTGCTTCCTTTCTGTTTAAAGAACATCCTTTGGCCATTCATTTAGAGTAGGTCTGCTGGTGACAAAGTCTCTTAGTTTTCCTTCATCTGAGAATATCTTGATTTTGCCTTCATTCCTAAAGGAAATTTTCACTGGATATGCAATTCTGGGTTGACAGCTTTTTTTTTTTTCCCCTGCACTTTAAAAATGTACCATCTTTCTTCTGCCCTTCATGATTTCTGATGAGAAATCCACTGTCATTTGAATGTTTCCCCTTTAGTTAAGGTGTCATTTCTCTCTCCCTGTTTTCAAGATGTGTGTGTGTGTGTGTGTGTGTGTGTGTTTAGATTTCAGAAGTTTGATTATGATGTATTTTGGCATAAATTTCTTTGAGTTCATCCTCTTTGGGATTCACTCAGCTTCTTGACACAGTAGATTTGTCTTTGCCTAATTTGGGAATTTTTCAGTCATTCCTTGAGTACTTTTTCAGCTGCATCTCCTTTCTTCTCTCCCTCCAGGACTCCTCTGATGACAGGAATGTTACATCTTTTGTTATAGCCCCACAGTTATTTAAGGCTCTGTTCATTTTTTTTCCAATTTATTTTCTCTCTGTTGTTCAGATTTGATGATTTCTATTGTTCTGTCTTCAAGTTCACTGATTCTTTCCTCTGTCCTCTCTATTCTTTCATGGAGCCTATCCAGAGAGGTTCTTATTATCATTATTTCAGTCGTATGTTTTAGTTATAAAACGTCCGTTTGTTTCTTCTTTGTATCTTCTATTTGTTTGCTAAGACAGTATTTTTTATTTGTTTCAAGTAGGATTGTAATTGCTCACTGAAGCATTTTTATGATGGTTGCTTTAAAATCCTCGTCAAATAATTCCAATATCTGTGTCGTCTTGGTGTTGGTATTAGTTGATTATCTTTCTCATTGAAGTTGAGATTTCTCCAGTCTTTGGTGTGACAAGTGGTTTTCTATTCTGGACATTTTGGATATTTTAAGACTCTGGATCTATCTAAATCTTGTGTTTTAACAAGCCTGCTATGGCACTGTGCCAGTAAGGCACCACCTCATTATTGCTATATGGGGTGTAAGAGATGGGGTGGAAGTCCAGGTTCCCTGCTTAGCCTCCATTGAGGCTGGGAAGGATGGGTGCCTTGTTACTGCTGAGCAAGGGTTGGTGTTCAAAATCCCCACTGGGCTTCCTCTGATATTTTCCTGGCTAGAAAGGGTAGGGATTGCTTATTACTATTTCCCACATTGCTTTAACTGTTACTATACTGAACAATATTAAAAGTCCTACTTTCCTGCTTGGCCTTCAATGACACCACCTTGGCACCTCTCCAGGAATGGGAGGAGAGTCAAAGGTTAAAGTCTGGAAGGGTGAAAGTCCAGGCTCCCTCCGTTGACATTATGGGGGAGGAGTAGGCCTTCTTACCACTGAAAGGGAATGAAATTCTTAGATCTCCACTTAGTTTTCTTTGATACTACCTCAGCATGGTGGGGCAGTTTGGGGCACCTTGTTACAACTGGGTGAGTGTAGAAGTCTAGGTTTCCCACTAAGCCTTTGCTGATAAAAATCAGATGGGATGAATTTTTTTCCCCCATGGTGTTTGGCTGGAGCACAGTGGTTGTTGTCTAAAAGTTTTCTGTCTTCTATGCTGCCTCTTTCCTGGTCTTTTAGCTAGAAAAAGCAGGATTTTCTAGGGGCTCGTTTATCCACTGGTATTTCTCTGTTGCTAACCTTTTCAGCTCCAGGTCTAAGATATCTGAGGCAAAAATAAAAACCATGTAATTCACTGCTCTGTTGTTCCTCAGGTCCTGAGGTCCTTAGTCCATCAGTCTCCTTCTCTCTACCTTTCAGTCTTTATATTTGCTTTATATACAGTGCCCAGAGTTTTTAGCCATGCTTCATGGGAGGAATATAGAAAAGTACCTTAATATAGTTTTTTCTAAATGCATATTATAAAAAATGAAACCACCTATATATGATATTCATTTATTCAACAGTTATTTAACATCCTCTCTGGCCCAGACACATGGCCATCCTATAGGCCCTGAAGTTGCTAAATGAGGGACACATGGTTCTTGCCTTCAAGGATCTCACAGTAGGATAGGGAACTTTTTTTCTTAAACAGGGCAATATAATTTATAAATCCCATGGTTCAAGACTAGAGTAAAATTTTCTATTTATAGATTCTCAAACAAATCAGACATTCCAACTGACAGAAAAAATTGTTATATTAAGGGAAAGAAAGGTAATCTAATAGCTAGATTAATAACTGAAAAAGAATAGCATGATATAAGAGAAAGTATTTTAAAGGATTGTTAGAAATAAAGGTTATCGGAGGAAATTCAGTAAGAGAAAAATAATCAAGGGATGACTATATTTAAAAAAGAAGAACCAGGATGCCTGAGTGGCTCAGTCAGTCAAGCATCTGCCTTCAGCTCAGGTCATGATTCCAGGGTCCTGGGATCAAGTCCCGCATAGGGCTCCTTGCTCAGCAGGGAGCCTGCTTCTCCCTCTGACTGCCGCTCCCTCTGCTTGTGCTCTCTCATTCTCTCTCTGTGACAAATAAATAAATAAAATCTTAAAAAATAAATTAATTAAAAAATAAAGAAGAACCAATAATCATCATAATGATGATGATGATTAAATGCTATTGGTTATCCTTTACCTTCCTTGAACTCAGTTCCTTTTTGACAAATACAAAGCATGGGTAAAGGTTTTCTAGAACTTTTGACAGTCCTTGGACTCAAAGCTAGGGAGTTTTTGTTGTTCCCCATATTACTCTTGCTCTCATATGAGGTAGACAAAGAGATTTCAATGAAGCAGCTGAGATCTGGGAGACTTGTGAAGCATGGAAAGTTTAAGCATACCGCATTTCTTTGTGCTTCACTTTACTGTGCTTCACAGATGCTAAGTTTTGTTTGGTGTGTGTGCGTGTGTGTGTGTGTGTGTGTGTGTGTGTGTGTGTGTGTGTGTTTTACAAATTGGAGGTTTGTGGCAACCCTTCATTGAGCAAGTCTATTGGCATCATTTTTCCAACAGCATATGTTTACTTCATGTCTGTGTGTCACATTTTGGTAATTCTTGCAATATTTCAATTTTTTAAATTATTATTATACATGTTATGATGATTTGTGATCAGTGGTCTTTGATGTTACTTTTGTAATTGTTTTGGGGCACCACGAACTGTGTCCATATAAGATGGCAAACTTAAGAGATAAATGTTGTGTTCTTTTTTTGAAAGATTTTATTTATTTATTTGTCAGAGAGAGAGAGAGCACAAGCAGGGGAAATGGCAGGCAGAGGGAGAAGCAGGCTCCCTGCTGAGCAAGGAGCCTGATGCCAGGCCCCTGGGATCATGACCTGAACCAAAGGCAGATGGCTAACCTACTGAGCCACCCAGGTGCCCCTGTTGTGTGTGTTCTGACTGCTCCACCAACCAACCATTTCCCTTCTCTCTCCCTTTCCTCAGGCCTCTTTATTCCCTGAGACACAACAATATTGAAATTAAGCCAATTAATAATCCTATAATGGCTGCTAAGTATTCAAGTGAAATGAAGAGTCACATGTCTCTCCTCTTAAATCAAATGCTAGAAAGTATTATGCTTAGTGAGGAAGGCCTGTCAACAGCTGAAAGACTGAAAGCTAGGCTTCTTGTGCCAAACAGCCAAGTTGTGAATGCAAAGGAAAGATTATTGAAGGAAACTAAAAGTTCTACTCCAGTGAACATGTGAATGATAAGAAAACAACTATTGCTGATATGAAGAAAGTTTCAGTGGTCTGGTTAAAAGATCAAACCAGCCCCAACATTCCCTTAAGCCAAAGCCTAATCCATATCAAGGCCCTAACTCTCTTTAATTCTATGAAGGCTAAGAAAGGTGAGGAATGTATAGAAGAAAAGTTTGAAGCCAGGAGAGTTTGGTTCATGAAATTGAGGAAAATAAGCCATCTACTTAACACAAAATTGCAAGGTGAAGCACAAATGTTGATGTGTAAGCTGCAGCAGGTTATCCAGAGACTCCATCTAAGGTGGATTGATTGAAGGTGGCTACACTAAACAATAGATTCTCAATGTAGAAGATACAGCCTTCTATTGGAAGAAAATGACATCTAGGACTTTCATAGCTAGATTAAAGAAGCCAATACTTGGCCTCAAAGGACAGGCTGACTCTCTTGTTAGGGGCTTACGTAGGACTTTCAGTTGAAGCCAGTGCTCATTTACCATTTTGAAAATCCTAAGTCCTTTAAGAATTATGCAAAACCTACTCTGCTTCTGCTCTATAGGTGGAACAAAAAGCCTGGATGACAGCCCATTTGTTTACAACATGGTTTACTGAATATTTTAAGCTGACTGTTTAGACCTACTGCCCAGAAAAAAAATTCCTTTCAAAATATTATTGCTCATTGACAATTCATCTGGTCATTCAAGAGCTCTGATGGAGATGTGCAACAAAATTAATGTTTTTTATGCCTGCTAACACAATATCCATTCTGCAGCCCATGGATAATTGAGTAATTTTGACTTTCAAGTCTCATTCTTTAAGAAATCCATTTCATAAGATTATATCTCTCATCTACAGAGATTAATCTGATGATTCTGGACAAAGTAAATTGAAAACCTTCTGGAAATCAGACACTGTTCTAGATGGCAATAAGAACATTTGTGATTGATGGGAAGAAGTCAAAATATCAACATTAACAGGAGTTTGGAAGAAGTTGATTCCAAACCTCATGGATGACTTTGAGGGATTACAGACTACCAGTGGAGGAAGTAACTGCAGATACAGTGCAAAAAGAAAGAGAAATAGAATTAGAAGTGAAGCCTAAAGATGCAACTGAATTTTTGCATTCTCATAATAAAACCTGAATGGATAAAGTGCTAGGGATGACCAAAGAAAGTGGTTTCTTGACATGCAATCTACTCCTGGTGAAAATGCACTGAAGAATGTTGAAATGACAACAAAGGGCTTAGAATATTACAAAAACTTAGTTGATAAAGCAGTAGCAGGGTTTGAGAAGATTGACTCCAATTTTGAAAGAAGTTCTACTGTGGGTAAAATGCTGTCAAACAGCATTGCATGCTGCAGAGAACTCGTTTGTGAAAAGAAGAGTCAATCAATGCAGCAAACTTGATTGCTGTCCTGTTTTAAGAAATTTCCACAGCTACCCAATGATCAGCAACCACCACCCTGATCATTCAGCAGCCATCATGAAAAACTTAAATATAGCAGAGGTTGGTTAATAATGTTTAGGGAAAGACATGATCTCCATAAGATAAAAGTGCAAGGTGAAGCAGCAAGCACTGATATAGAAGTTGCAGCAAGTTATCCAAAAGATCTAGCTGAGATAGTTAATGCACTAAACAACAGATTTTCAATGTAGGCAAAATAGCCTTCTATTGGAAGAAGATACCATTTAGGAATTGTGTAGCTAAGGAGAAGTTAATGCCTGTCTTTGGAGCCTCAAAGGACAAGCTGACTCTCTTTTTAGGGGCTAATGCAGCTGGTGACTTTAAGTTGAAGCCAATGCTCATTTGCCATTTCAAAAATCCTAGGGTCCTTAACAGTTATGCTAAATCTACTCTGCCTTTGCTCTATAAACTGAAAAACAAAGCCTAGATGATAGCACATTTGTTGACAACATAGTTTATTGAATATTTGGAGCCCACTGTTGAGGCCTACTGCTCAAAAAAAAAAAAAGATTCCTTTCAAAATATTACTGCTCATTGACAATGCACCTGGTCACCCAAGACTTCTGTACATTAGAGATGTACAATGAAATTAATGTTATTTTCATGTCCTCTAACACAAAATCCATTCTGCAGCCCATGGATCAAGGAGCAATTTTGACTTTAAGTCTTCTTATTAAAAAAATACATTTCATGTGACTATAGCTGCCATAGACAGTGATTCCTCTGATGGATCTGGGCAAAGTTACTTGAAAACCTTCTGGAAAGGATTCGTCATTCTAGATGTCATTTAGAACATTTGTGATTCATGGGAAGAAGTCAAAATACCATACTAACAAGAGTTTAGAAGTTGATTTCAACCCTCATGAATGACTTTGAGGGGTTCAAGACATCAGTGAAGGAAGTAACTGCAGATATAGTAGAAAGAACAAGAGAACTAGAATAGAAGTGGAACCTGAAAATGTGACTGAATTGCTGCAATCTCATGATAAAACTTTAATGGATAAGGAGTTATTTTGGATAAGCAAAGAAAGTGGTTTCTTAAGATGGAAACTACCCCTGGTGAAGATGCTGTGAAGACTGTTAAAATGACAACAAAGAATTTATACTATTACTAAATTACATGATAAAGCAGCAGCAGCATTTGAAGGGATTGACTCCAATTTTGAAAGACGTTCTATTGTGGGTAAAATGCTCCCACATTACAGACAAATTGTGCAAGGAAGAGCCAATCGATGTGGCAAACTTCATTGTTGTCTTATTTTAAGAAATCGCCCCTGCCACCCCAACCTTCAGTAACCACCATCCTGATCAATCAGCAGCCATCAAAATCAAGGCAAGACCCTCCACCAGTAAAAATAATACAACTCACTAAAAGCTCAGATGATGGTTAGCATTTTTTAGCAATAAAGTATTTTTAAGTTAGGGTATGTACATTTTTAGACATAATGCTATTGCACCCTTACAAGACTACAGTATAGTGTAAACATAACTTTTATATGTACTGAGAAACCAAAAACACCACTTGACTCACATTATTGTGATATTTGCTTTATTGCATAGTCTGAAACCAAACCTGCTGTATCTCTGAAGCATTCCTGTAGATTTTAACAGGTAACATAGAAGGCCATCTTTCTTTTTTTTAAGATTTTATTTATTTATTTGACAGAGAGAGACACAGTGAGAGAGGGAACAGAAGCAGGGGGAGCGGGAGAGGGAGAAGCAGGCTTCCCGCAGAACAGGGAGCCCGATGGGGGGCTCGAACCCAGGACCCTGGGATCATGACCTGAGCCGAAGGCAGACACTCAATGACTGAGCCATTCAGGTGCCCCGAGGGCCATCTTTCTAAACAGACTTGGGAAAATAAGAGGCGGCACCCCACAATTTTCCATCAGGCACAGAGCATTATGTTCAACCCACTGTAAATGCTGAAAGTAATACACTTTCTGACTAATACACTTTCCATCCAGTACAGCGCTAACACTTTGAGGATGAACTATGTATAAATCCACCATCCACAGCTTTCATCCATTGTTTCCCAAAGTTCTCTTCAACCTCAATCACTATTCTCAGCTGAGTTAAATACTTCCAGAGTTGGCCTCAAAATGTCTGTACCTGAAGTAAATACAGTGTCTGTATTCAGCAGGCATTCCCCTCCCTCTTTCCTCCTCTAGACATCCACAGCCAGCTGGGCTTCTGTTGGGCCTCAGCAGTACAAGAATAGAAACGCTGGCCTTTCCAGCTCCATCCTGGGCCTATTGGTCCTCAGGATTCCTTATGCTCAAAGTCTTTTCACTCAAGTGCCCAATTAGTGCCCTGGATCCTTACCCAGGCCCACAGGCTAATGCCTTTGATGTACTGGGAGACTTCTCAGAAAAGAACTCAAATACAAGACCAGATTCCTTATTCCTTGGCTGCCAAAAGCCAACCTTTCTGAGCTCTCTCTCTGAGTTGCAAAAGGAGGAAAGGGTACTCTAAGAGCCAAACTCTCCAAATAAATTACAGGCTTTTACAAATTCCTGTTGTTGTGGGGAACTAATGAAAGCTCAAATGAGGGAATGATGGAAAAAAGCCAAAGAAGGGGCAAAGCTGGGGAAAGGGGCAGATCAGAGAGGTGAAGGGGGATTGACATGGGGATGAGATGACTCTATTCAAGAGCCCCCGGTTCTGACAAGGTGCACAGTATGATGAAAGGATAGCAAATAGGATTAGAAGGTCATGTTTTGAGGTTTAGCTATCCAACTATTGTACCTAATGCTAAGTGGGAAAAAGTGGCACCATGAATTAGTGTCTCTGTTACCAGAAGTATTCCCCTGTTTCTGCCTCATCTCTGTCCCTCTTCAGAGTCCCCAGAATATGGTAAAGAGACTAAACCTACTTGGGACAAGTAAGGGTGGTCTTAATGGCATTGGTAGGGCATGAGTACTATGTGGGAGAGGTGGCAAGCAGCTCAGGATAGTGCTGATAGTATACTGGTACATCGTGCCAGGTGGTCAGCAAATACTAGTCAGGTGACTGAAAGTATTGTGGAACATAGTTAAGAGGAAGGAAGTGAAGGCACTTTAAGGGTCAGCTGGGGAGCTCCAGAGGGAGAGAAATGCAAAGCCCTCGTCTTCCTTGGTACTAAGATGGCAGAGCCCTGACCTCCATTCTTTCTGTGCCTGACTGGAGAGTGACCTCCAACTAAGCTTCATTTATTAACTATTTATTTAACCTTGTGCAGGACCCAGAGTTAAGTGCTAGGTAGTTATTTTTCCAGTTAATAGATGAAAATCTCTTGTTCAGGGAAGCTAATTCCAAATCGTTTTCCATTTCCTGACAAACACTTATGTTGAGAAGAGCTCTTTCTTCCACCTTTCAACTTCTCTAAGCCCATTTACTTAGGTAGCTACTCACCATCCATTCATTGTGTCTAGAATTCTATAGATTTGTAGCAAGCTTCTATTTTAAAATTCCAAAAGTGTTTTTATATTTGTCCTGGCATTTGATCCTGCCAGATTTCTTCATTAGAATGTGGTAGTGTTTTTTCTGGGTTGGCACAGCAATACTGGAAAATATTCTTTTGTAAACATTCAATATCTAAACAAATCCCATTTTTAACTTTCCATTCCACACTTTGCCTCAAAACATGCCAACTTTAATGGTCTATCTACTTTTGAGTATCTACTTTTGTAGATACTCAAAAGTCTATCTACTTTTGAGTATCAAAACTTAAAAAGTCAAATAATCACTGAAAAGACAACAATAAGTTGTCTTATTACCCCCTTATTAGGTCATTTGGCCTCCTTCTCTCTGATGCTATTGTTTATTTACTTCCATTTTTGGAATCAGAAGATCTAGAGATCCAGTTTCTAATTTTATAGGTAATCAGACTCAGGCCCAGAGACTAACACTTAGAAGTACCTACATCAAATCTGAAAATGCAGTCCTTCTAGCTCTTGCCCCAGTCTTTCATGGGCGACTGGGCTCTACTTAATGGCCTATGGCCCACTGATTTGGCAACCACTGTTTTAGGAAAATAGTTATCTACACTAGCAGCCAGGGTATATTACAGATAGTTCTTGAGCCAAAACCATCAGTGCTTAGAGGAACAATGAATTGAAACAATTTCCTCAGCTTTCTCTGATGAGGCTAGCCAGCACCTGCAGACTCAGACTGTCATTCACCTGATAGAAGGTATGAGAAAGAAGGAGGAGGCAAAGACAGACAGATAAGAAGACAAGGAGAGACAAACATCTAAAACAGAAAAATTGATGACAAAGGCCTTATTAGAATCGCAGGATGTTAAAAATGAAAGGGTCCTCAAGAACCATAGAGGGTGTGGGGCACCTGGCTGGCTCAGTCAGTAGAGCATGCAACTCTTGATCATGAATTCAAGCCCCACATTGGGGATGTAGCCTACTTTAAAAACATCATAGAGGGGATAACCAAGATGGTTTCATTGGTGAATTTCAGACATTTGAGGAAATAATAATACCAATTCTACACAAACCCTTATAAAAAATAGAAGAGCACTTTCTAATTCATTCTATGAGTCCAGTATTACCTAATACTAAAACCAGATAAAGACATCACAAGAAAACTATAGATGAATGTCCCTCATAAACACAGTTGCAGAACCCTTAACAACATTTTAACAAATTGAATCCGACAACATGTAGAAAGGATAAAACATGATCAAGTCGTATCTATCCCAGAAATACAAGATTAGTTCAACATCCAAAAATCAATCAATGCAGTATGCAATTATAACAAGACTACAAATTTTAGGGGCGCCTAGGTGGCTCAGTCGGTTAAGTGTCAGCCTTCAGCTCAGGTCATGATCCCAGGGTCCTGGGATTGAACACTGCGGTGGGCTCTCTGTTCAGTGAGGGGTTTGCTTCTCCCTCTGCCTCACCCCTCCTCCAACTTGTGCTCATTCTCTCTTTCTCTCTCTTAAATAAATAAATAAAATCTTTTTAAAAAGACTACAAGTTCTATAAATCCAATATAATTATCTCAATTGATGCAGAAAAAACATTTGACAAAATTATCCATTCAGTATAAAAGCTCTCAGCAAACTAATAATAAAATGTAACTTTCTCAACCTAATAAAAAGCAACTATAGAAAACCTATAGCTAACATTACATTAATTAGTGAAAAACTAAAATCTTCTGCCCTAAGATTAGGAACTAGGCAAGGATGTCTGCTACTTCTATTTAACATTGTACTGGAGGTTCTCATCAGTTCAGTAAGACAAAAAGAACTAGAAGACATACAAATTAGAAATAAGTAAAATTATCTCTATTTACACACATGATTGTTTATCTAGAAAATTCAAAATAGTACAAAAAAGCAACTAGAAATAAAGTGAGTTAAACAAACTCACAGGATACATAGCCAACATTCAAAATCCAATTGTATTTTTATATACTAGCAATGAATAATTAGAAGTAAAATACCATTTATAATATCAGAAATTTGAAATATTTATAAATTTTATTTTATTTTATTTAAATTCAATTAGCCAACATATAGTACATCCATAGTTTTTGATGTAGTGTTCAATGATTCATTTGTTGTGTATAACACCTGGTACTCATCACATCATGTGCCCTCCTTAATGCTCATCACCCAGTTACCCCATTCCCCCACCCACCTCCCTTTCTACAACCCTCAGTTTGTTCCCCAGAGTCAAGAGTCTCTCATGGTTTGGCTTCTTCTCTGACTTCTTCCCATTCAGTTTTTCCTCCCTTCCCCTATGATCCTCTGAGCTATTTCTTATATTCCACAAATGAATGAAACCATATGATAATTGTCTTTCTCTGATTGACTTATTTCACTTAGCATAATACCCTCTAGTTCCATCCATGTTGATGTAAATGGCAGGTATTCATCTTTTCTGATGGCTGAGTAATATTCCACTGTATATATGAGTCACATCTTTTTTATCCATTCATCTGTTGAAGGACATCTCAGCTCCTTCCACAGTTTGGCTATATAAATTTGATTTTAAAATATGTGCCAGACCTCTATACTGAAAATTACAAAATGTTGATGAGAGAAATTAAGAAAGACCTAAATAAATGGAAGGATATATCTTGTTTATGGGTCAGAAGACTCATTATGTTTAAGCCATCAGTTCTTCCCAAATTATTCCATAGATACAATGCAATCCCAATCAAAATCCCAGCAAGGTTTCTTTTGTTTGTTTGTTTTTTATAAAATGTGGCAAGCTGATTCTGAAATTTATGTGTAAATGAAAAGGATATAGAATTGTGAAAATAATTTTGACAATGAAGAACAAAGTTGGTGGACTTATAGTGAGTGACCTGAATTCAAGATTTACTCAAAAGTTACAGCAATCTAGACATTATGGTATTGACAAAAGATGGATGTATAGATCAGTTGAAAAAAATAACAAGTTTAGAAATGGGCCCACACATATACGACTAATTGATTTTCAACAAAAGTGTCACAACAATTCAATAGAGAAAGATAATATTTTTCAGCAAATGGTGCTGTGTCACCTGGATATCCACACAGAAAAGAGTGAAGTTGAACTGCGACCTCATATCATACTCTAAAATTAACTCAAAACAGATTATAGACTCCAATGTAAGACCTAAAAGTATAAAACTCCTAGAAAACATAGGAGAAAATCACAGTGACCTTGGGTGAGGCATAGACTTCTTAAATAGAACACAAAGAGTGATATAAAAAGTATAAAAAATACATAAAAAGGATAAAAATACATAAAAATGACTTCATCAAAATTTAAAAATTTACTCTTCGAATACACTTTTAAGAGAATTAAAACACAAGCTACACACTGAAAGAAAATATCTGCCAATTATATGTCTGATAAAGGAAGACTTATATCCTCTGTGTACGTGTGTGTATTCTCAAAACTCAAAAATAAGAAAATAACCCAATTGAAAACAGGCAAAATATTTGAACTGACACTTCACCAAAGAAGATATTTAGATGGTAAACAAATACATGAAAAAATGCTTAACATCATTAGTCACAAGGGAAATACAAATTAAAGCCCAATGTGATGCCACTACACAACTATTAAAATATTTAAAATTTTAAAAACCTGACCATGGTAAGGGTCTGGAAAAACTTGAACTCTTAGCTCTAGTTGCACAGCAGCTGGGAATGTAAAATAGTGCAATCACTCTGGAAGGTCTTCAAATAGTTAAACATGGAGTTACAATGACCCAGCAACCCAAAAGAAATGAATGTAATAGTAAATAGTAAAAAACTAGAAAAAACCCAAGTGTCCATCAATATGTAAATGGACAAACACAGCCATACCAAAAAATGGTACTCAGCAATAAAAAGGATTGAACTATTGATTTATGAAACAACTTGGATGAATCTCAAAAGTATTGTGATATGTGAAAGAAGCCAGACTAAAAAAAGACCCACTTTTTATTCCATTTATATAAAATTCTAGGAAATGAAAACTAATCTGTAGTGATGGAAAGAAGAGCAATGGTTGCTGGTGGATAGGGAGAGGATTTTTGAGGATGATAGAAATGTTCATTATCTTGAATATGGTGATGGCTTCATGATTTTATATATATATATGTATATACTTATCAGAATGTGTACTTTATGTAATTGGCTGTTTATTGTATGCCAATTTTACCTCAAGAAAGCGGTTTAAAAATATAGTAACATTTTCCTACTTTTTAAAAGAGCTATATATCTTCACAATTGAAAAATTAGAAAACAGGAAAGTAAGGCAAAAAATATCTTCACAATTCCAATCACTTGGAGACAAGTATTTTTACCTTGATATGTATTCCTCCAGATTTATATATATAAATAAATATATAAATTGTATATTTAATTAAATATATATAAATTCATAAAAATGTATGTGAATATATGTATATATGTGTATATATACATATAGTATATATATATACATATACATTATATATAGTTATAGTTTTGTCAAAGACAGTATATATAGTACATACCACTTATGCTTTTTGAAATTTGTTCATGTCTCAGAGACCTTTCCATGTTAATAAAATTCAATACTACCTCCCCAATTGATAAAATGAAATAAAGGGAGGAAGGAAGGCAGAGAAGCAGGGAAGGAGGGAGAATGAACAAACAATTGATACATGCAGCAACATGGATGAATCTCAAAATAATTATATTGAGTAAAAGAAGCCAGAGCCTACCAAAAAATACATACTGTATGACTCCAGCTATGTAAAACTCTTGAAAAATACAAACTAATCTATAGTGACAGAAAGCATATTAGTGGTTACCTGGGAGTGGGGAGGGGCAGGGAATGAGGTGGAAGAGAGGAATTATAAAGAGACATAAGGAAATTTTTGAGAGTGAGAGATACGTCCATTACTTTGATTGCAGTGATAGTTTCATGAGTGTGTACACATCAAAACTCATCAACTAACATAGCATAATAAAAATAAATAAAATAAAATAAAATAAAATAAAATAAAATAAGCTGTATGCAAAAAATTGTAAGTATTCCTGTGGTGGACAATAAGCATATTGATACTAACAAAATAGAAATAAATTTGAAAAATTTCAGTTAGTTAACATACAGTATAATATTAGTTTCAGGTAAAAAAAACTCATCATTGTACACTTGAAATGTGTGTGGTTTATTGTATGTTAATTGTACCTCAATAAAGTTTTAAGAATTCATAGACGGGGAAAATGGAGTCTCAGAGAGGATACAAACTACTCAAGGAAACACAGCGGGTCCATTGCTAAGCCAGGACTAAAACCCCCTTCTTTGGACTCCTAATCTAGTACTCCTTCCACTGTACCACAATGTCTGACAGGTCTCCAATGATCTGTCCAACCACCAGGGAAGAGCAGAAGTCAGACGCTAATTTTCTACACTCTGCTTTCAGGAAGCATCAGAGCCTTTGTAGAACCAGAACAAGAAAGCAAATGCCAAAAAGATGAACCCCCTTCCTGCCCTGAGCCTGAAACTGTATAAGGCCCTGCCCTCAACTTTGAGGACACTTTTGAACTTGAAGAAGGTGGCCAGTTTAGGTAACTACTTCTAGTGGGCAACCCAAGGAGACAGGTGGTCACTCTGTCTCTAGAAGTGGCTCTTCCCACACTTGCAGTCCAGCATTAGGAAGGAAACCTTGGGTATCTGGCCTGAGACAAATGACAAACTAATCAATTCAAGGAGGACTGGCTGCCAGAATCAATAAGGTTTTGATCCTCAGAGCTGAAAGAAATACTGATGTTGATTTCACAGTTAGGGGCCTCCTGCTCTGGCTTCATAAAGTGCCATAGCCAGAGGAAATCCCACTCTTGAAATTCGACCATGTTCCTGCCTCTAAACAGGAATCTTCTTATAATCCCTAGCACCCCTGCTTTCCTTGTCAGAGCAGAGGGATGGAGGTAGAGAAAAAAGGGCAGAGTGAAGGACTGGGAAAACATGGTCTGACCTCACTTTTCACTCTAAAATGCCTTTTCCGGGAATACTGACCCTTTCTGTTAAGTGTTTTCTGTGATAGATGGGGAAAATGAAGGAAAGAGCAGAGGAAGGAAATCAAAAGTTCTTGGAGGCCAGAGGATATTGCAGTGGTTGGCAATTGGCAGAGAGAAATTTCCTTAAGCTTCAGCTTGATCATTCTGGAAGCAGGTTGGGACCTATACCACCACAGGAAGGTTCTGGGATGGATAGTCTTTCTAAAATGTATAGGTTAAAAGTGTAAGCTCTGCAGTCAGAAAGACATGGGCTTGAGAACAAGATCTTCTACTTGCTGTTTGACCTACAGCAACTTGTTTCACATCTCTAAGCCTCAGTTTCCTCATCTGAAAAATGGATACTATAAAAATACTAACTAAATGTTTGTTTTGTGAAGATTAAATAAGGTCACATAAGAGACCTGGAATGTAGAAATTAAATATTGTCCTGGGGAATGCAGATGAGGACCGTCACTCCTCTCAAGCTGCTACTGAAGGAAACCCTACACCCACCGACATGCACCCCTCCTTAACTAGCCCAGTTTTGTTGAATGACCATTATGCAACAATATGTCTTTGTGTGCAGAAGTTAGTAGTTGTTCAGAGCAATGAGTTCTCATGGTACTCCATAGGTTCCAACACACCCCAAAACCTGACCAGGAAGGCTGACCATTGGCAACTAGAGCCAGACCTCTAGTAGGGCAAATGTGAAGTTCAGTCTGGGTCTGGGCTGGGCACTGGCTACTTATCTGATAGGTGCCTCTACAGTAGGGGTGGCAGAGGGATGGAGATCAAGGTTTCAAATCCCCTTTTCTAATTTAGTCTGCCAGGAGGAGCAAATCATCATGAATGCACGATGGGTCAGTGGGAGGAGAAGGCAATAGACACTTATGCCAGCACTGAGCAAGCCAGAGCCCATAGACTCAAACCTCTTGGCAGCAAGGGGGAAGGTCCCAACACCTTTGTCTTTTATTTCAATCCCACCTCACCTTTTAAGAGTCCTTTTATCTTCCAAAGCCCTTTTCCAGCACTTACCTCATTAGATTCTCACAGCAACTGTGTAAGATAGGTTAGCAAATGTCCTCCCCTAGGTCTTCCTTTTCTTCAGAGTAGTAGTTGTAGTAATAACTGACATACTATGTTAAATTCTTTATGTATATTACCTATGTTATCTCATTTAATCCTTATAACAATCTCACAAAGTAAATACAATTAGTGTCCGCATTTACATTCCCTCAAATAAGTAAACAAACCAAGAGGGATTTGGTGATTGGACTAGGTCACAGCTAGTAAGTGGTAGAGCTGGGACTCCAACCCAGGTTTGTCTGACATTAAAGCCCTTGCTCTTGGCTACTACACACCCATTTTGCAAAGGAAGAAAATGAAGCCAGAGAGAGAGCTTGAGTGGCTTGCCTTAGGATGCAAAGCAAGCTAGTACCAGAAGGAGGCCTAACTTTGGGCCTCTGACCCTCAGTCTAGTGTTCTTTCCCTTATTTCCATCACTGGCATGACTTCCCACCCATTACTACTATACTCCAAGTGCCCTGTGGTCACCATGCACTTGGAATGCTAGAGATCAGATAAACATGCTGTCTTCCAGCAAGTCCAGAGTTTAATCTTTCATTATTTATGATACCTGCTCTATAGGTGAGGTAACCAAGGTGCAAAGAAGGCAAACAGCTTACCCCAGCTTCCCTGCTGTACCAGGAGTAGAGAAATTCCTCAAAGTTCTTAACTTTCAAGTCTGGGCTTGTTTCACTTGAATACCTATGCATGTGCCCACAGGCAGCAAAGAAAAGCACTGTGGGTCAAAAGAAAATCAAACAAAAGAAACCCAGTGTACTCCCTGTCTTTTAAATATTGGGTTGGTGGAACCCTCAGGCAGGACAGGGACAAAGGTGCTCAGAAAGAAGTGAGGTGGCTGAAAAGAAGGTCAGGGGCCTGTAGGGATAGGACAAGATAATTTGGGTAGAAGCATATAGAAGGCAATGTCGGGGTCTTGAAGGCACAGTGTGTCTTTTTGTAGAAGCTATCTAGTGTCCCTGAAGGGAGTGAGGAGAGAGCAGGAATACAAGCAGAGTTGTAAACACATTTCTACCCTCATTGGTGTTCAGCCATTAAACCAACACTGACTAATAACCTGTCAGGATTTTGGCCCGAAACCAGGGGCTAAGGTGGCTATGGAGCAATGCAAAGCCAAAGGTCTGGACAGTCCAAGCAGGAGGCTAACACACATGTAAAGGGAGACTGTCCAGTGATCCCAAATGCCAGTTTGGGGACCACCTAGGTAATTCAAGGGCACTGCCAAGTTTGGAGAGTTCTGGATTGGTTCAACTAGTATCGTACATTGTCAGGGTCCATTGTGGGATGTAGGGAAAGCAGGAGGAAGAGGTCAGAAGGACCAATAGGCAGAACTCTCATTCAGAAAAGGTCTCCAGTAAAGACCTTATTAATACAGTAATTATCTTGTGACTGGTTTATGTTGCATTTTATATGAGTGATGTGTGTTAAAGTGTTTAGTTGTTAAAGGTAAGTATTTTAAAAGTACCACAATTTCTGATAGCATATTTTGACTTTTTTTTTTCATTTTAAAATACCCAGAAAGCCTCACAAAACAGATGTGTCCTGAGCCTTTCTCCAACTTTGAGTGTGGAGAATTTTGAATGACAGGGTCATGAAAAGGACCTGGATCTTTAGGTACTGGAGAGTCCACACATGGTTCAAGTGGAATGTTAGAAAGATAACTGTGGTTATTGTGCCCATAAGGCGTGAAGGCAGGATTAGAAGCCACCACTGAGGAGACTTGTGTCCAAGTTTTTTAGGGAGGGTAGGAGAGAGCCTGGATTGGGGACCTGCCAATGGGAGCAGACTTAAATTTGAACCACATACACAACAGTTTGGAATAACAACACTTAGTGCTCATCTAAATGAATATCCTCATTTTATGCATGGGGAAACTGAGGCCCAGAGAGATTAAAGTGTATCACCCAAAATCAGTAATCTGTAAGTGCCAAAGGCTAAAGTAATGCATGATATTTTTCTAGTACAGGAAGACTTGAGATACTAAAAAGAGACAAGACTCTTCCTGGAGAGGGGGGAAGAGAGACCTGAGAAGGACTCTGAAACTTTAAGTATGTAACTGCATCTCAGATAGTACTTGGACACAGGACCTGAAGATGTTCCTTGGACCCTCCCTCCCTGGAGGATGGACAAGATTTCGGGAAAACTTCAAAGAAAGTGACTAAGGCGTTACCCTCAGGTCTAAGGCTGGAGTGTATAGAAGACACCAAGGGCTCTTTCCATGCAGTGGGCCAGGGGCTGGTCTGAGCTCTGGCTAAGGATACCTGCCTGGTGGGTTTTGGTGGAGCAGCAGGTATCAGTAAAAGCCAGGCTGTCCAGCTCCTATTCAGCCTATTCCATTCTTTTATGCGGGTGGCATTCCCCAAGGGGCAAGGTTGGGGCAGGGTGAACAAGCTAGCAAACACCAAGGTGAAGAAGAGCAGGAGCTGTTTGTTGAGACATGTACTTTTTGGAGGAGGTGGCCCCCATACCAAGACAAACTCCTTCAGAAATAAATCTTGTACACAAAAGACTAATTATGGGTTTGGAGTTTAAGGTTTAGTAGAAGAGAATTGGCTCTGTCCAGGACGAACTTCTGCAGTCTTCAGTGCCAGGCTGCAGAAGGGGAACATGAGAGGGCAGAATGGGAAGTGGGTGTCTCCGGTACCCCTCAGCAGTCTCCTCTGGCTAGGAAGTGATATTTGTCTAGGGGGAGATAGTTCTACAAAGTTGGTTTCCTGGGAACTAAACCCAAAGGGAGCTGAAGCAGAAATAAGGCCCACCAGAGATGACAGCAGCAGCATTGGGTTCTTGCCCCTTGCCCTCCTTGTTCACGGGACTACAGCCGCACCCTTTCCAACCACCCTACTCAACTGGCTTGTGCTATTGTCATCAGCTGCCCCTAAAAGTGTTCTTCTCCATTAGGCCTGGGGATCGTATCCCTCTGCCCCCTCCTGCACTGAGCTGCTTGCTCTCTGCCTTGTTTTCCCAGCTCAGGTTAATACACCTCCCAAAGGGCATAAGTTGAAGTCAAACATCTGTTCCGTACATAGCCCCAGGCCTCTCTTGTGAGAGTTTGGTCTGGAGACACTAAACAATAGTCTTGACAATTGAGTGCACAGCCCTAGCCTCATCAATTACCTTCTATATACGTTCAGTCAAGTAACAAAACACCTTTTAATTAATTTTCTCACACTGTAAAATGAAGGTAATAGTACTCATAAAGTTATTGTAAAGATAATATAAAATAATGCATACAAAGTAAAATTAATAGCATTT
Source organism: Zalophus californianus (assembly GCF_009762305.2). Taxonomy (NCBI): domain Eukaryota; kingdom Metazoa; phylum Chordata; class Mammalia; order Carnivora; family Otariidae; genus Zalophus; species Zalophus californianus. The sequence continues at coordinate 68,792,890 of NC_045612.1, forward strand.
AAAGAGGGGGAGAACATAATTTATCATCCAAATCATGCCAATCTATACAGGGAATTTTACTTCCAATAATTAAAGTGGGACAATATTCATAAACTGGGATGCCCAGTTATTCAATTTATAAAGTTTACCTATTATTAAGAAACCTGAATTTCAGTTCTGGAATTGATTGCCATGGAGCTTTGAGTAAATGACTTCCCTTCTCTGAAACTCAGTCTATCTGAGAAATAGACTACATAAGGTAACAAGGGATAGGCTCAGAATTACACTGAGGTTGATAATTGTTTCTTATAGATCCATCAGAATTGTGCATTCTATTCCATAACATAACTCCGCAATAAGCACTGCATTAAATTACTAATAACTGGGTGAAATAGAGGTTTACAGCATTCTGATACCTGGGACGAGGGCAAGTGCTCTGTGTTATCTAGGCCTTGGATCCAAGCTCTTAGTAAGAAGTGGCTGGATATCACCACACCTGTGCTTCTCTATGATTCAAAGTCTGACATGGGTGGAACTGAGTATGGGAGAGAGAAGGAATGTGAAGCCCTGGGCCCCAAAGGATTGGAGGCTCACTGTTTTCCATGGGCACAGGTCCCACACCAGGGACAGTGGCAAAGAGAGAGCACGTACACATGGATGGAGAGGCCCAAGGGACAAGAGGTCCCTTCCTTTTCTGTACCAAGAAAACATACAGCTTCTTAATAGCTCAGGACTTACAAAACAGCCTGGAAACAAAAAGACTCAGAAAGCAAACAAGGCATTTCTTTACCTTCTTCCACAAAAGTTTCACTTAAACCTCTCTACATGTCACTGAACTCCATAAATATAGAATCCACAAGACACTTTCCATACCTTCCCTCTCCCCTCCTTGCTTCTTGTGTCACTTCCCACCACACACATAGCAGAAAAGCAGCAAGGATGGAGAAAAGGGGCAGCCTTGCTCAGTGCCCTTGCTCAGTGCCTTTTATATTAATTGTGAAGATCAATGGAAGCTAAATCACAAGCACAGGTTTGAAGAACTAAGTGGCTTGGCCCTCAGAAGGAGTGGGGGTAATTTTTTTTCAGAATAATTTAACTTTTGACATTTTTTGAGTCCCACACCGCACATCACCACAACCAGCAAGAGAAAGGAGGCCAAGTTCATATGCAACTTCTGCTCAGAAGAGCCACTGAAGACTCAACAGTGAGCTTTGGGGTCCCAACTCATTACTTTGAGAACCCCAGCCTGAAGAAGAGGAGCTTCACCTCTCCTCCAAGCCCCAGAAGTTGCCCAGTTCTTACTGAGATAACAAAAGTGCCTGAGGGTCATCCACATCCTTGACTGTGCCTGCCTGACCTGAAGAAGGGAAGTCAATTGCTCCCCATGGCTACCTTCCCAACCAACCAGAACTGATTCCTCTAGAAATGGGCACAGCCAGAACAGTGCCTGTAGCTCTTGAGCCTCTGAGATGGGCTCTGCTGGGTTCTCACAGGCCCTGGCTTCCTTTAAACTGAGAGTAGTTCCCAGGGTTGAAATCTCCTCTTGAGCACTTGCCTGCCTAGCTATGTTGCAAACTCTGAGAGGGAGGGACCACATCCCACTTGTTTACAGTTTGGTTCCCAGTAACTTAGTCACTATTTGTTGAATAAATGAAATAGCTGGGAGATTCAGTAGCTCCTGGTGGGGCAGTCAAGTTAGAGTCCCAGCTCAGGTACTTGGTAGTCAGTGATGTTTGCGATCTCTTGTCCTGTGGTATGTGTGTGTGTGTGTGTGTGTGTGTGTGCGCGCGCACACGCGTGCATGCGCATTCCCCCCAGGAGAAACCAGGAGCTCCCTGATGGTGGGTTTCACAAACTGGTTTTAGTTTATGCTACAACTCTGGGGACTGGCTCTCCTCCTCACCATCCCTACCCCTCACCAGGAAAGATTCCTTCCTGAGGAGGTCCCCAGCTCTTCCCCACTCCAAACTCCTCCCTGTCCTAGCACTTTGTGACCTTGGACAACTCCCTGTTTCCTTGTCCAGAAATGGGGAAGTTTGGCTACATGGAGGGCAAGGAGATGATCAGTGTCACAATTGTTCATCTCCTTGATGTCTGAACACTGCTGCCTCCTGAACACCTCTAGGGTTGGGTGTAGGGACTGCAGAGCTCCAGGCCCCACTCTCCCACCATTGTGACTTGAGTTATGCATTCCATTCCATGAAAATGCCTGTTGCCCACCCAGGTACTTCTGGGACAATGAACACGCTTATCCAGACCTGGGCCTTGGCCAGAGGAGCCAAGGCTCAGAGACAGTAGGAAACAGGCAGGAAGACCCTTCTGACTGTAAAGATAATTAAGAACGGTAACCATTTACCAAGGAATGTTTTGGGTCTCCCTTTCCTGGAGATCATAGAAATGTGGAGACTTGTGGGCCCCTAGAGATCATCTGGTCCAAACCCTTCATTGTATAGATAAGGAAATGAAGACCCACAGGGAGGAAATTGCCTGCCCAGGGTCACCGAGCAGCAAAATGAAAGAGCAGAGACCCAGACCTGCCATCAGGGTTCCCCAGCCAGAGCAGACTTCATTGCTCCAAGCTGAGAGGGCTCCTTCAACCACATGACAGCCCAGTCGATTCTCTGGAGTGTCTTTGCTACACAGATGAGGACTCCCTGATGCTTTCAGAGGGTAAATGGTCTATAAGAGGAAGGGGTGAGGCCAAAGGCGCCTGTCCTCCGGATGCCTGGGCCCAGGATGCTCCCTGCACACTCCCTTGACTCCTCTGAGGACAAGAGAGAACACTTACACTCTGCAGTGTCTGGTGGCTGCTCCTTCCTGGGGTCTAGGATCTCTCCTCCCAAAGACTCACCTGTATTTCCAGCACACCTACCCTCCAGAAGGCCCCTGACTCAGGCAATCAGTCAGTAGGCCCCCCCTTGGGGGAGCACCTTCCAAATGTTTCCGGGTGAGTCTCAGTTGGGGCAGGTCACCAATATCCAGAGCCAAGGCCTTTGCATTCAGGGAGCTTCTGAGTGAGTGGGAGACTGAGACACATGCACCCAAAGGCAGATACTTGGGAGGAAAGAAATGGACCAGAGCAGTCAGAGGAGGTGGGATTGCATGGGTCTTTCACAGATGCTGGGTAAGACCTGGGCTAAGAGGTGGTCAGGGGAGGCCTTCCCTGACTCTTTCCTAAAGCCTTCTCTTACCTCTTTGGAGGCAGGACAGGTGGGAGTGGCAGAGTATGGTTGGACACATACAATTAGGAGTTTGGACTCCTGACATGAGTTACTAGCCTGGCCCAGTGCCTCATTAGCTGGGTGACCTTGAGCTCTTCATTTTGCCACTTTGAGTTTCAGTCTCCTCCTCTTAAGATTTGGGAACTAATGCCTCACACAGCTCAAGGCAGAGCTCATAGGAAGTCTAGGAAGAGCCCGTGGATCGATGGTTTCCAGGGTAATTTCAGTTCCTTGTTATGTTGGAATATTGTGGGGACCCACTTGGAACCCCAGAGTTGCTATAAAGATTATTTTAAGCTGCAGACACTTGAGAGTCAACAGATAACAGGGGGAAAATCCTTCCCAGAGCTTCCCTTATCTGACTAAAAGCAGCAACTTCTGGGAAATGAGACGGTCATAAATTCCTTCTCAGGCCATCTACTCCCAGAGGTAGACTGTGAATAAAATCTACCCCAAATCTCTTCTCCAGGAGAGTTTTGTGGTCCTGAAGGAGACAGAAAGACCACTCACACCTGTAGAGACAAACATTATCACAAACTTTCCTATCAACTGTTGGTTCTCCTGAAAACCCATTTATCTTTCCAAAAAGGTATTTGTTTTCCAGCAAGTGCCCTTCTCCCCCAGCCCTCACCTAGTAAGATGGTATATAAGCACCAAACTCCAATCACCCCTCTGAGTTATGATCACTCAGTTTTGCCATGTATATGGAGATTGCACATGTAAATAAACTCTGGTTTTCCCTTTCTGTTAGTCTGTGTTTTATCAGTTTAATTTACACACCTCAGTTACTGAGCTTAGGAGAGTAGGGGAAAAGTTTTTCCTCCCCTACAATATTCAGAACGTGGAGTCTATAGATCAGTGTGTAGATTTTATTTCAATCCTGACCCAAATAAACTGTTAAAAAAACCAGACCAACCCTTCATGATATTGATGAGACATTTGAAGTTTGAACCCTGACTGGGTATTTGATGACATTATGGGATTATTGTTAATTACTTTAAAATAACATTGTAGTTATGTTAAAAAGAGAATTCTAATGTTCCAGAGCTGCATACAGAATACTTACAGACACAATGATGTGACAATCTGGCTAGGAGTTAATAATTGTTGATGCTGGGTGGTGTGCACAGGGGGGCTCATTATGCTATTCTACTTGTGTGTAGGCTTGAAATTTTCCATAACAAAAGATTTTCAATATGAAATAGAAAAGGGTGGATCAGGGAGGTATTCATCCAAATGTGGCTTTTTATCATAGAGCACAGCAATTGCAAATTTAAGAAAATGTGTAATTTGTGAGCACCAGCGGCAGTGCTGGCAGAGGCTTATGCCTAGAGACAGAGATTTTGCCCCTCGTTTCAGCCCCCTCATTAGGCAGCATCTGCGCTGCTCTTCTCAGCCTGTGGCAGTCTGGTTGCCAGGCAATGGAAGCCAGAAGTCCTTTCTTGGGAGAGAGAAAGGGGGAAAGGGAGGGAGAGAAACAAGAAGAGGGGGGAAGGTAGAAAGAAGTTGCCCAGGGGAAGGCTTGTCCCTGCCTAGGGGCCTGGCTCAGGGTGAGAGTTGGGGATGGGGGTCCCCTGTTAGATGCCAGTTTCCCATAGCCCCTGCTTTCCATGGTTTATTTCTAGGGGGCAGCCCCATTGCCAGAGCTTGTGGCCCTAGAGAAGGGATAGAGGAATGCATGCATGTGCACCTCCTGGGAAGTCCAGTGAGATCTGAGATTAAGATACCAGTTAGCCCCCACTCACAGAGTCAGAATTCTGATCAGCCCCCTCCTGGGGGACACTCCTGAACTCTTATTAAGTTAAAACATTCTAGGAAAGCAGCTCGTCAAATGGAAAATCTGCACTGATGATCACCCTGAGCTGAGGCCATCCCAAAAAGCAGGAGGGTAGAAGGCTTCTTCTTTGTGGTGGAGACCCTTGTCCTCACTGTCTTCTGGGGAGGGGCAGCGGAAGCCTTCTGTGCTGCACAGTGGCCTGGCAGTCTCAGGGATGCTGACTGTGTTGGGGAGCCTTGTGCTCTGGCATTGGTTCAGACCCAGCTGACACTGAAATGTTGTGTGGATCTGAGCCCATCTGACTCTCAGTTTTCTGACCTCCAGAAGTGGGGAGTTGTCATGTATGGTCCCTTACCTCCCTTCAAACTCAGGCGGGCTGGGATTACAATGCACAGCCCCTGACACCCAGGGCAGGAATTGCTCTCACCCAGAGTGAAAGGTGGCCACTCCCACCCACCAGGCCAGCCTGGAGGAACCTACATAGCCAGTGATCTCTGTCACTGGTCACTGGAAGGTGAGGACACTTCCTGGAGCCACCCCACGGTGATCAGGAGCTGTCTTCTGCTGGGCTGGGAGGTGGGATTCAGAGAGGCTCCAGGCGGGAAGAATGGGTGGGGGGGGTGAGGTCAAGGCAGCTGCCCCAGAGATCAGCCTTTCAAGACCTGGCATCTGAGAAAGGAAGGGTGTCTGTACTCAATGAGAAAAACATCAGGGAGGCCAGCAGTCAGGAGCTGAGCAAGAGCAGGGCCCAGACAACCCCCTCTTTCTGCAGCATCTTTGTGGCTTCTGGTTGCTAGGAGCCTGCTTTTCTGTTGCTAAGCAACTGGAGCCTGGTGGATTAAAACCAATTTCCTGAGCTCACTGCAGGGGGAGGGAGCGAAAGTGCAATGCAGATGCCCTGGAGAAGCTCATCCTTGACTCTAAGCTTTGCTGGGAGATGTGGGTGGTGGGTGAAGGGAAGGTGAGGCACAACTTTGAGCTGATCTCTAGGGAGAAGGGGGGTGGGGGTGGAAGGAATAGGGAGAGGACTATGCACCTGGTACTCACTCTAAAGACTGAAAGAAGAGAGTGAGACTGGCAATTAAAATGCCAATTAGAGCACTAATGAATGTTAATGCTGCTCCTTTTTGAAGCCTCAGGAAAAGGCTGTTAGTCCCCGGGGTGCTTCTGAATCACCTGACCAGGCCAGACAGGACTGGGCAGGGTTTGTCTTCCAAAGATGGGAGGATCAGAGCATTTTAGGGTCCATGGGCCCCCAAGGGTCCTGGGGTCCAACTTCTTGCTGAATGCCAGAGGACCCCCCACATATGGCCTTCTGCTCTCTGCTTAGATAATAACCTCAGGATGACAGGGGCTTATGTCTTCCTGGGGTAGCCCTTTCTGTACCTTGTCCTTAGAAAATGCTTTGTCCCTAGAAGCCCAGGTCAGTCTCACTGTGGCTCTTTCCCTCAAGGGCTAAATGAGCTAATCCAATCCACCTTGCTGAAGGGATCTGTAGTGTCTCTCTTTTGTGAGCCCCAAACCCCACCTCTTGCCACTTCTTGAGGGACAGACTTGGTGGAAGACTTACCATGACTGGTGCCCTCTGGTCTCCCACCCCCAGTCTGACCTTTAGTCTCCTTAAGGGGTGGGCCACTAGGACAGACAAATTTACAAAGAGGTCCTGGATCCAATTCCTACCCCAGAATCCAGGCAAGCTTTTTCCACCTCCTGCTCAGGTGGAGACCTCCTGGCCCAGGGCAGAGTCTTGGGTCAGAGGGATATAAGTCACTGTGGGGAGTGTTTATAAACCTAACAGAGAGAGTTCCAGTTTTGGAATGGAGGTATGATGAGCTCTGTAGTCCCATTTTCTACTGAAAGAACCATAGCTGGTGAAATTTATTAAATTTATTAAATGTTGTCCTTATGTCATACAGCAAATGAAGCAATATTTATTTAGAAACTAGTAAATCAAGGTAAGAACAGCGAAAGTCTATGGCATTTGAACCATGACTTGCTCCTGTCCCTACCCGCCTCCAGCTCAGTGTGATTAAACCTCTATTCTGGGTGGGTGTGGCCAATAACAGGGAGTTCCACCTTCTAGTACTGAGCTACAGTTTGATCCCTGGAAGGGTAGGATGCTAGGATCTCAACCTTACCTTCTAGTCCTGTGTTGTAGAAGCTTTATTCTAGACTGCTGGGGCCAAGAGGACTGGAAAGCCTTTCTACCACCTAGCTTCTTCTAGTGTGGCAGGCCAAAAATACTGTCTCTGTTTACCTCTGCCTCAGCTCACTGATAGGGTGGAGCTTCCATGCTAGGTTAAGACAAGATGAGAAAAGCAGTAACTATCATTGTTTCTAGCACCTTGCTCACAAGCAGGGGTGTCACTCTGGGGGGTGTGGGCTGCTATCCCTACCTCCAGCTCAAGTGCAGTGAAGCAGAAATTTTGCCCAGAGGAAAGACAGGTTTTTAAGAATGGAGAGCACCTCAGTTCTCCCTAAATGAACTACCATTACGTGGAAAAGTTCTTCCCTGAGGGTATTGTCAGAAACAATCAAGCTCTTCGTGGTGAGTAATTAAGAGGGAACTGGGAACTCCATGATTCTAGTAGCAACTGTAGATTGGTAGACCAGCTAGAAATTTAACAACAACAACAACAAACAACAAAGATCTGAGAAGTACTATTCTAGGGTTTAAGCAAGCTTCAAAGACTGATAACACCCTGCCTCTGCAACAGAGTACAAGATAATTGGATCAGGTTGAGGAACAATTTATGCCCATGGGCATCATTAAAAACACAATAGTGGAATTAAATAGCAATTAGTGTAGGCTAATAGCTGGGTGTGATACCACTAGAGACAGATTTGCCAGAGGCTAAACAGGGATCTCAGTGAAAGAACCAGAAAGCCCAGCTAAAACCACAGCGGTAGTAATGCTGTGTATAAATGCTGTGTATATGTCCAAAGCTGTAACGTCTGAGTAGCAACATAAAGGCCATATACTGCAGGGCATAGACTTCACCAAACAAGTACAGGAAAGTCAGTAACAGTATCCAGAGTTGCTACAATATATTATCTGAAATTTCCAGTTTTCAACAAAAAATTATGAAACATGCAAAGAAACAGGAAAGTGTGACTCATAAACAGAGGGAAAAAGCAAGCAATAGAAACTGTCTTGAGGAGGCCAGATGTTGGACTTAGAAGACAAAGCACCTATTACAAATATGTTCAAAGAACTAAAGGAAATCATGCTTAAAGAATTAAAAGAATGTATAATAACAATGTCTCATCACATCGAGAATATCAGTAAAGAGAATGAAATTTTTAAAAAGAACTAAATGGAAATTCTGGAGTTGAAAAGCACAATAAGTAAAATAAAAATTCAAAAGAGAAGCTCAATGCAGTTTTGAGGTGGCAGAAGAAAAAAATCAGCAAACTTGAAGGTAGATTAATACATATTATGCAATTTGAAAAAAGATTGAGAACATAAAATGAAGAAAATGAACAGAGTCTCAGGGAAATGTGGGACACCATTAAAACATCGAGATACATGCAATGAGATTTCAGGAAGAGAAGAGAAAGAGGGACAGAAAAAAATATTCAGAAATAATGAAAGCTCCTCAAATTTGAAGGAAACATTAATCTACAATCTAAGAAGCTCTACAAATAACAAATAGGTTAAATACAAGGAGAGACATCCCAGACACACCACGGTCAAGATGTAGAATGCCAAAAACAAAGGCAAATCTTGAATGCAGCAAGAGAAAAAAAAAATGACTCATCATGAACAAGAAAAACTTCAGTACGATAAATGGCTGACTTCTACTAAAAAGAATAGAGGCTGGCAAGCAGTGGGATGACATATTCAAAGTGGTGAAAGGAAAAAATTGTCAAACAAAAATATCTTCTATGAAATGTCCAAAATCCACAGTGACAGAAAGTAGATTACTGGTCAGCAGAGGCAGGGGGATGGGGAGCTAGGGGAGAGACAGCTGCTAAATACATTCTTTTGGGAGTAATAAAAATGTTCTGGAGTTAGATAATGGTAATGGTTGGAAAACATTAAAAATATACAAAAAACACCAAACTGTACACTTTAAAAGGGTGAATGTTATTGTAGGTGAATTTTATCTCAAGAAAAAAATTTAAAAATAAAGATCTCAAGTCACTAACCTAACTTTTCAGCTAAAGAAACTAGAAATATAAGACCAAACTGAACCCAAATTAAGTAGAAGAATGGCCATAATTAGGACTAGAAGAGATATAAATAAAATAGACAATAAAAAACAATGGAGAAAATCAATAAAACCTCAAATTGATTATTTAAAAATATCTACAAAACTGACAACCTTTAGCTAGATTGACCAAAAGAAAAAAGAAAAGAAAAAAAGATTCAAATTAGTAAAATTAAGAATAAAGCTGGGATATCTACAACTTCACAGAAATAAAAGGAGCACAAGAGAATACTATCAACAACTATATGCCACTAACTTAGATAACTTAGATGAAATGGACAAATTTCTACAAAACCACAAACTACCAAAATTGATGCAAGAAGAAACAGAAAATCTGAATAGAGATATGGCAAGAAATTGAATTAGTAATTAAGACACTCCTCCCCTTCTCAAAAAAATCCCTTTACTGATGAATGAATTGTACCAAACATTTAAAAAATAATTAATACCAATATTCACAAACGCTCCCAGGAATCTGCTGGGTTTGGAGACTCCAAAGGGGGTCATGTGCCAGGGGAGATAGAAACACTCGGTCACAGGCTGGGTGAGCATGGAGTGTGGCTGGAGACCAGGGAGACATGAGTGATTGACTGCTTTTCTATGAGGGCTCACTGAGGAGTGGGGCCCCGAGCTTTCAGCTCCTCTGGGACGAGAGACTGGGAGGCCGCCATTTTCACTCTCAGCCTCCAAAGCTGTACAGAAAGCTTTCAGGGAACAAAAGCTACCGAGAGCAAACCACAGCAGATTACTTATCCTGGCCCCTGGCAAGGGCAGTGCAATTCCGCCTCAGGCAAAGACATTTGAGAATCACTGCAACAGGCCCCTCCCCGAGAAGATCAGCAAGAGCATCCAGCCAAGACCAAGTTTATTGATCAATGAGAATGGCAAAACCCCAGCACTAGGGGAATACAGCAAATAGAATTTATGGCTCTTTTCCCCATGATTCTTTTGTCTTTCAAAATTAATTTTTTAAATTTTCATTATTTTTTTCTTTTTCTAATTTTTAGTTGAATTTTTCTTCTTTCCTTTTTCAACAAACATCTTATCAATTCCTTTTTTAAAATCTTTCTTAATTTTCATTTTTTACAGTCATATTCTATCCCTTCATTGTATTTAACCTTATTTTTTGTATATAAGTTTTCCTTTCTTTAAAATTTGGGGATACAGTTTCTTCTAACAGACCAAAATATACCCTAGATCTAGTGTGACATTGTCCTAGTCTCCCGCCTGATGACATTCTCTCTTTTTATAAATTTTTTTTGTTCTTTATTCAACCAACTTTTTATCTTACCAATTCCTTTTTAAAAATCTTTTTAAATTTTCATGTTTACAGTCATATTCCATCCCTTCATCGTATTTACCCTTATTTTTGTATATATATATATATGAATTTTTCTTTCTTTAAAATTTTGGGAGGCAGTTTCTTCTAACAGACCAAAATACACCCAAAATCTAGTGTGTGGCTCTGTTGTATTCACCAGCATGATCATATTCTTTTTTTTCCCTTTTCCTCCCTGGTTTGGGTTTCTTCTGATTTGTTTAGTGTATATTTTTCTGGGGTTGTTGTTACCCTTTTAGCATTTTGTTCTCTCATTCATCTATTCTCCTCTGGACAAAATGAAAACAAGGAAAAACTCACCTCCAAAAAAAAAAGACCAAGATGCAGTACTGACTGCCAGGGACCTAATCAATACAGGCATTAGTAAGATGTCGGACCTAGAGTTCAGAATGACACTTATAAAGATACTAGCTGGGCTTGAAATAAGCATGGAAGATACTAGAGAATCCCTTTCTGGAGAAATAAGAGAACTAAAATCTAACCAAGTCGAAATCAAAAAGGCTATTAATGAAGTGCAATAAAAAAATGGAGCCTCTAACTGCTAGGATAAATGAGGCGGAAGAGAGAATTAGTGATCTAGAAGACCAAATGATGGTGAATAAGGAAACTGAGAAAAAGAGAGATAAACAACTACTGGATCACGAGGGGAGAATTCAAGAGATAAGTGATACCATAAGATGAAACAATATTAGAGTAATTGTTTCCCAGAAGAAGAAGAAAGAGAGGGGCAGAAGGTATATTGGAACAAATTATAGCAGAGAACTTCCCTAATTTGGGGAAGGAAAGAGTCTTCAAAATCCAGGAGGCACAGAGAACCCCCCTCAAAATCAATAAAAATAGGTCAATACCCCAATATCTAGTAATAAAACTTACAAGTCTCAGAGACAAAGAGAAAATTCTGAAAGCAGCTCAGGACAAGAGGTCTGTAAACTACAATGGTAGAAATATTAGATTGGCAACAGACCTCTCCACAGAGACCTGGCAGGCCAGAAAGGACTGGCATGATATATTCAGAGTACTGAATTTTCTCATTCTTGGCATGCAGCCAAGAATACTATATCCAGCTAGGATATCATTGAAAATAGGAGAGATAAAAAAAAAAAAAAAAAAAACTTCCAGGACAAACAAAAACAAAAAGAATTTGTGAACACCAAGCCAGCCCTACAAGAAATATTGAAAGGGGTCCTTTAAGCAAAGAAAGAGCCTAAAAGTAACATAGACCAGAAAGGAACAGAGACAATATACAGTAACAGTCAACTTACAGGCAATACAGCAGCACTAAATTCATATCTTTCAATAGTTACCCTGAATGTAAATGGGCTAAATGCCCCAATCAAAAGACAGAGGGTATCAGATCGGATAAAACAAACAAACAAAAGACCCAGTGATATGCTATCTGCAAGAGATTTTAGACCCTCCAGATTTAAAGTAAGGGAGTGGAAAACCATTTACCATGCGAATGGACATCAAAAGAAAGCTGGGGTGGCAATCCTTATATCAGACAAATTAGACTTTCAACCAAAGACTATACTAAGAGATGAGGAAGGGCACTACATCATACTTAAAGGGTCTATCCAACAAGAAGATCTAACAATTTTAAATATCTATGCCCCTAACATGGGAGCAGCCAATTACATAAGCCAATTAATAACAAAATCAAAGAAAGACATCAACAATAATACAATAACAGTAGGGGACATTAACACCCCCCTCACTGAAATGGACAGATCATCTAAGCAAAAGATCAACAAGGAAATAAAGGCTTTAAGATACACACTGGATCAGATGGACTTCACAGATATATTCAGAACATTCCACCCCAAAGCAACAGAATACACATTCTTCTCGAGTGCCCATGGAACATTCTCCAGAATAGATCACATCCTGGGTCACAAATCAGGTCTCAACCAGTACCAAGAGATTGGGATCATTCCCTGCATATTTTTGGAACACAATGCTTTGAAACTAGAACTCATCACAAGAGGAAAGTTGGTAAGAACTCAAATACATGGAGACTAAAGAGCATCCTACTCAAGAATGAATGGGTCACCAGGAAATTAAAGAAGAATTTAAAAAATTCATGGAAACAAATGAAAATGAAAACACAACTGTTCAAAATCTTTGGGATGCAGCAAAGGTGGTCCTAAGAGGACAGTATATAGCAATACAAGCCTTTGTCAAAAAACAAGAAAGGTCTCAAATACACTACCTAACCCTACAACTACAGGAGCTGGAGAAAAAACAGCAAATAAAGCCTAAACCCAGCAGGAGAAGAGAAATAATAAAGATCAGAGCAAAAATCAAAGAAATAGGAACCAAAAGAACAGTAGAACAGATCAACGAAACTAGGAGCTGGTTCTTTGAAAGAATTAATAAGATTGATAAACCCCTGGCCAGACTTATCAAAAAGAAAAGAGAAATGACCCAAATAAATAAAATCATGAATGAAAGAGGAGAGATCACAACCAACACCAAAGAAATACAAACAATTATAAGAACATATTATGATCCCCAAGACAGCATGGTACTGGCACAAAAACAGACATATAGACCAATGGAACAGAATAAAGAACCCAGATATGGACCCTCAACTCTATGGTCAAATAATCTTCGACAAAACAGGAAAAAATATGCAATGGAAAAAAGTCTCTTCAATAAATGGTGCTGGGAAAATTGGACAGCCACATGCAGAAGAATGAAACTCAACCATTCTCTAACACCATACACAAAGATAAACTCAAAGTGGATGAAAGACCTCAATGTGAAACAGGAATTCATCAAAATCCTAGAGGAGAACATAGGCCCTAACCTCTTTGACATCGCCCACAGCAACTTCTTTCAAGATACATCTCCAAAAGCTAATGAAACAAAAGCAAAAGTGAACTTTTGGGACTTCATCAAGATCAAAAGCTTCTGCACAGCAAGGGAAACAGTCAACAAAACAAAGAGGCAACCCACAGAATGGGAGAAGATATTTGCAAATGACACTACAGATAAAGGGCTGGTAACCAAGATCTATAAAGAACTTCTCAAACTCAACACCCAAAAAACAAATAATCAAGTCAAAAGGTGGGCAGAAGATATGAAAAGACGCTTCTCTGAAGAAGACATACAAATGGCTCCCAGACACATGAAAAAACATTCATCATCATTAGTCATCAGGGAAATCCAAATCAAAACCACATTGAGATACCTACCACCTTATACCAGTTAGAATGGCAAAAATTGACAGGGCAAGAAACAACAAATGTTGGAGAGGTTGTGGCGAAAGGGGAACCCTCTTACACTGTTGGTGGGAATGCAAGTTGGTACAGCCACTTTGGAAGACAGTGTGGATGTTCCTCAAAAATTTAAAAATAGAGCTACCCTATGACCCAGCAATTGCAGTCCTGGGTATTTACCCCAAAGACACAGATGTAGTGAAAAGAAGGGCCATATGCACCCCAATACTCATAGCAGCAATGTCTGCAATAGCCAAACTGTGGAAAGAGCCGAGATGCCCTTCAACAGATGAATGGATAAAGAAGATGTGGTCCATATATACAATGGAATATGACTCAGCCATCAGAAAGGATGAATACCTAACTTTTACATCAACATGGATGGGACTGGAGGAGATTATGCTAAGTGAAATAAATTAAGCAGAGAAAGTCAATTATCATATGGTTTCACTTACTGGTGGAACATAAGGAATAGCATGGAGGATACTAGGAGAAGGAAGGGAAAAATTGGGGGGGTGGAATTGGAGGGAGAGATGAACCATGAGAGATTATGGACTCTGAGAAACAAACAGGGTTTTAGAGGGGAGGGGGGAGGGGGGATTGGTTAGCCCGGTGATGGGTATTAAGGAGGGCACATACTGCATGGAGCACCAGGTGTTATACGAAAATAATGGATTGTGGATCACCACATCAAAAACTAATGATGTATTGTATGGTGACTAACATAACATAATAAAATTTAAAAAAAAAATAAAAAAATAATGATTAGAGCAGAAATAAATGATATAGAAACTAAGAAAACAATAGAAGAGATCAATGAAACCAGGAGCTGGTTCTTTGAAAAAATTAACAAAATTGATAAACATCTAGCCAGACTTATCAAAAAGAAAGGAGAAAGGACCTAAATTAATAAAATCACAAATGAGAGGAGAAAGAACAACCAATACCACAGAAATCCAAACAGTTATAAGAAAATATTATGAAAAATTATATGTCAATAAATTACACAACCTGGAAGAAATGGATAAATTCCTAGAAACATATAAACTACTGAAACTGAAAGAGGAAGGAATAGAAAACTTGAACAGACTGATAGTCTGCAAAGAAATTGAATCAGTCATCAAAGACTCCCAACATACAGAAATCCAGGACCCGATGGCTCATGTGTGAATTCCACCAAACACTTAAAGAAGAATTAATAGCTATTCTTCTCAAACTATTCCAGAAAGTAGAAAAGGAAGAACTTCCAAATTCATTCTATGAGATCAGCATTACCTTGATTCAAAAACTGGACAAAGACCCCACTAAAAAATGAGAACTACAGGTCAATATCCCTGATGAACATGGATGCCAAAATTCTCAATAAAATACTAGCAATTCGAATGCTACAATACATTAAAAAAATCATTACCATGATGAAGTGGGATTTATTCCCTTCCACCCTTACAAGGGTGGTTCAATATTCACAAGTCAATCAACATTGTACACCATATTAATAAAAGAAAGGATAAGAACCATGTGATCATTTCAATAGATGCAAAAAAGCATTTGACAACTTATAACATCCATTCATGATAAAAACCCTCAACAAAGTAGGGTCATAGGGACATACCTCAACATAATAAAGGCTATCTAGAAAAACTCACAGCTAATATCCTCAGTGGGGAAAAACTGAAAGCTTTTCCTCTATAATCAGGATCAAGACAAGGATGTCCACTCTCACCACTGTTATTTAACATAGTTCTGGAAGTCCTAACCACAGAAATCAGACAACAAAAAGAAATAAAAGGCATCCAAATTGACAAGGAAGAAGTAAAACTACTTGCAAATGACATGATCTCATATATAGAAAACCTGAAAGACTCCACCAAAAAACTGCTAGAACTGATACAAGAATTCAGTAAAGCCTCAGGACACAAAATCAATGTACAGAATTTTTTTGTTGCACTCTTATACACCAATAACAAAGCAGCAGAGAGAGAAATTAAGGAATCAATCCCATTTACAATTACACCAAAAACAATAAGATAGCTAGGCATAAACCTAACGAAAGAGGCGAAAGACCTGTACTCTGAAAACTATAAAACACTGATGAAAGAAATTGAAGATGACACAAAGAAATGGAAAGACATTCCATGCACATGGATTGGAAGAACAATATTATTAAAATGTCTATAGTACCCAAAACAATCTACGCATTTAAAGCAATCCTATCAAAATACCAAAAGCATTTTTCATGGAACTAGAACAAAAAATCCTAAAATCTGTATGGAATGCAAAAGACCTTGAATAGCCAAAGCAATCTTGAAAAAGAAAAGCAAAGCTGGAAATAACACAATTCCAGACTTCAAGATATATTACAAAGATGCAGTGATCAAGACAGTATGGTACTGGCACAAAATTGGACACATACATCAACGGAACAGAATAGAAAACCCAGAAATGAACCCACAAATATATGGTCAATTAATCTTCAACAAAACAGGAAGAAATATCCAATGAGAAAAAGACAGTCTCCTCAACAAATGGTGTTGGGAAAACTGGACAGCAACATGCCAAAGAATGAAATCGGACCACTTTCTTACCCCATACACAAAAATAAATTCAAAATGGATTAAAGACCTAAATGTAAGACAGGAAACCATAAAAATCCTAGAGGAGAACACAGGCAATAACCCTTTGCCATTGGCCATAGCAGCTTCTTACTAGATCCATCTCCTGAGGCGAGGGAAACAAAAGCAAAAATAAACCATTGGTACTTCATCAAGATAAAAAGTTTCTGCACAGTGAAGGAAATAATCAACATCAGCAAAATTAAAAGGCAACCTAAGTAATGGGAGAAGATAGTTGCAAATGACACATCTGATGAAAGGTTAGTATCCAAAATATATGAAGAACTTAGAAAACTCAACACCCAAAAAAATAATCCAGTTAAAAAAATGCGCAGTGGGCGCCTGGGTGGCTCAGCTGGTTAAGCAACTGCCTTCAGCTCAGGTCATGATCCTGGAGTCCCGGGATCGAGTCCCACATCGGGCTCCCTGCTCAGCGGGGAGTCTGCTTCTCCCTCTGACCCTCTTCCCTCTCGTGCTCTCTATCTCTCATTCTCTCTCTCTCTCAAATAAAATAAACAAAATCTTTAAAAATATATAAATAAATAAATAAATAAAAAATAAAAAAATGGGCAGAAATCATGAATAGACATTTTTTCAAAGAAGACATACAGATGGCTAGCAGACACATGAAAAAATGCTCAACATCACTCGTCAGGGAAATACAAATGAAAATTACAATATCACCTCACACCTGCCAGAATGGCTAAAATGAACAACACAGGAAACAATAGATGTTGGCAAGAATGCAGAGAAAGGGGAACCCTCTTACACTGTCGGCAGGAATGCAACCTGGTGCGGCCACTCTGGAAAACAGCATGGAAGCTCCTCAAAAAGTTAAAAATAGAACTACCCTATGATCCAGCAATTGTACTCCTAAGTATTTACCCAAAGAATTCAAAAATTCTGATTTGAAAGGATACATGCACTCTGATATTTATAGCAGTATTATCAACAATAGCCAAATTATGGAAACAACCCAAATGCTCATTGACTGATGAATGGATAAAGAAGATCTAGTGTGTGTGTGTGTGTGTGTGTGTGTGTGTGTGTGTGTGTGTGTGTGTGTTTAGTGGACTATTAGTCATAAAAAAATGAAATCTTTCCTTTCGCAACAACATGAATGGAGCTAGAGAGTATTATGTTGTGAAATAAGTCAGTCAGAGAAAGACAAATACCATATGATTTCACTTATAAGTGGAATTTAAGAAACAAAACAGATGAACATGGGGGAAAAAAGAGAGGCAAACCATAAAACAGACTCTTAACTATAGAGAACAAACTAAGGGTTGCTGGATCTGAGGTGGGCAGGGGGATGGGTTAAATGGGTGATGGGTATTAAGGAGGGCACATGTTGTGATGAGCACTGGGTGTTATAAGTGATGAATCACTAAATTCTACACCTGAAACTAATGTTACATTTTATGTTAATTAACTGGAATTTAAACAAAAACTTGGGAAAAAACGAAGCCTAAAAATTTCCTGTAATTAATAAGCAATTATAAAATAGAGCAAGATTGCAGGGCACAAGGTTAATAATCAAAAGTCAATCACTTTCTTATATGCCAAAATTAACAAATGAAATTGAAACTAAAACACAATACCATTTACTTTATCACCCCTCAAAATGAAATACTTAGGTATAAATGTAAACAAATATGTACAAGATCTATATAAAGAAAACTACAAAACTCTGATGAAAGAAATAAAAGAATTATATAAATGGAGAGTTATTCCATGTTCATAGATGGGAATGCTCAATATCGTCAAGACATCAGTTCTTCCAACTTGATCAATGCAATTTCAATTAAAACCCCAGCAAGTTATTTTGTGGTTATTGACAAAATGACTCTTAAGTTTATATGGAGAGGCAAAAGACCACAAATAGCCAACATAATATGAAAGAGAATACCCCAACTACCAAGTAAAGTTTGGAAGAACTATATGTGACAAAAGGTGCTGTTAAGCCCTCTTACTTGAGGACTAGTTATTGTTTAGCTTGAGAACAAGTATATAATAGGTTGTATCTGCTTGGCTATATAAAAGAGCAAGATTCATTTTTGTCCTTGCACTCTCTTAGTGGATTACCTATGGTGCAGGCATCATAATCTGGTTTAATGCTTAATCCATAATAACATTACTTTATCTTTTAAAAACAATATTGATGGAGAATGAAGTTGGAGGACTGACACTACCCAACTTCAAGGCTTACTTACTATAAAACTACAGTAATCACGATGGTGTAGCATTGGTGAAAGAACATACAAATAGATCAGTAGAGCCCAGAAATAGGTCCACATAAATATAGTCAACTGATCTTTGGCAAAGAAGCAGAGAAAATATAATGGGGCAAAGATAGTCTTTTCAACAAATGATGCTAGAACAACTGGACATCCATATGCAAAAAAAGAAAATGAATCTAGTCACAGACCTTACATTCTTCACAAAAATTAACTCAAAAATAATCATAGACCTAAATGCAAAATACAAAACTCTTAAACTTCTAAAAAATAATGTAGAAGTTTGGTTGATCTCAGGTATGGTAATGACTTTTTAGATATGATCCATAAAAGAAAGAATTGATAAACTATACTTCATTAAAATTAAAAAGTTCTACTCTGCAAAAGACACTGTCACAAGAATGAGAAAACAAGTCACAGACTGGGAGAAAATATTTGCAGAAGACATATCTGATAAAGGACAGTTCCTAATCCACAATATATAAAAAACTCTTAAAACTCAACAATAAGGAAATAAACAAGCCAATTAAAAAATGGGTAAAAGATCTTAACAGACACCTCACCAAAGAAAATATACAGATGGCAAATACGCATATGAAATGATGTTCCACATCATGTGTCATTAGGGAATTGCAAATAAAAGCAACAATGAAATACCACTACACCCCTATAAAAATGGCCAAAATTCAAAACACTGACAACACCAAATGCTGGTGAGGATGTGGAGCAACAAGAATTCTCATTCACTATTGATGGGAATGCAAAATGGTATGGCCACTTTGGAAGACAATTTACCAGTTTCCTACAAAACTACATAATCTAACCTTATGATCCCCCAATTATGTTCCTTGTATTTGGCCAAATGAGTCCAAAAACCTATACCCACACAAAAATTTGCACACAATTGTTTATAACAGCTTTATTCATAATTGCCTAAACTTAGAAGCAACCAAGATGTCCTTCAGTAGGTGAGTGGATAAATTGTGGGTACATTCAGAAAATGGAATATTAAACAGCACTAAAAAGAAATGAGCTATCAAGACAGGAAAAGACATGCTACTAAGTGAAATGCACATTACTAAGTGAAAGAAGCCAATCTGAAAAGGCTACATACGATATAATTTCGACTATATGACATTCTGGAAAAGGCAAAACTATGGAGACAGTAAAATGATCAGGTTACCAGGGATTCAGGGGAAGGGAGAGGGGAATAGGTACAAAGCACAGAGGATTTTTAGGACCGTGAAACTATTCTGTAAAACAATATAAGGGGGAATATTATAATGGGGGAGTTTGACATTTATCAGAACTCATAGAATGTACAACATGAAGAGTGAGCCTAATGCAAAATATGGACTTTGGGTGATAATGTGTCAGTGTAGGTTCACTGATTGTTCCTTGAAATGTATCACTCTGGGATGTTCATAGTAGGGGAGGCTGTGCATATGGTTGAGCAGGAAAAATATGAGAAATTTCTGTATCTTCCACTCAATTTTGCCGTGAACCTAAAAAGAGTTTTTTATTTAAAGTCAAAATATTTGACTAAATATTTCTCCAAAGAAGATAT
The DNA here is from genome assembly GCF_009762305.2 of Zalophus californianus. Taxonomy (NCBI): domain Eukaryota; kingdom Metazoa; phylum Chordata; class Mammalia; order Carnivora; family Otariidae; genus Zalophus; species Zalophus californianus. The sequence continues at coordinate 68,813,057 of NC_045612.1, forward strand.
ATGGATGGCCAATAAGGATATGAAAAGATGCCCAACATCATTTGGGAACTGCAAATCAAAATAAAAATGAGATGCCACTTCACACCCACTAGGATGGCTATAATAATCATAATTTTAAAAAGGAACTAAAAATAAAATTTAAAAAATAATTAAAAAGGAATAACAAATGTTGATGAGGATGTGGATAAATGGACATCATCATGCATTGCTGGTGGGAATGTAAAATGGTTCAGTTGCTTTGGAAAACATTTTGGCAGTTCCTTAAAATGTTAAACATAGAGTTACCATTTAATCCAACAATTGTACTCCTAGGCATATGCCCAAGACAAATGAAAACATTTGTCTACAAAAAAATAAAAACCAAACCAAACAAACAAAAAACTTGAATACAAATGTTCATAGCCAAAAAGTACATAAACTGATGAATGGATAAACAGAATGTGGTATATCCATACAATGGAATATTATTTTGCCATAAAAAGTAATAAATTACTAATACATGCTACAACATAGAAGAACCTTAAAAACATCTTGCTAAGTGAAATAAGCCAGTCAAAGAAAAAGACCACATATTCCATTTATATGAAATGTCTAGAACATGTAAAGACATGCAGACCAAAATTAGATTAGTGTTGCCTAGAGCTGGAATGGGCGAATGAGAAAATTCGGGGGTGAGACCTAAAGGGTATAGGTTCCTTTTTGGGAGATTACAGTGTTGTAAAATTGATTGTGGTGATGGTTGCGTGATTCTGTAAATATACTAAAAAAACACTGAATTGTGTACTTTATTTTTTTAAGATTTTATTTATTTATTTATTGACAGAGAAAGAGACAGTGAGAGAGGAAACACAAGCAGGGGGAGTGGGAGAGGGAGAAGCAGGCCTCCTGTGGAGCAGGGAGCCCGATGTGGGACTCCATCCCAGGACCCTGGGATCATGACCTGAGCCAAAGGCAGATGCTTAACGACTGAGCCACCCAGGCGCCCCTGAATTGTGTACTTCAAATGGGCTGATTGTATGGCACATGAATTTTGTCTCAAGCTGTTATTTTTAAAAAACCTTAGCAAAACAAAAGGTAATCTTTGGGTTGAGCCATGAAGAATAATCAAATAATCACAAAGTAAAGAAAGGTATTGGGACACGTGGGAAGCTCAGCCAGTTAAACAGCTGCCTTTGGCTCAGGTCATGATCCTAAGGTCCTGGGATCAAGTCCCACATCAGGCTTTTTGCTCAGCAGGGAGCCTGCTCCTCCTTCTGCCTGCCACTCTCCTGCTTGTCCTCACTCTCTCTCTCTCTCTCATTAAAAAAAAATTAAGAAAGGTATTTTAAGCTAATGGAAAAGCATGAACAAAATATTAATAATATGGTGCAAAATATGAATGATATGGTATGAATGAAGAAGGTATGTGTGGGTGGTTTAGCTATGTGTTGGGTGGAAGATGAGCCTAGGAAAGTAACCTGGGAACTTGAATGGTAAACTCAAGAGTTTGGATCTAATCTCATGAAGTTAAACGAGGATTCATGAGTGGATTCTGTGCTGGGGACTGACAAAAATCAGATTTCCATTTTACAGGAACATGCTTTGATAACAATCAGTCTGTAGAATATATGAAAGGAGGCAAGAATACCAGCTAGGTTTTTGCAAACTGTGTTGCCTGCAAAGGTTATCACTGGGGGCTTTCTCAATTGTCTTGTCTGAGCTGCATCCCTGAGGACTTGCCCTAAGCCTCATTCCCACAGGGTCTTGCTTATACAGGTTTTTATTTTTGGAAAATTAAATGTGCATAGTCTTCAAGCTCCAAAATAATCATTCAGAAGTGGCATTTTTGTTTCTGAGAGATAACTTGGTCCCAGCGCCAGAAGTTTACCAGGTAAACTGCAAACCAACCATAGAGGTGTCCAGGTTATGGGTCTTGACCTGCTTTCTGCATGCCCCCCACACGCATAACTTGGGCTATCCGCTTTGTTTTAGAAACTTCCCCTCTACCCTTAGCCCTAGACTCTAGTTCCCAGCTGCTAATCTGCTATGTGGCCTAAATTAAGTCCCCTACTGTTCTGCATCCTTGTTTCTCTGTCTATATCATGAGGAGTTCTGAAAAGAATTTCTCTAAGGGTCCTTATCACTTTCCAGCTTAGCTCTTTTTAAATGGAATTAAGCCTGAGTGAGCCGAGAAGGGATAGAGATAAAGAAGTGCAGGAAGACAGGGAAAGGGGGTAAGCCCTAAGAGGTCCTTAGACCTCTCTCTCTGTTTGGGAGCTACCCGGGTATATGGTGACCTAGTTCAGCCTGAGAAAGGTGGGAACTGTCCCCAAATCAAACATGCTCCATGCTCCTTCAACCAAACATCTGCTCCTAGGAGTGTTCCACTTTCTTTTTTTTTTCCACTTTCAAATCCAAAATGTACTTCATATTTTCCAATGTTCTCTGTGTCTCCAAATCTCCGGAAAGCATATTGTTCTGGGTTAAGATAGGAATCCATAGGAAGCATACCCTTTATTGAGAACCTGAACAGTCCACTGAACAATGGCAGACAGACCAAAAGGGCCTTTGAGTTCAGGCATGGCAAAACTGTAGTGAGGATCCTTGACATGGCCTCTTGTGCTTATCTTTAAGAGGTTTCTGGGTTCCTACCCATACTTCACAGAGACCTTACAACTGAGGAGAAATAACCCAGAGAAGGCCTACCAATCCACAAAGGAGCCATGGTTTAGAAGGCTGATATGGGTCACAGAAACTCTAGGAATCCAGGTTTAGAGAAAGAGCAGGCAAAGGGAGCTGGGATTGATTCCCTGGGGCACCCATAGGGCTATGGGAGCTTAGTGAGCATCTATTCCAGGAGCTTCTAATTGAGAGTGGTGGAAGTAGTAAAAAGGAAGTGGAAGGAGAGAAGTCTTTGAATAAATCCAAAGCTCTCAAATAAAGTTTAAATTGATCCAGGATAAAGTGCTATGTAGTACATGCTCACTAAATTGGAAAGTTTCTTTCTTTTTGGCTATAACAGTCATTATCTTTACTGGTCAGTTCTGATTAGCAGTTATGACATCGACTAATAAGATGAGGAAACGAATTTTCATGTAATCAATGTATTTATTGGTAAACAAAATCTTGAGAACTATATGACCCAGGAGGGGAAATATTTTAAAGGGTGAATAATTTGGGAACTGCTGACAGATTCCAAACATTTAATTTTACTCATGAGGAAACTGAGACCCAAGGTACAGTAGTAATTTGTCTGAAGTTACATAGTGAGTCTGGTTCTGTCAGATCTGGAGCCCAGGTCTCTTAAGCACCAGCCAGAACTTTGTTTCATCTACTCCACTCCACTCTACTCCAGGACTGCCTATTCCCCACAATAAAGTAGGTACTCAGGAAAGATTTGTTGAATTGAACGAAACCCATCAGTTTTGCCAGGAAAGTGTCTGGCCTGATTGTTTCCATGGACTGAAAGTGATCTGTGTTGGCAGAATTGGGCCAAAAAATCTAGAACCTGGGCCAAAAAGTCTAAAACCTCTCTAAGGCCATATCACTAAGTATTGAGTATTATGACAAAACCATGGGCTTCTGGATCATGTTAACCTATGGCAACTGTAACTTAGATTAGGACAACATCATGGTCTCAACCCAAACCACAAGTTCCAAAACTCCAAGACCCCTTTAACCAGGTGAGTGTTTTATTGTACCCCTAATGTCACTGAACTGGCACTCAGAGTGGCTATGGCTGGGGTGGAGCTTGGTAAAGTAATTCAGGGAAGAGCTACTTTGTTCTCACTAGGCACAACAGGTCAATTTCTCTGTGGCAAAAAAAAAGGCACAAAGAATGAGAGTCCTAGAAGAAGCATGGGTCTGCAGCAGACCCCAGAAAAAATACATTCAAGTGAGAGGAACTGCAAGTGGGGAGTCAGGGAAAGGGGTGGAGAATGCTGTCACCTCAGTGGCTTTTTCATAGCTTCTGAGGAGCCAGGTCTAGAGAAAGCTCATAAAGAGAATGAAAGTAGAAAGTTCACACCAGCCCTAAACACCCAGGCTCTGAAGCATTGATGAGAGAGTATGGAGTTGACATCCACCGCCCATCCGGACTCCTGGAACCCTGGAGTGGAGCTTGTACCCTTCTTCTTAGGTTGGAGCTTGTACCCTTCTTCCTAGGTTTCCCTCAATGGCATTGCCTGCTGAGTTTGCAGTTCTCTTGGTTCCCTTCTCATCTCTCCTTGGAGGTGGTATTGACCGGCCCTCTCCCACCACATAAGGACATCATGTTCTTCCTGATCTAGGAGAGCAAAGCAGTCCACATTCCCTGGAGTCTGGGAGGGCCGGAGAGGGGAAGTTCTAATGTTTGTAAGCAGATCAGTCAGTCGCCTGGGCAGCCCCAGGGGCTCCTGGTCCAGATATCCTTCACCACCTTCCCTTCAGTCCCCTCCTCATCTTTGTCCTATCTCCTCACATGGTCTTTGACTGCTTTGTTCATTGCCCAAACACTTGCAGCAAGCCAAGAACAATGCACTCCATCTCCCTGGAATTGTCACTCAAATATGGGGGTTGGCTGGGGAAGAAAACTGCAGTGTGCTCCTCACTAGGCCTTTCTCCAGCCCTTTCCTGTCTGGCAGTGGGGACTGTCCTGGTGCTCAAACGCTATCTCCAATCTACAGGATGGGCTGAGTGCTAGCCCCAGCCTTCTTGGCAGCCCAGCACAGTGAAATACTATTCAAGATGACCTGAGTGGCCTCAAGGCCCAGGGGAAGAGTCTGAAGGGTGCAAGGGCAGCAAGAACCTGTGGAGTTGCAGCAGCTGATGAGTCAATCCTTTCTGAAGAATTTTGCTCTTGTCTTTCTCTGCAGTAATTCATTATCAAGGAGACATGAAAGGACTCCAGAATCCAGGGCAAAGATTTGGTGCTTGGATTCCCCATTCCAGGCCACTCACACTGTGGCAAAATCTCCTTATGCCACACTGTCTCCTGGCCTGAGAGTCACTGTTGGTTTCCAAAGAGTCCCATAGGGCCATTTTAAATTTTATTAAGGAAATATAAACTAAGATAACATAAGAATGAAATAAAAGTATGGCCATTTCCTTGGGGAGGAATGGAAGGAAGACATGAGATAGATCTCATATCCTGTCCTATTAACAGATGCAAATCATGCAGTTCATCTCCAAACCCCTTTCCTGAAACAACAGCTGCTGGCCATGAGCCAGCACAGCCCTGAAGGCCAGTTTCCTCTGTGTTTCCATATTCTCTGGCTCAATGGCAGAGCAACAGGTCTGCAACTATTTTAGGATTCTGTCCCCTGTTCCATTCATGTATTTCTAGTCTCTCCTATCTGAGTGAAGACCCTAAGCTTTGTCTAGGCCAGTGGATTTAAAAAGAAATTAATACTGTCTTTATTTGGTATTATAGTTATTGGTTTGTTTTACTAAATGTAAAATATTTACAAAGGCTTTGGCTCTCAATTCCCCCAAGAAATCTTTTTATACAAAAGTCTTAAGTTTTTCAACTGAAATTCTTCCTGCATGGGTTTTCAGAAACCCATTCCCAATGCTTGGGGAAGTGCTACTGTAGGGTCAACAATATGTAATAACATCAAAAGGATGTAAAACATCAACAACAACAAAAATGCCAAAAATAACTTGAGCACAAAAGAGAACACAAATGCAACATTTGCCAAGTCAGTTTCTGCTAAAAACATTCTGAAAATGGAAGTCATCAATTAAATTAAAAAGTACTTGTAAATGACTTATACATAAATGTTCATAACAGCTTTATTTATAAGTCTAAAACTGGATACAACCAAAATATCCATGAAAGAATAAACAAACTGTGTTATATTCATATAATGGAGTTCTACTTGGCAATAAAGAGTAACAAAATATCGACATACACTTTATTTTGAATCTCAAAATAATTATGCTGAGTGGAAGAATCTCTAAACAAAAAGAGTACTGTATGACTCCATTATTTATTTACTTTTAAATTTTTATTTGAAGTATAGTTGACATATTAAATTAGTTTCAGGTATACAATATGGTTATGCAACAATCATATATATTACAAAATGCTCACCACAATAAGTATATTACAATATTATTGCCTATGTTCCCTATCCTATACCTTTCGTCCCCATGACTTATTTATTTTAAAACTGGAAGTTTATACCTCTTAATCCCCTTCACCATTTTGCCCATCATTCCATTCCCTTTCCCTTTGGCAACCACCAGTATAATTCAATTTATATAAAATTCTAAAAAATGCCAACTAATATATAGTGACAGAAAGGAGATCAGTGGTTGTCTGGGGATGGTGGTGGAAGGAGAGATGTACTGAACAAGGCCATGATGAAACTTTTGAGGGTAATATGTTTATTAACTATATTATTGCAATGACTTCATGGATATATACACGTACCAAAAATTTACCAAGTTATACACTTTAAATATGTGCAGTTTATTGTACATCAATTATACCTTCATAAGCTGTAAAAAAGTAATAAGATTTAGAGCAAAAAAATTATAGCAAATGCTGTTGGGCTAACTCAATATCCATTTCAATTCTCTTCTCTATTTCTGTCACCATTACAGAAGCTACAAACACTAAATGCTTACTTTTCCAGACTCACAGCTAGAAGTTTGAAAGTTTAAAAATATTTCTAAATCTATGGAAACCCTTTTCCTTTCCAATTGCAATCTTACACTGGAGCACATTATATAAATCATATAAAAGGAGGGCTGCACTAGTGTTATGGGGATGGCTGTCAGGATACTGGAACCTCCACTGATGTTTTTTCTTATTTACTTTCTCTTCATTTATGCTCTCCTTCCGCTGTAGTCCCTGAGGGGTACTAAATAATCTCTGGAGTTGTACAGATCTTCTCTTTCCCAGGCTACCTACTTACTCACTCTCTGTCCTAAAACATGATAGAGTCTAATCCTTGCACTTTGATAGGTGGAGAAATTGAGGCATGAAGAGGTGAAAGTACCTGCACGTGGTCTCATAGACAGAAGCAGAAGTTGGTAGTCCAAGTATTTGAGAAGTACTAAGACAGATCCCTGTGTTGGTGCCTGTGGGTGGTATTTTTGAAAGGCTTTTGTTTTGATGGGATTTTCTCTTCAGTTTCTTTAAAAGTGTCTTGTACCCTTAACGAATTCCTGCTACACTAGTCCCAAGCACAACTACTTCTCTGTCCCCTGCTTAGTTCTGTTTCTATTTGGTCAGGGTCTTTCAGGCCCATTCTCAATAGATCTGCAGCAGGCTCACTCGGTGGTAAAGTTGTGACATGCTGGGATAAGAACACCAAATTAGAACCAAAAGCTCTGAGTGAAACACTGGCAGTCAGGAGGCTACACAAGAAAACAAGTACCTCAGTACAAGTACCACCTCAAATGAACAGAACTTCAAGCCCCCAGAGAGCCTGGGAACCAGAAAGTAAAAACAATCTTGATTCCCAATCATTTTCTGGATGCCTACAAGGGGCTCCACCCAAATTCAGAGGGGCAGCTCCAGACCCTCTTCAAAGATACTGGGTCAACAGAGGTGGGGTTTCCTCCACTAGGGGTAAGAGGAGACAGGAAGAGGGAATTCAGGGGGGAGGGGCAGCTATAAAAGGAGCTGACCTGGGCTGGGCTGAAGGGCTCAGGAAGAGACACTCCACGGAGGGTAAGAGAGAAGGAAGGCCACTGCAGGGGACAAGGTAAGATTTAGAGAAATCAGGAGTTTGGAACAAAGCATCCTGGCCTCTCCAGAAAAAGCTGGAAATGAGATTAAGGCTGAATCTCTCCTAGGAGGAGATGGAAATGATTAAGTTTAAAATTTCTGGGGTGGTTTCTGGCAACATAAAGCTGAGAGCTAGAATGCCTTTCAATCTTATAATTTCTTTAATTTGGTGATGATACCAGAGCCACAGACCCTATGTTCCCTACATCTGTACCTGACATTTAGTGGTTGACCCATCCCAGGCCAAGCAGCAAGGTAAAGATTGTAACTCCAAAAGCAGCCTTCTTGCAAAAGTAGGTCACCATGTGTGTTGCCTAGCACTGCACGCGAGGAAACAGCCAAGCAAAGCTGGAAACAAGCTGTAAGAAGGAGATGTCTTCCCCCCCACCTCTGTCACACAAACACACACACACACACACACACACACACACACACACACACACACACTCCTTTTCCAACACATTGTTGCCTTTAGAACTTAACACCACGACTTGGATAAGAAAAGACTGAAGAAACAGAAAAAAAAAAGTGGAAGTCACAAAAAATAACTGAGGCCCAGAAAGAGAAGGTCATAGAGGTGTAAGGACTTGTCCAAGGTAACATAATTTTTCAGTGGCAAACCTGGAGCTATAGTTCTCCGACTCCAAATCAAAAATGGAGATCAAGATGAAATGAGTGCTTCTTAGGCAATACTATAGCTATACTAAAGAAAGATCTTCCTAGAAAATCTTGCCATTTGTGACAAATGGATGGACCTTTAAGGTATTATGCTGAAGTGAAATAAGTCAGACAGAAAAAGATAAATACCATATAATCTCACTTATATGTGGAATCTTAAAAAAATGAACAAAAAAACCCAGCTCATGAATATAGAGAACAGATTGGGGGTTGCCTGAGGTGGAGGTGGGCAAAATGGGTGAAATGGGTTAAAAGGTAATTTTTAAATTACCATTTATAAAATGAATTATGGGGATATAATACACAGCATGGTGGCTATAGTTAATAATACTGTCTTGCATATTTGAAAGTATCTAAGAGAGTAGATATTGAATTCTCTTAATAAGAAAAAAATTGTAACTATGTATGGTGACGGATGTTGACTGGACTTATTATGGTGATCATTTTGCAGTGTAGTAAATCATTACATTGTACACATGAAACTAATATAATGTTATATGAATTATACCTCAGTAAGAAAAGAAAGATCCTCTTCCATACAAAGACATATAAGACACTGAGAACACTGAAAAAAAAAAGAAAACTATCTGAAATATCGATTTGGAGTAAAGCAAGGCAATAAACTTGGATCACTCACAAAGTATCTGCAAACCCTAAGGATTCTTCTCTAATGTTTAGAAACATGCTGTTTTCTAAGGATAGCCCATGGCTTCTTATTACACAGGATCCTGGGTATAGGTCCAGAATCCAGGCCAATGCATTTGATTTCACATTGTTCAGAACTTGTGTTAGTCTGGGGCCTCCAAGGATTAGACAATAAAATGGGATTAAATGTGCAAAGATTTATTAAGGAAAATGAAAGTAAATGCGGAAGGAGCCTGGGACGATTAGGAGAGCTGTGAAACTATAATGTAAGTCTGCCCCTGAACAAAAGAAGGAGGAAGGGAAAGTTGGGTGAAAGTGTCCTAGTCTGCCCTGCACTCTAAGGAAGGCTTGGCAAGGCCAACAGGGATTGATGAAGACAAGGTCACTTGGCAGTCAGAGGATTTCTGTGTCTCCCAGGAATGAGCTTACTTTAATATCACTGCCTTGTAGCAGGTGCCTCAGTGAAAATGCTGGGATGGATTTCAGAGCAAGGCAGCCAAGGCCCTTGGTCAATTGTGCTCTTTGTAGTTGGAGGTCTGCAAGGCACACTGTCTTGGGTGCTATAGAACACCACTTTTAACTTCTACTATATCCCTTCTTTGCCCAGCTGCAGGTGCTTTCTCCATACCCATAGGCCAACTGGGGCCTTGAGTCTCTAGAGAGAGAGAATAGGAAATGACAGAGACCAGAGAGCCTCTGCCTAAAGCACAGGAGTCAGACCTACCTTGAGCTGTGGCTCTTTCCTTCCATGGCCCTGCCCTGTGTCATGAGCTGACATGTTCATACCACCCATGCTAGGTGTCAATCAAAACCACTCCATTTCACTCATATGTGGAATTTAAAGGAAAAAAAAAACAGATGAACATAGGGGAAGGGAATGAAAAATAAAATAAGATGAAAACAGACAGGAAGGTAAACCATAAGAGACTCCTAACTATAAGAAACAAAGGGCTGCTGGAGGGGAGGTGGGTGGGGGGATGGGGTAACTGGGTGATGGGCATTAAGGAGAGCACTTGAAGTAATGAGCACTGGGTGTTGTATGCAACTGATGAATCACTAAATTCTGCCTCTGAAACTAATAATACAGTATATGTTAATTAATATACAGACCTTTTATTGCTTCAGATACCCCTTATCCCTTCTTTCTCTAGACTCCTAATCACACAAGCCTAGATAACACAGAGCAAAACAGAATGGCCAAGGAGGTGGGATAAGAGTTGGACAGTGTCACATCCAACTGTTTTCTTTCAACAGGGGGTGTGACTACTGGAACCAAGAGAGGGAAAGATTAGGAAACTAACATTTTGTTAACCTCCCCATGCCAGTATGCCTAACCTGAATTATTCCATACACGGGCTTGATGGATGAGAAAACTGGAGATACATGTAAGCCACTTGCCTACTGTCACACAGCTGTAAGAGGCAGAGCCCTTAAACTCACAATGAACCTGAACCCCAGTCAGGGGGCACACAAACTTTGCCCTTCAGCAAGTTTTTCCTCTTCTAGAACCCCAGAGACAGGCAGAGGTACAGCTCTCTCTGCAAGCTGCTTCTACTGGAGGCCACCACTAATCTGCATTTCTGTCTGCTGACTGCCATGCTGTTCAACTCAGCTTCAACCCCTCAGAGGCCAGTGCCTCAGTGTCTCTTTTCCAGAATACCTCTCAGCTTCTGGCCTTGACAGGAGGCAGGGGAAACTCTAGATTAAAACCAGAATCAGGGCTCGGTTACAGACAGAGGCCAGAGCAGAGGTCTATAAATGGCTTGAAACAATCCAGGAAGGGCTCTGGTGTGGCAGGGATTGGAGCCTAGCTGGGCTTTCTCAGTACCCCAGTCCACTCACCACCCACTGCAGTAAACAGAATATGCTATCCTCCAACAACAATAGCCCAAAGGGATTTCTTTATTACTCTAGCTTTGATTTTACATTTTAAAAGCTCACAAAACAACAGTCCAGGAGATTTAACAAGCACATTCCTGGACACTGAGTCATAGGTAGGAGGAGGTAGAGGAGGGAGCAGATATCTGACTAAGGAAGGGCATTAAAAGACCACAACATAGCAAAGTGCCTATGTTGCCAAACAATACTGATAATCCCTTCCTACCTGATTACTTGAAGATAGGTGTATGTAGTGTGTTCCAGAAGATGTTTTGTCAATTTAGTATCACTAATGTTTAGTTTCACTACTGGAATATTTCAATGAATTTTAATTTTCTGAAAAAAGAAAGACCACTTGGTGGTGCAGGAAAAGATACACATCTCTACCTTCTCATCCCCAGGCAAGTCAAACTTACACATAACTATGGGCCCAGAGCTAGCAAGACAACAGGCAAAGAGCTGAACATGCATCAGGGGTCCAAGTGCCTAGTGTCTCTCCTCCCTGTTCTGGACTGACTCCCTAGAAGTCTGGTGTTTAAGAAGCAGGCTCTATGTATGAGAACTGTAAGCAGATGAAGTGGTAGCTGGAGGATGGGTCTAGATAGCACAAGTCCCTTGGAGGGAGCCAGAGACAAGATATGCCTTATGTATGGAGGTCTTCAAAAAAAGTCAAAACCTGGGGCAAAATGTTTGTGGGCTTCCCACTGGAGGCAGGCAGTCTCTTCAGAGGCATTTGTGATAGGTAAAGAAAGAATAAGAAAAAAAAAAGAAAGAAAGAATAAGAAGGCTAGAGTTAAAATACTTCTGACCTAGGATGAGTGAGGGGTAAGGTGAAGACAAGAGGGTCAGTGGGGCTCAGGACAGCATCAGTGACTCTGAAACTCAGACTCCCAGACTCCTAGGACCTCCATATACCAGAGCTCAGGGGTTTGTTGCGGGGCTTAGTGGCTGGGAAGCCTGCTTTGTTGGGAGTCTGTCCTTTAGATCTCACATATATGAGGCTCGGGGGCACCCAACTGGCTCAGTCAGTACAGCATGCAGCTCTTAATCTTGGGGTTGTAAATTCAAGCCCCACGTTGGGTGTAGAGATTACTTAAAAACCTATGAGGCTTGTTTTCTCTGGAGTAGTATTTGTTTTATTTTATCTCGATGGCATATTAGAATCACCTCGGGAGCTTCTTAAAATACTGCCTAACCCCCTAGAGTTGCTGATTCAATTGGTCTGAGGTAGGGCCAGTACATCAGTATTTTTTAAGCTCCTCAGGGGATTTTGATGGGCTGCTGAGATTGAGAATCACTGCTCTGGAGGAAGTCCATAGTCTCAGTCAGATGCCAGCTTAGGTGACAGGAGTTAGTGGAGGTAGAGAGGAAGTAGCAAGACATAGATGCTATGGGAAACACACAATGGCCTATATGAGCCAGGAGATGTATGTCAGGGCCCTGTTTCTGCCACTGCTTCACTTTGTGACCCTGGTCAATTCCCCATCTCCCTCTGAGCCTCCCATCTCCCCCAGTACAACAAAGTAGTTGGACTTCATGACCTCTAAGAATCTTTCTGACTTCTTCAACATTCTAGAAATTTACCAGGTAGGAGAAAAGAGTGGGGTTGGTGGGGAGAAGAGTGGATATTTGTGCTGCTGCATGGTATGCAGGGGGTGCAAAAGAACACAGCTAACCCAAACCACTGAGAAGGGCCAGTTTCAGGGAATTGCCTATCCAGAGCCCAAATTGAAAGGCATGGAAACTGTCCTTAGATCCTCCTCAACTGTGAGCCCACTGGGCACGAACAGTGCCCAAATGCAGGATCCCACTGGTGCCATTACACATGTTTATTAATATTATTTATGGTAGTGGTAGTAATAGTAGTAGTAGTAGTAGTAGTAATTATCTTAATTTGACATCCAGTTTTCCCATTTCATAATAATGACAGATCAAATGTGTCCATAGCAGCATCCCAAGGAGCTGAAACTACTTCAACTCTATGCTCTTCCTCATTCCTATTTATCTCCCCATGGGAGATAAAGGCCTAGGGAGCTGAGGTAGAAGCGTACATATTTCAAGTAATCCATATTTCAAGTCACTGTTTTCCAAGTTTAATCCTAGCCAAGATTCTCAGCACACACACTGGACTCTAAGTATGGATGACTTCCCAGTTGGGAAGGACTTATAGCCCATCAAAATACCCTGGGAACTTTTAAAAATACTGATGTACTGGCCTTACTCCAGAATAATCCAAATCCTAACTTCCCTTTTCTGAACCTCCTTTCCCAACCAGTACCCTCATGCCCCTTGGCAGTTTCTTCATCCATTTCTTACCTCTCTTCTATAGCTCTACCCATGAATTACAGAACACAATCAATTAAATAACAATTTCACCATGCAACAACTGGAAGTTCCTTGGGAAAGATATTTTGCTTCCTCTTTCTCCTTAGTCCCCTACAGCTTAACACAGAACTGAGTAGACACTGCACACCTTTCACAAGAGGCCAGTTGGCTCATCTGATAAAGTTGCCAGAGCTGATCAATCAAGGGTTGTAAGAACTCAGTGAAGTAGCCAAATATTCATGGATTTTGAGAGTAGGTATTTTGGAACACAGGTCCAAAGCCTTGAATTGCCACTACAGAATCACGTCCTCCCTCTCCCACACAGTATAATGCTCTTCATATCACAGAACTACTCTAGCCTGCTCCTCACATGACTGTAATGCCCTGGTGTCTCCTCTTCAAGTTCATTCTCCTCCTAACCTAGGTCCTCTATATCAAAAGTATAATGTAGAAGGAGCAATATTCCACCTCTTCCACCACTTCTTACCCCACTTGGTCCCCCTCTGCCTGGAATAGCTCAATAGATTCTTATCAAGGCCAATCCTATCCTATTCCCTCCTCATTGCTTACTTATCACCATTAGCAAGCCTTCCATACTCCCCCAGCCAGAAGAACTTTTAAATTTCCAGGGGCCTTTAGCTCCCCTCTCTCATGGTCCTTAGCATTTTCTACTCTACTTCATAGTTAATCTCCCATAACCCTAAGACTATTCACTTGTTGTATGACCATCAACAAGTCACTTAACCTCTCAAACTTTAGTTACTCATCTGTAAAATGGATATGACAATCCCTGCTTTAACTTCCTCCCAGATCAAATGAGATAAAATATGTGAAAGCATATAGTATATAATCATAATGATAGCTAACATTTATTGAGTACTTTATATTGACCAGACACCATTCTAAGTACTTCATATATATCAATTCACTTAAACAAGCAAGCAACCCTATGTAATGCACACAATTATTAACCTGACTTTGAGAAAACTGAGACACACAGAAAGATTAAGTAATTTGCAGAAGGACACACAACTAGTAAATTATAGAACTGGATATGAACCCAAGAAGTCTGGTTTTGGAGTTCCCACTTGTATGACTCAGTTATACACCTCCAATGCAGGAAGTTTATATATACAATGTAATATTATGTAATAACATATTATGTAATTCTTATGTAATATAAGAAAATATAATATAAATATTTTTATATAATATTGTATAAGGCAATATATAGCAAATGTAACAAAAATGTAGAAATTCAGAGGAGAGATAAATGTGATTTAAGATGTTGAATAAAGCATCATGGAAAATGTAGTGACTTAAATTGGGTCATGAAAGAAGGATTAGAAAAGGAGAGCATCATAATATGAGGGCTTAGTGTAGTCAAAAGCCCAGAGGCAGAAGTATGTCTGGGATGCAGGGAGATAAACAATGAGGATACTGGCTTGGATTGAGTGGGAGCCTCATGGTAGTCAGACAGAAAAAGGTTAGATGACCAATAAAAGGAATGGTCTGGAAAAAAATATAACATGCTGAGCAAGAGCTATGTGAGGTTTAATTACAGTTCTTTCTGATCCAATTAAACCAAATTTATTTCATTGTTTTTAAAGATTTTCTTTTTAAATAATCTCTACACCCAACATGGGGCTTGAACTCACAACCCTGAGATTGAGTTGCATGTTCTACTGACTGAGCCAGCCAGACACCCATAAATCAAATTTAAATATGTATGAAGATGGTCATGGATGGGACATGTAAGTAGATTTAAAAAATGTGAGTCAAGGTGAAAGGTAAACTACAACAGAGATAAATAAATGACAGTTACTGTACTTGAAATAAAAAGCAGCCTGTACAGAGGTGGTTCAAGATGAAGGCATAGGAAGATCTGAATTCACTTCCTTCCACAGAGACAACAAATATACAGCTATATTATGGAATAATTTCCTCTGAAAAGAACCTGGTAACTAGCTGAACACCTGCTCCACAACAAAGAATAAAAGAGCCACACTGAGACACTGCAACTCCTTCAGGACAGGGAGAGATAGCTGTTTTACATAATACACAGAAACAAACACAGAGAGTCAACCAAAATGAAGGAAAAGAGGAACATGTTCCAAATAAGAACAAGATAAAATTCCAGAAAAAACCTTAATGAGTGGTGCCTGGGTGGCTCAGTCGTTAAGTGTCTGCCTTCAGCTAAGGTCATGATCCAGGGTCCTGGGATCAAGCCCTGCATCAGGCTCCCTGCTCCACAGGAAGCCTGCTTCTCCTTCTCCCACTCCCCACGCTTGTGTTCCCTCTCTCACTGTCTCACTCTCTGTCAAATAAATAAAATATTTTTTTAAATTTTTTAAAAACCTTAATGAAATGAAGGTAAGTACTTTACCTCATAAGGGTTTCAAAGTAGCAGTCATAAAGATGCTCACTGAACTTGGAAGAAGAGCGGATGAACACATCAAGAACTTAAGGAAAAGACAGAAAATATTAGAAAGTACCAAACAGAACTCATAAAGCTGAAGAATACAATAACTGAGCTAAAAAATATACTAGAGGTAATCAACAGCAGACTAGAAGATACAGGAGAACAGATCAGTGACATGCAAGACAGAGTAGTAGAAGTCACCCAAACAGAACAGTGAAAAGAAAAAAAAAAGATTTTTTAAAACTGAGGATAGCTTAAGGGATCTGTGGGACAAAGTGAAGTATACTAACATTGGCATTATAGGGGTCCCAGAAGGAAAAGAGGGAGAGAGAAAAGGGCAGAACATTTATCTGAAGAAATAATGGTTGAAAAATTCCCTAACCTGGTGACAGAACCAGAAAACCAGGTCTAGGAAGCACAGGGAGTCCCAAACAAGATGAACCCAAAGAGATCCACACCAAAATACATTATAATTGAAATGTCAAAAGTTAAAGATAAAGAGTGAACCTTAAAAACAGTAAGAGAAAAATAACTAGTTACATACAAGGTAAACAACATAAGATTATAAGCTAATTTTTCAGCAGAAACTTTGCAGGTTAGAAGGGAGTAGCATACTTTATCCAAAATGCTGAAAGGGAAAAATTTCCAATCAAGAATACTCTACCTGGCAAAGTTAACAATCAGAATTTAAGGAAAAATAAAGATTTTCTCAGACAAGCAAAACCTAAGGGAATTTATCACCACTAAACTGTCCTTACAATAATTGTTTAAGAGACTTCTTTAAGCTAAACGTTCATAAATAGAAAAAAGAAAATACATGTAAAGAAAAATTTCATTGATAAAGGCAAATATATTGCAAAGGTAGTGAATAAACCATTTCTAAACCTACTATGAAGATTAACAGATGAAAGTAGTATAATCAACTATACAATAGTTAGGTAAGAGATACACAAAATTAAAAGATGTAAAAATATGACATCCAAAATGTAAGATGCAGGGCTGGAGGGTTTAGTGTTTTTAGAATACAATTGAACTTAAGTAACTATCAAGTTAAAATAGACTGCTGTATATAAAGTTTATTATAGGGGAGCCTGGGTGGCTCAGTCAGTTAAGTGTCTGCCTTCAGTTCAGATCATGATCCCAGGGTCCTGGGATCGAACCCCATATCAGGATCCCTGCTCAGTGGGAGTCCGCTTCTCCCTCTCCCTCTGCCTCTCCCCCGAGCTTGTGCTCAATCTCTCTTGTTCACTCTCTTTCTCAAATAAATAAATAAAATCTTTTTTAAAAATTAAAAGTCTGGGGCGCCTGGGTGGCTCAGTCATTAAGCATCTGCCTTCGGCTTGGGTCATGATCCCAGGGTCCTGGAATCAAGCCCCACATTGGGCTCCCTGCTCTGCGGGAAGCCTGCTTCTCCCTCTCCCACTCCCCCTGCTTGTGTTCCCTCTCTCGCTGTGTCTCTTTCTGTCAAATAAATAAAATTTAAAAAAATTAAAAGTTATTATATATGAACCACATGATAACCACAAACTCAAAACCTATACTAGATAAACAAGACACAATGAGACAAGAATATAAACATAACACCAAAGAAAGTTATCAAACCACAAGAGAAGAGAGCAAGAGAAGAAGAAAGGAAGAGAGAAGGACTATAAGAACAACCAGAAAACAATTAACAAAATGGTAATAAGTACATACCTACCAATAATTACCTTAAATGTAAATGGACTAAATTCTACGATCAAAAGACATAGGGCTAGATGGATTTAAAAAAAGACCCATCCATATGATGCCTACAAGAGACTCAGTTCAGATCTAAAGACACACACAAACTGAAAATTAATGGATGGGAAAAGATATTCCAGGCAAACTGAAACAAACAGAAAGCTGGGGTAGCAATACTTATATCAAAGAAGATAAAAGTTTAAAATGCAACAAAAGACAAAGAAAGGCATTATATAATGATAAAGGGGTCAATTCAACAAGAGGATATAATGTTTGTAAATATTTATGCACCCAACATAGGAGCACATAAGTATATAAAGCAAATATCAACTGACATAAAAAGGGAGAAATTGACAAAAATATAATAATAGTAGGGACTTTTAATACTCCACTTATATCAGTAGATAGATCATCCAGACGGAAAATAAAGAAACACCATCCTTAAATGACACATTAGACCAGATGGACTTAATATTTACAAACATTCCATCATAAAACAGCAGAATACACATTCTTTTCAAGTGCACATGGACCATTTACCAAAATAGATCACATATGAGGCCACAAAACAAGTCTCAATAAACTTATGAAAATTTAAATTACATCAAGAATCTTTTCCATGTAGAGGAATGGGCAAAATGGGCAAAGGGGAGTGAGAGACACATGTTTCCAGTTATGGAAGGAATAAATCACAGGGATAAAATGTATATCATAGGGAATATAGTCAATGGAATTGTAATAGCATTGTATGGGGACAACTGGTAGCTACACTTATGGTGAGTATACCACAACATATAAAGTTTTCAAATCACTGCAATGTGCACTTGAAATTAATGTAACACTGTGTGTCAACTATAATAAAAAAAGAAAAGATTACTAATATTTCTAAAGCCCTTTATGTAACTTTCCCTTAAGAAAAATAATTTTTCCAACCACAATGGTATGAAACTATAAATCAATTACAAGAAGAAAATTGGAAAAAAAAACCACAAACACTTGGAGGTTAAACAATATGCTACTAGAAAACAAATTAGTCAAAAGAGAAACAAAAAAAATACCTTGAGACAAATGAAAATGGAAATACAACATTCCTACATCTATGGGATGCAGCAAAGGCAATTCTAAGAGGGAAGTTCATAGCAATACAGGCCTACCTCAAGAAACAAGAGAGAAGGTGTAGGGGAAGATGGTGGAGTAGGAGGACCCTGAGCTCACCCCATCTCACATTTACAACTAGATATCATCCATGTCCAAGTCAATAAACCAGAGAGCAATCTGAAGACTGACAGAACGAACTCCACAACTAAATATAGAGAAAAAGCTGCATCTGAAAGGTTAGGAAGGTCAGAAAGGTGGAGATAGGCTGCCTGCAGAAGGGAGGAAGCTGCACATGGAGAGGGCAGAGAAATGGGCCCTCACACCAGGCAGCTCACACAGGGAAGACTAATTCCCATAATGTTTGAGTTTAAAAACCAAAGGAGTTGAATTCCATGAGTTTATAAAACCAGTGGGACTTGGAACCTAGAACTTCAAAAGTCAGCTGATTGAGCACTGGGCAAGCTGGGAAGGACAGTGAGACCTGGGTCACCACCCTAAATGAGACAGCAGCCTGCATGGAGAGGCAACATAACAACAGCAGTTTATATAACGCCAGGGTCAAATGGGAGACAGATCCGTTCATACTGATTTCAGAGCATGTTGGGAGACTTCTTTGAAAATGAGGGAGCTGGCAGGTGTCATTTTCTTCCCCCAACCACAGCATAAACATAGAACCACCTGTGGAGATGGGGCTGCACAGACAGTTGTAGCCTTGACCAACGGCTCAGGGAAGATTTTGTTAAAGCTGCATGTGTGCCCCACCCAGCCACAGCACATCCAGACATACACATTCAGCCACCACTACACGCCACACCACATGCTAGGTGCAAGCTGCCACTGCATATTGCACCCAGCCACCATGATGCATCCAGCCATGTGCCCCTAAGCAACCATCAGGGGCTGGGCTCAGCCATTATTGCACCACACAGGCCTCAAGTGCTGCAGCAGTTTGGGGGACCCAGCATAGGACTAGTAGCCCAGTGTATTGTTTGCTAAAATTGATGCCTTGCTCCTAATTTCCCCAGCAGGCTGGCCCCCTCAGAGCTCGCCTGCCCTGGGTCCCAATAACACCACAGAGAGCAATAACAGCCCACAACAGGCAGAGAGACAGTGCAAATGACTGCAGTGAAAGGAAAAGTGATTCAGATACAACAATAGGGCATAAGAAATACACATACGATAGATACTCCCCTAAAGTGCCAGTTTCTGGTGAACAAAGGACACTGCACTGCAGGGCACTCCAGGAACTCCTCTTCATGGATTCACTACTTTCAAGAGCAGAAGACATAACTGACTTTCCTAACAAAAAGAAACAGATACATGGAGGCAGACAAAATGAGGAGACAGAGAAATTTATCCCAAATGAAAAACACAACAAGGCCACAGCCACAGATCTAAGTGAAACAGATATAAGTAACAGGCCTGATACAGAATTTAAAGCAATGATCATAAGGATACTCACTGAACTTGAGAAAAGAGTGGAAGATGAGTGAGACCCCTATCACAGAGACAAGGAAAAACAAAGTATAGATAAAGAGCTCAATAAATGAAACCAGAAACATGCCTGATGGAATGAATATTAGGCTGGAAGAAGCAGAGGAATGAATCAGTGTCCTAGAAGTTGGAGTAATGAAAAATAACCTGAACAAAAGAGAGAAAAAAGAATTACACAAAACAGGAATAGACTTAGGGAACCCAGTTATTCCATCAAATGTATTGACATTCATATTATAGGAGTCCCAGAAGAAGAGAGAGAAAAAGGGGCAGACAATTTATTTGAAGAAATAATAGATGAGAACTTCCTTAATCTGGGGAAGGAAACAGAAAACCAGATTCAAGAGGCACAGAGAACCCCCATCAAAATCAACAAAAGCATACACACACCAAGACATGTTGTAATTAAATTTGCAAAATATAATGATAAGAAAAAATCTTAAAAGCAGCAAGACAAAAGGAGTCAGTAACTTACAAGGGAACACCCAAAAGGCTAGCAGGAAATTTTTCAATGGAAGCTTAGCAGTCAGAAGGGAGTGGTACGATATATTCAAAGTGCTAAATGGAAAAAATCTTCAGCCAAGAATACTTTAACCAGCAAAGCTATCATTCAGAATACAAGGAGAGATAAGGAGTTTCCCAGACAAACAAAACTAAAGGAGTTCATGACCACTAAACCAGCCCTGTAAGAAATATTAAAGGGTACTCTTTGAATGGAAAGGAGAGATCAAAAGTAAAGTAGGAAACACAAAATCAGTGAAAATGAATATTTCAGTAAAAAATCCGTCAAGGAACTCACAAAATAAAAGGATATAAAATATGGCAACATATGCCTAAAGGTGGGAAGGAGAGGAGAAAAGAATGGGTTAAAACTTAAATGACCATCAACTTAATATAGACTGATATATGCAGAAGTTATATATAAACCTAATGGTAACCACATATCAAAAACCACTAATAAACATGCAAAGAATAAAGAAAAAGGAGTCCAAATATATCAGTAAAGAAAATCACCAAACCATAAAAGAGAGAAAGAAAAGAAAGGATCAGGATTGCCTGGGTGGCTCAGTCAGTTAAGCATCTGCCTTCAGCCCAGGTGGTGATCCCAGAGTCCTGGGATTGAGCCCCACATCAGGCTCTCTGTTCAGCAGGGAGCCTGCTTCTCCCTCTCCCTCTGCCTGCTGCTCCCTCTGCTTGTGCTCTCTCTCTCTGAAATAAAACAAATAAAATCTTAAAAAAAAAAGAAAAGAAAGGATCAGAGGAAAACTAGTAATAAAATGGCAATAAATACATATCTATCCATAATTACTTTGAATATAAATGGACTAAATGCTCCAATCAAAAGACATAGGGTGACATAATGGATTAAAAAAAAAAACTAAGACCCACATATATGCTCCCTACAGTAGAATCATTTTTTAAATTTTATTTAAATTCAATTAATTAACATACACTGTATTATTCATTTCAGAGGTAAAGTTTAATGATTCATCAGCTGCAAATATCACCCAGTACTCATTAATTACATCAAGTGTCCTCCTTAATGCCCATCACCCAATCATTTTATACTGAAAGACTGAAAGTGAGGGAACAGAGAAACGTTTATCATGCAAATTGATGTCCAAAGAAAGCCAGAGTAGCAATATTTATATTGGACAAAACAGACTTTAAAACAAAGACTGTAACAAGAGACAAAGAAGGACACTATATAATCATAAAGGGGACAATCCAAAAGATCTAAAAATTGTAAATATCTTTGCACTCAACAAGTTTGAGTGCAAAACATAAAGCAGTTAAACAACCATAAAGGAGCTAATCAATAATAATACAATAATAGTAGGGGACTTTAACACCCTACTTACATCAATGGACTGATCATCTAAACAGAAAATAAACAAGGAAACAATGGCTTTGAATGACACACTAGACTAGATGGATTTAACAGAGATATTCAGAACATTTCATCCTAAAACTGCAGAATATACATTCTTTTCAAGTACACATGGAAAATTCTCCAGAATAGACGACATATTAGCCCACAAAACCAGCCTCAACAAATTCAGTAAGATTGAAGTCATACCATGCAGCTTTTCTGACCACGACACTGTGAAACCAGAATTCAACCACAAGAAAAAAATCTGGAAAGACCACAAATACATGGAGGTTAAATAACATGCTACTAACTATGAATGGGTCAACCAGGAAATAAAAGAAGAAATTTTAAAAGTACACGGAAACAAATGAAAATGAAAACACAATGGTCCCAAACATCTGTGATACAGCAAAATCTGTTTTAAGACAGAAGTATATAGCAAAACAGACCTACCTCAAGAAACAAGAAAAATCTCAAATAAATAAGCTAACCTTACACCTAAAGAAGCTAGAAAAATAACAACAAACAAAACCTAAAGCCAGCAGAAAGAAAGAAATAATAAAGATTAGAGCAGAAATAAATGATACAGGAACTAAAAAAAAAAAAAAAAACATAGATCAGTGAAATGAGAAGCTGGTTCCTTGAAAAAAATTAATAAAATTGATAAACCTCTAGCCAGACTTATCAAGAAAAAAAGAGAAAGTACTCAAATCAATAAATTCAAAAAAGAGAGAGGAGAAATAACAACTGACACCACAGAAATACAAACAGTTGTAAGAGAGTATTATGAAAAAATATATGCCAACAAATTGGACAACCTGGAAGAAATGGATAAATTCCTAGAAACATATAAACTACCAAATCTGAAACAGGAAGAAATAGAAAATTTGCACAGACCAATAACCTGCAAAGAAATTGAATCAGTAATCAAAAAACTCCAAACAAACAAAAATCCATGACCAGATGGCTTCGTGGGTGAATTCTAGCAAACATTTAAAGAAGAGTTAGTACCTATTCTTCTCGAACTATTGAAAAAAAAAAGAAAAGAAAAGAAAGGAAAACTTCTTTTTTTAATTTAAATTCAATTAGCCAACATATAACTTCTAAATTCATTCTGAGTCCAGCATTACACTGATACCATAACCAAATGGAGACACCACTAAAAAAGAGAACTACAGGCCAATATCCCTGATGAACATGGACACAAAATTGTTAATAAAATACTAACAAACCAAATCCAACAGTACATTAAAAGATTCATTCACCAGGATCAAGTGGGACTTATTCTTGGTCTGCATAGTTCAATATTCACAAATCAATCAACATGATACCTCACATCAATAAGAGAAAGGATAAGAATCATGTGATCATTTCAATAGATGCAGAAAAAAGCATTTGACAAAGTACAACATCCATTCATTATAAAAATCCTTAACAATGTAAGTTTAGAGGGGACATACCTCAACACAACAAAAGTCATTTATGAAAAACCCACAGCTAACATGATCCTCAAAGGGGCAAAACCTGAGGCTTGGTCCTCTAAGGTCAGGACCAAAACAAGGACGTCCACTCTCACCACTTCTATTCAGATGTCCTAGCCACAGCAATCAAACAACAAAAAGAAATAAAATGCATCCAAATCAGCAAGTAAAAAGTAAAACTTTCCACAGTTGCAGATGACAAATCTTTTCTTTTTTTTCCATGTAATTGCTTTCATTTTTTTTCTTTTCAAATTTTTATTTAAATTTTAGTTATTATACAGTGCAACATTGGTTTCAGGAGTAGAATTCAGTAGTTCATTACTTATAAACAACACCCAGTGCTCATAATAAGTGTCCTCCTTAATACCCATCACCCACCTAGCCCACCCCACCCACCTCCCTCCAACAACCTTCAGTTTGTTCTCTATCAAGGGTCAAACCATAAGAGACTCTTAATCTCAGGAAACAAACTGAGGGTTGCTGGAGTGGAGGGGCATGGGAGGGATGGGTGGCTGGGTGGTGGACGTTGGGGAAGGCATGTGCTATGGTAGCACTGTGAATTGTGTAAGACTGATAAATCACAGACCTGTACTCCTGAAACAAATAATATATTGTATGTTAATAAAAAGAAAAAAA
Source organism: Zalophus californianus (assembly GCF_009762305.2). NCBI lineage: Eukaryota > Metazoa > Chordata > Mammalia > Carnivora > Otariidae > Zalophus > Zalophus californianus. Next base: position 68,837,008 of record NC_045612.1, read on the forward strand.
GTTTCTTATGGTTTGCTTCACTCTCTTTTATTTTTACCTCTTTCTCTATGTTCATGTTTTGTTTCTTAAATTCCACATATGAGTGAAATCATATGGTATTTGTCTTTCTCTGACTGGTTTATTTTACTATATATAGAAAAGCCAAAAGACCACCAAAATACTGCTAGAAGTGATAAACGAATTTAGTAAAGTCACAGGATTCAAAATCAATGTAGAGAAATCTGTTGCATTTCTATTCACCAATAATGAAGCAGCAGAAAGAGAAATTGAGAAAACAATCCCATTTGCAATTGCACCCAAAATAATAAGGTATCTAGGAATAAACCTAACCAAAGAGGTGAAAGACTTGTATTCTGAAAACTATAAAACACTGATGAACGAAATTGAAGATGACACAAACAAATAGAAAGACATTCCATGCTCATGGATTGGAATAACAGATATTTTTAAAATGTCTATACCACCCAAAGCAATCTACACTTTTAAAGCAATCTTATCAAAATACCAACAGCATTTTTCACAGAACTGGAATAAGCAATTCTAAAATTTGTATGGAACCACAAAAGACCCTGAATGGCCAAAGTAATCTTGAAAAAGAAAAGCAAAGCTGGAGACAACACAATTCCAGACTTCAAGATACATTACAAAGCTATAGCGATCAAAACAGTATGGTTCTGGCACAGAAATAGACACATAGATCAATGAAACAGAATAGAGAGTCCAGAAATAAACCTACAACTATATGGTCAATTAATCTTTATCAAAGCTGGAAAGAATATCCAATGGGAAAAAGTCTCTTCAACAAATGGTGTTGGGAAAACTGGATGGCAACATGCAAAAGAATGAAACTGGGCCACTTTCTTACACCATACACAAAAATAAATTCAGAATGGATGAAAGTCCTAAATGTCAGACCTGAAACCATAAAAATTCTGGAAGAGAACACAGGCAGTAACCTCTTTGACATCTGACATAGCAACTTTTTTTCTAGATATGTCTCCTGAGCCAAGGTGAACAAAAGCAAAAGTAAACTATTGGGACTACATGAAAATAAAAAGCTTCTGCACAGCAAAGGAAACAATGAACAAAACTAAAAGGCACCCTATGGAATGGGAGAAATTTGCAAATGACATATCCCAAAAAGAGTTAGTATCCAAAATATATAAAGAACTTATACAACTCAACATCCATAAAACAAGTAATCCAATTAAAAAATGGGCAGAAGACATGAGCAGGCACTTCTCCAAAGAAGACATACAGATGGCCAACAGACACATGAAAAGATGTTCATCATCACTTACCACTGGGGAAATGCAAATGAAAACTACAATGAGATATCATCTTATACTTGTCAGAATGGCTAAAATCAACAACACAAGAAACAGATGTTGGTGAGGGATGTGGAGAAAAAGGAACACTTGTGCACTGTTGTTGGTAATACAAAATGGTGTAGCCACTGGGGAAAACAGTATGGAGATTCCTCAAAAAGTTAAAAATAGAACTATCCCATGATCCAGCAATCACACTACTGGGTATTTACCCAAAGAATACAAGAACACTAATTCAAAGGGATACATACACCCCTATGTTTATAGCAGCATTATTTACAATTGCCAAGGTATGGAGATAGCTCAAGAGTCCATCAATTGATAAATAGATAAATAAAATGTGGTGTATATATATAGAATGGAATATTATTTAGCCATAAAGATGAATGAAATCTTGCCATTTGCATCAACATGGATGGAACTAGGGAGTATAATGCTAAGTGAAATAAGTCAGAGAAAAACAAATACCATATGATTTCACTCATATGTAGAATTTAAGAAACAAATGAGCTAAAGGGAAGAAAAAGGGATAGAGAGAAAGACAAACAAGGAAACAGACTCTTAATCATAGAGAACTGACCATTACCAGATGGGAGGAGAGGGGGTTGCATTAAATAGGTGATGGGCATTGAGGAGTGAACTTGTGATAAGCACTGGGTAATGTATGGAATTGTTGGATCTCTATATTGTACACCTAAAATTAATTCGACACTGTATGTTAACTAACTGGAAGTAAGAGAAAAACTTAAAAAAAAGAAAGGAGAATTGGTCATAGGAATCTGCAGTTTAAGAGAAGAGAATATAAATACAATGATAGTCATCAAAAGAAAGAAGCAAGAAAAATTTCAAATAAAGAACCCAATTTTACACTTAAAGGAAGTAGAAAAAGAAGAACAAATCTCAATGTTAATAGAAGAAAGGAAATAAAGATCAAAGTGGAAATAATATAGACTAAAAAAATAGGAAAACTCAATAAGAGTATGAGCTGGTTCCTTGAAAAATAAATAAAATTGACAAAACTTTAGGTAGTCACCAAGAAAAAGAGAGCCCAAATAAAATCAGAATTAAAACAGAAGTTACAACTGATACCACAAAAATACAAATGATTATAAGAGATTACCATGAACAATTATATACCAACAAATTGGACAACTTAGAAGAAATTAATAAATTCCTAGAAACACACAATCTTGCAAGAGTGAATCATGAAGAAATAGAAAATCTGACTAGACCCAGTAATGAGACTGAATCAGTAATCAAACCTTCCAACAAAAGTCCAGGACCAGATGGCTTTGCTGGTGAATTTTACCCAACATTCAAAGATTTAATATCATTTCTTCTCAAACTATTCCAAACAATTCAAGAGGAGATTATCCTTCCAAATTCATTTTATGAGGCCAGCATTACCTTGATACCAAAACCAGGCAAAGACACCACACAAAAAAGACAATATAGGCCAATATCCCTGATAAACAAATGCAAAAATCCTTAACATGATATTAGCAAACCAAATTCAAAAACGCATTAAAAGGATCATTCACTACATTCAAATGGGATTTACTTTAGGTATGCAAGGATGGTTCAATAGCCACAAATCAACATGATACACTATATTAAAAAATAAAAGGTAGAAATCATATGATCATCTCAATAAATGCAGAAAAGCATCAACAAAATTCAATATCCTTGTATGATAAAAGCTCTCAACAAAGCAGGTATAGAGGGAAAGTACCTCAACCTAATAAAGGTCATATATGAAAAATCCACAGCTAACATCATACTTAGTGGTGAAAAGCTGAAAGCTTTTCCTCTAAGATAGGAAGAAGACAAGGATGCTCACTCTTGCCATTTTTATTCAACATTGTATTGGAAGTTCCAGCCATGGTAACTGTGCAAGAAAGAGATAAAAGGCATCCAAATTCAAATGAAGGAAGTAAAACTGTCACTACTTGCAGATGACATATTACATATGGAAAATGCTGAAGACTCTACCAAAAAAACTTAGAATTAATAAGTGAATTCAGTGAAGTTGAAGGATACAAAATTAGCATACAGAAATCTGCTGCATTTCTATGCACTAATAACAAATTATCAGAGAAATTAATGAGGAGCCTGGGTGGCTCAGTTGTTAAGCATCTGCCTTTGGCTCAGGTCATGATCCCAGGGTCCTGGGATTGAGCTCCACGTCAGGCTCCCTGCTCAGCAGGAAGACTGCTTCTCCCTCTTCCACTCCCCCTGCTTGTGTTCCCTCTCTCACTGTCTCTCTTTCTGTTAAACAAATAAATAAAATCTTTTTAAAAAGAAAGAGAAATTAAGAAAACAATCCCATTCACAATTGCATCAAAAAGAATAAAATACCAAGGAATAAATTTAACCAAGAAAGTGAAAGACCTGTACTCTGAAAACTATAAGACGTTGATGAAGGAAATTGAACAAGACACAAATACATGGAAATATATACCATTCTCATGAATTGTAGAATTAATATTATTAAGATGTCCATACTACCCAAAGCAATCTACAGATTCAATGCAATCCTTATCAAAACACCAATAGCATTTTTCATAGAACTAGGACAATTAATCCTAAAATTTGTATGGAACACCAAAAGACCCCCAAAATCCAAAGCAATCTTGAAAAAGAACAAAGCTGGAGGTATCACACTCCCAGATTTCACGTATACTACAAAGCTATAATAATCAAAATGGTATGGTACTGGCACAAAAATAGACACATAGATCAAAGGAACAGGGTAGAGAGCCCAGAAATATACCTACCCCTACCTGGCCAATTAATTAATCTATGACAAAGGAGGCAATAACATACAATGGGGAAAAGACACTCCCTTCAATAAATGACATTGGGAAAACTGGACAGCTACATGCAAAAAAAAAATGAAACTGGACCAATATCTTACACCATATACAAAAATTAACTCAAAATGGATTAAAGAGTTGAATGTAAGACCTGAAGCCATGAAACTCCTGGAAGAAAGCATAGGAAGTAGGCTCCCTGACATCAGTCTTAATGATATTTTTTTGGACCTGATTCCACTGGCAAGGGCAACAAAAACAAAAATAAACAAATGGAACTACATCAAACTAAAAAGCTTTTGCACAACAAAGGAAACTATTCACAAAATGGAAAAGCAATGTACTGAATGGGAGAAAATATTTGCAAATCATATATATGATAAAGGGCTAATAATCAAAATACATAAAGAACACATACAACTCAATAGTTTAAAACAATCCAATTTAAAAATGGGCAGAAGATCTGAATAGATATTTCTCCAAAGAAGAAATACAAATAGCCAATAGGCACATGAAAAGATGCTCAACATCATTCATCATTAGGGAAATGCAAATCAAAATAACAATGAGATATCACTTCACACCTGTCAGAACAGCTATTATCAAAAAACAAGAAATAATAAATGTTACCAAAAATGTGGAGAAAAGGGAACTCTCATATACTGTTGGTGGGAACATTAATTGGTACAGCCATTATGGAAACCAGTATAGACGTCTTTCAAAAAGTTAAAAATAGAACTACTATATGATACAGCTTTTCCACTACTGGGTATTTACCCAAAGAAAATGAAAATACTGGGGCGCCTGGGTGGCTCAGTTGGTTAAGCGACTGCCTTCGGCTCAGGTCATGATCCTGGAGTCCCGGGATCAAGTCCCGCATCGGGCTCCCTGCTGCTCAGCAGGGAGTCTGCTTCTCCCTCTGACCCTCCCCCCCCATGTGCTCTCTCTCTCTCTCTCTCTTTTCTCGCTCTCTCAAATAAATAAATAAAATCTTAAAAAAAAAGAAAATGAAAATACTAACTGAAAAAGGTATATGCACTCCTAAGTTCATTACAGCATTATTTACAATAGCCAAGATACAGAGGCAACCCAAGTGACCATCAATACATGAATGGATAAAGAAGATGGATACAAACAATGGAATATTACTTAGCCATAAAAATGAATGAAATATGGCCATTTGCAACAACATGAATGGACATGAAGTGTACTGTGCTAAATGAAACAAGTCAGACAGAAAAAGACAAAACCGAAAACAAAACAAATGAAAAAATAAGACAAAATCAGACTTATAGATACAGAGAACAGACTGACATTTGCCAGAGAAGAGGGAGGCTGGGAAGGTGGGTAAAATGGTTGAAGGGGATCAAGAGATATAAACTTCCAGTTATAAAATAAATAAGACCTGGAAATGTAATGTACAGCATGGGGAATATAGACAATAATATTGTATTAATTTTGTATAGTGACAGATGGTAACTAGACTCACTATGGTGATCCTTTCATAGTGTATATAAATGTCAAATCACTATGCTGTACATTCAAAACTAATATAGCATTATATGTTAATTATAATTCAATAAAATAAAAAGCAATCTGCACAACTGTATAATAAAGGAGCTGTGACTTAATAAAGACATGTATGAAAGATATCTAGGGGTTTTAGGCAACATTGAGTTCAATAGGTATCCAAGTGGTAATGTGCTGTCTTGTTGGAAATCTTGAACTGAGTTGTATAAAATGTACTGGTCAGAACAAAGGAAGAGACAGTTGTGCTTTCCTTTGCCCTGGGCAGACAACACCTGGAAGGTTGTTGTGGTTCTGGGGCCCCACACTTTTTTTAAAGTGGAATTTTTAAATTTAACTTTAATTCCAGTATATTTAACATAGTGTTATATTAGTGTCAGGTGTACAATATAGTGATTCAATAATTCCACACATCACCCAGTGCTCATCATGACAAATGCACTCTGTAATCCCCACCACTTATTTCACCCATCCCCCCACCTACCTTCCTTCCAGTAACCATCAGTTTGTTCTCTACAATTAAGAGTCTGTTTCTTAGTACAAGGGGGAGCCCATAATTTCTCAATAAGAAGGGTATAAAGCAAGCAATTTGTTGGAAAGAGGTGACTAGAGATTTGTCTTGATGCTTACTTGCATAGCAGGTACATGAGTTTTGCTTAGATTATTGGTTTATTAGTCATGGCTTTGGGGGAATGCTAAAGTTCCCCAAGCTACCTTTGTTGCTATCACTGGTAATAAAGGGTGGACATTCCTGATAGACCATAGTGCCCTGTTCCAAAACAAAGACCATCCCATTATCCCTAGGAGTTTGGGGCAGGAGGTGGGGAGGAGGAGGGAGGGAGAATTGTTAGGAGAAGGGTTAGGCAGAGGAGAAATCCCCAGAGCAAAACTGCCAAAGAGAAGAGTTCCTCACAACAGGATGAAGCAAGGCCTTTCCAGTCAGAGAAACCACAGGCTGCTGGCACTGAGCCTGTGCCAGCAGGTGACCTAGTTAGAGGAGTGTGTGGCTGAGGGAGTCAATGTGCTAAAAAGCCCCACAGATGTTGCAAGTAGTCAACAGAGAATGAAGAGGGGATCCTAAAAAGTAGAGTTAGCTATATCCTCAGGCACGCACATCCAGTAGGAAAAGCGTTTTCTTTTTCTCCTGGCTGCCTTCAAGAAGCTAAAATATCCAGAGTGCAGTGGAGCCAGGCTGCAGTGAGATATTGCCCAGCTGAGGCCCACTGAAGCTAGCGCAGTAGGGCATGAACATATGCAAATTGCTTTGGAGGTCATATCTTGAACCTGGGGTAATACATATTTTCCAAGAGTGAACTCAAGATCCGAGATGAATAGGGCACCATGAAGTCAGGGAATGAACATCACCCATTAGGTGACCCCTCCCTGACCCTACAGCTTTGCTCTTGAATTATTACCATTCGATCACTACTGAAAGGCTCTGAGTCTAACCTCCTCATTGTGCTGGCAGGGAAACTGAGACTTAGAGGGGTGAGGGCCTACTCCACAGTCACACAGTGAGTGAACACAACAATGGTAAGGCTAAAACTCAGGTCTAATGATAGTCAGTGCTCCCTTCCACAGCTTGGCACTGAGCCTTCTCAATGCACAAAAATGCAAACCACAGGTCAGCCCTGCCTTGCCTCCCTCCAGCCATCTTTCCATTCTACTTCCTACGCTGGCCCTGAAAAACAGCAAGCCAATGTGGTGGGCAGCCCTGCAGACCTCGGCAGGGTGAAACAGTGCTATGAGAATGATAAGCACAGTTTAAGATGTGGACATGAAGGAACAACTCCCAGAGGTTGTTTCAATGCTGGGTAATTGACGTTTTAAGCATTTTTCAAAGCATGTTATTATCCTTGCACTTAAGGTTGCCATTGGCAATAATGTGATGGGAATAAAGCCAAAATTCCCCAAGATAAACAAACAGATAATTAGCCCAGCCTGAGCTTCAGGTAACCTGCTGCCACTAGACATTCTGTCTCCCTCAGCACAAGAATTGGGTTCCTGGGTCCCACATAGCTCTGGACAGATCTCTGGTTGCACAAAAAATTGAAACTTTACAGCCAACCCTGCTTTTTGAAAGAAGGGGGTTCTGTGTCTCCAGCTCCAACCCTCTATCTCTGGAAAAATGGAAGTACAGGGGATAAGAATGTGCACCTGCCCAGCAAGTTGGCAGCCTGGCTTCAAGGATTAAGCTCAAGGACATAGAGGCCTCAGAGATAGATCTGACATGGTTCTACCATCAAAGTACTCAGTTCTGGAGACATGGAAAGATAAATAATGGCAGGATGAGGGAAAGTAATGTGGATGTTCTATGTAAAGAGAGGATGTTGAGAACCGAAGTAGAAAGGCTCTGCCCTTATTTTTCTATCTGTCCACTTTGCTGCAGGCCACTGCCCCTCTGAGCCTCAGTTCCTCACCCCCCCCCAAAAAATCAAAGGATTCAACTAAGCAGTTCTCAAAATGGGCCTATTATCAGAATCACCTGAAGAGAGTATTTAAAATACAGATTCTGAAGCTCTACCTCAGAAACTCTGGTTTAGAAAGCTTATCATGGGCTGCAAAGAAGCTGTATTTTTTAACTTTTTATTTAAATTCCATTTACTTAACATACAGTGTAATATTAGTTTTAGGTACATGATATAGTGACTCAACACTTCCATGCAACACCCAGTGTTCATCATGATAAGTGACATCCTTAATCCCCATCACCTACTTAACCCATCCTCCCACCCAACTCCCCTGGGGTAACCATCCATTCCCTGTAGTTAAGAGTCTGTTTCTTGGTTTACCTCTCTCTCTTCTTGTTCCCTTTGCTTGTTTGTTTTGTTTCTTAAATTCCACATAGGAGTGAAATCATATGGTATTTGTCTTTCTCTGACTGACTTATTTTGCTTCATATTATACTCTATAGCTCTATCTACGTCATTGCAATGGCAAGATTTCATTCTTTATGGCTGACTAATATTCCATATATCACATAAAGAGATGTGTGTGTGTGTGTGTGTGTGTGTGTGTGTGTGTGTGTGTGTGTTTAAGCTGTATTTTTAACACACTCCCTAGATGATTTTAATGGTCAGCCTTGGTTGGGAACCACTGGACTAGATGACCACTGAGAACCTTCTAGCTCTGATCTTCTATGAACCTAAGTCAGGTTTGGACCAAATACTTTATCATAATTATCAATATCACCATCCAGAAAGCCATTATCATGACTTTCACATTCACATGACTCAGGTTTAGGCGTTTCACACAGGGAGTTTGTGGGCCTCTCTGAAAACTCCCAAAGATTGAAATTGACCATGTGTTCAGGCCCAAAGGACATACCTTTGGTCATTTGAACATTGGATCTTTTATTTGAATAAGTAAGTCAATAAGTTAAAAACCTTATTTAGGAAGAGAAGGGCAAAAGCCTATTGAGGGGTGGCAAAGGAAGAAGTATTCAATTACGTGTTGGGGCAGGACCAGGTGGGGAGGAATGCATTCTCTGTTGCAGTTAGGTAACTCTGTCATTCTGTCATCCTCATCTTCACCCAGGCCCTGGGCCAAAATCTGAACTTCTGACAATAAGAAAATAGACAGAGACCTTCATCATTCTGGCATGACTGGAGGCAAGAGGCTGAATCCAAACACTTAGGGAGAACTGTATCCATAACAATATCTTAGAATTCTCAAAGTTGAGAAGTTCTCTATTCTAGATTAATTTTCTTCTGCTGCAAATTTATTTCTACCAGTACTCTGATCTTTGTATGAGAGGTAAGCAAGCTTAAATTACCAATCCCTGGATAATTATGTGTCAGAATCCACTCGAACGTGGGATGCAGTCTGCTTGGTCCCTCCAAAGGTATCACTGAGCTGGCAAGAGAGGAGCCTGTTCCCCTGCCAGACTTTCTCATGAGGGGGGAAGAAGGCAGGGAATTGACTTAGGTTGAGTCTGGAAACTGGTGTGGGGGAGGGGGAGGCCAAGCTGCCCAGGGAAGAACAAGGCAGATGTCCAGGATATTTACACTGTCCAGCTGCACGAATGCAGACAAGGCAGACCATGCTTTGGGAATTCCAGACTCAGCAGAGGATGGGTGAGAGTGTGGCTCTGCTCTGAAACTCAGAAACCTGATTGGTCCCAGGGGAAAGAAGGGATGGAATCTTGGTCCTCACAATTAAAAATCAGAGTCCATAGATAAGGCAAGGATATGGGAGAGTCACTTGTCAGGAGCAAATTGAAGTTTGAAGATTCCTATGGGATTTCTTAGGTAGAAGGAGCATGATCAGCAGTCAAAGGAAAAGCCTAAAACTCTAACCTTGCTTGTTAAAAAGAATGATTTGGAAAACAAATCCAAACACATCACACCTTTAAAACAGTCTAGCAAATAAGGCATAAGAAGTCAGCAGTGGATTCTGGCTTTGACTAGTATGCCCAGAATGAGAGGCATGAAACACTTGGGGCGTTTTGCACACAATGCATTAACCTGTCCCCAAACATGTCCATGTTCAGATAACTCCCCATTCTCCTTCACCTTCCCTGATCTTGATGCTTTCTGAATTCCTTTTCTGTACTGCCTCCCTCTTCAAACCTTGCTGTCCTGAGAGTGTGAGGCCCTCATTTCCTTCAGTACACATTTATTAAGCACTTACTATATAGTGCATTGTGTTAGGTGCTGGGGTCACTATATCTCTCCTTATAAATCACTGTGTTCAACTGTATGTCTGTTCATACAGACATAAGACATGAGACTTAGTTCTCTGTCTCCCCTTGATCCTTAATTCATAGCACCTAGCAAAATGTGATATATGTAGAGAAATAAAATAAGTCTTCTTGCAAGAATTCAAGCCAAATAAAGAAGGAGATGAAAAGATAGTACACAGTCTCTTTTTGGTACACTACCTAATTTTTATTAGGTTTGCTGCCTGGTTTTATTTAATTCCTGGAGATTGATGGTTATCTTAATAGCTAATCCAGAATTCTCACCTCTCATATGCTTCCAGATGAGCTTCCTACCTACATCAACACACATACACACACCACTTAGAAACTGTCACTTGTTATCAATGTGCCCTTCACTTCTTTGAGCTTCAGTTTTCTCATCTGCGATAACAGGCTAGTAATAACATTCTGAGACAAGCCTCATCTTTCCAAATAGATCCTTCCTACAGGTTGCATTGACTTGAGATTGCCACTGCTTCTGCCAGTGAGATGAGAAAGGCTTTCTGTGCAAAAAAGCCCAGCTAAGTTTGTCCGTGGGAGAAGAAAGAGGACCCTGTGGGAACCTTGCGATTTTTCACCACAGATATAGAGATTCCAGAAGCAGATGACTACCTAGTCTTCAGAGCAAACACTGGAGGTGAAACAGGACATTAGCCAGGCTGGGTACACTTGAATTATCATGTATGTGAAAAGGCAGTCAGGGAACAGGGAGTATTAACAATAGCAACTCCTCCTGTATGAAGAGCGCTTTAGAGCTCACCAAGTATTTCCAGATTATTCTCTCATTTGAGCCTCAAAACAAGCAACAGAATTGTCCTAGATGTTTTTGCATGGTTTTATTTTTCATTTAAATCCTGAGTCAAACCTTAAAACAGTCCAGTTTTTGCCTGTTTTACAAATGAGGGAACTGAAGTTCAGGGCAGTAAAGTATCTTGACCAAAGTCACACAGGGAGATAGTGGTAAAATTGGCAGATAGTGGTAGAATCCATGTTTTCTCATTCTTGGTGGAGTGCTCCTTCACCTGTGCCGAATAACAAGGGTAGAGGAGTGAGGGGGGCAGGATACGGTGCCAGGACAGCAAGGTTTGAAGAGGGAAGCCGTATAGAAAAGGAATTCAGAAAGCATCAAGATCAGGGAAGGTGAAGGAGAATGGGGAGTTATCTGAACCACAGCCCCTCCCCCGAAAGTAATTTCCCAAGTGCTGCTCAGGGTTCTCCTAGGGAAACTCTCTTCCCCAGATGTTGGCTACATAGGAAACTACATAGGCTCACCTCAGACCCTGGCCACTGGGCACATCTGGGACCACTGGCACAGTAGTCCTCTGAGGGGGTAGATCAATACCACCCCCACCAGGTAAGGTACCAGACTTTGACTAAACACTTAGTGAGCCAATCAGCCTTCCTCTGATTGAGGTTCAGAAGGGGATATAAAATTCATCAGCAGCTTCCAAGAGGGAAAGGTTTGATGGAGTAGGTAGGGAATGAAATATTCATCTCAGCCCAAGGAGGACTTTGGACAATGCAGAATCAAGTTTGACTGTCTACAATTCCTGGCTATACCATGCACCCAGAGAAGCACACACACAAACATGGGTACAATCACCTCAGGCATGGAAGCAGCTTCCCTGGTCCCTTTCTGTAGGATTTTCTCATTTGCCAAATTAAGGAGATATTTCCTGTTTTTTGTTTTGGTTTTGATTTGTTTTGTTTTGTTTTGTTTTATAGAGGCAAAGAGTTACAAGGCCCAGGCCTAGAGCCCAGAGAAGCTTCTAGAAGTTATTACAAAAAGCACCTCACCTGGTACCTGGGGCCAGGAGTGGGGAGCTGAGTGAGAGTCCCAGGCCAACTCAGACTGAGCTTATTGGGGAGGCCTACTCTTCCTCTGTACACATAAAGAGAGCCTAGTGGGAAGAGGAGCATGATAGGTTCCACAGTCAAGTGACTCAAGGCTGCCTGAGTTAATGGGGAAGGGTTACCATAGAGTTGCTGACCTCTAGAATGTCAAAGCTGGAAGCAGCATTAGGAATCATCTAGACAGGATATCTGATAGCCATGGAGGCCATGGAGGAGCAAAGGGGAGACACCTTAGGCTTGGTAATTAAAAAGCTATACTAGTTCTATACTAGCACTTGACCTTGGATAAGTTACCTAACATTTCTAATCAATATATTTATCTGTAAAAAAGGGATGAGTATCCCCCCATAGGGCTATTTGGAGGATTAAGTGAGATAATCCATGGAAAAAAGCATAGTGTCTGGCATGCAGTGGGCTCTCAATATTTCTTTTAAATATAAATGGCTTTAGTACCATTAATCAAGCAGAGTTGTAGTTAAATTCTGACTCCCCCATTTCTAGCTGTTTAACTTCGAGAGGCCACTTTACCCCTTGGTGTATCTTAATGGGACTAATCTCACTTCACAGGGCTGTTGTGAGGGTTCACATGTAAAAGTGAGCATGGTGCTAGGCACACAGTAAAATGCTCAATAAACATTGGCTGAATGTGAATGGGCACATCACTAGGACATGAAACCTGGATTATTTTCTCAGAGTTGTGCTTTAGCACCCCATACTCTTTTGCCTCATCCATGTGACTGGTCAGACAAATGGATATAGCCTAAACAGAGCCTTGAGTGAGCAGAATTTGTTCAGATGAGGACTGAACCACAGTATGGGATTTTTTACTTCATTAGCACTGGGCAAATACATAGCTTGCACTTGCTCACTTGCACGGCTAACTCCTTAGCCACAGATATAACAGGCCAAGGCTCATAAGGTAGTCTCCCATCCTGCTCTCGGAGGCACAAATTCCCATTCCAACAGCTAATCCTAACACTCCTGGGAACTCTCTAGCCATTTTCCTTGCCCAAAGCCCAAAGCGATGAGGGCAGAAACAGAAAAGTCAAGGATTGGTGGAGAGAGACTTTCCTCTTATTGCTCAGTCTGGAAATACTTTCAGCTTACATCTGGCCTGCATCCTGTAAAAGCCTTTAGTGGATCTTTACTGTCAAGGATTGTCTATAAGGCAAACCTCATATGTAAGTTGTATATGTGTATGTGTGTGCTGCTGGTGGTGGCAAAAGGCGGGGGCAGGGATGTTGAATGATGTTCAAAGTACAGAAATTTTCCATTACCTGACAGGATGTTTCAGGGGGTCAGGCCTAGGAAAACTGTCCAGCTATCAAATCTTCTCCCTGAGATCAAATCGAGACTTTACAGGAACCTCAAGCTTACTCTTTTTTATCATTAAAGATTTTATTTATTTATTTTTGAGAGAGAGAGAGAGAGCATGCAGAGGGAGAGAGAGAATCTCAAGCAGACTCCGTGCAGAGCATGGAGCCCTGCTCCATCTCATGACCCTGAGATCATGACCTGAGCTAAAATCAAGAGTTGAACACTCAACCGACTGAGCGACAAAAGGCGCCTCTCAAGCTTACTTTTAAGCAGCTTCTTCCCACACTTGCCAAGCACTGGTTTTCAGAAACCCTAAAGAAATAGCTGGGCTTTTACTCCAATGCATGGATTGACAGTTAACTCCCAATCAGAATTATTGTGACTATTGCTAGTCTACCCTCAACCACTGCCAAGCAAATAGTAAAAGTAGGTCTCATTACACATGCCTCAGTTTCCTCACATGCAAAATGAGCTGGTGGTTTATGCAATTGCTCTCTAGAAATTAAGGACTCCACAACTAAATGAACTAGGGAGTCAGCCTCTGCCCTACATATGCTCATGTGTGTGTCCACACACACACATACAGTCATTTATCCTCATGACATCCACATTCATACACTCATATGTCCATACACTCATATATGCCCACAGTTACACACAGTTACATATACTCACATTCCTACTCACATTCATACATACTTTCAGAACTTTGACACAAACATATACATGCAATGCACAAAACTGCATACACACAAGCACACATACACACATAGTTTCTCCTCTTATGAAGCTGACCAGGAAATAAAGATACTTGGGAAGGAATTCCATTATATATTCATGGACAACAACAAGAAAAGGATTTAATATTCAGAGTAAGCAATCCCCAGTCTCAAGGCTGAATCTCCCTGCCCTGATCCCCACTACCCAACCCCCCACACACATTTTTTAAGTCGTCTTGTGAGGAACCCTTACAGTTTGCCCCTTCCAGGTAAGCTGAAGCAATAAAGCCTAAACCTAAATGAAAATACATCTTAGTTTGCCTCGGACAATCCTAATTTATGCCTGTTGTCCCAGCATAATTTTAATAGTGTCTCTTTTCACTTTCAAAAGTGTCCCAGTTTGGATAATAAAGTATCTGATAGCCCTACTTAAACCTTTCCTCACCCTGGGTCATGACTGGGCCACCTGGGATGGCCCAGGCCTACTGTCTTCCTGGGAAAACATTTTGTTCTTTAACCATGCTTAACTCTTCAATTCTATCACTAGAGATTCTTTTTAGTGTTCCAACCTTGCATTAAATGAAACAATTTACTAGTCCATGTCCCAGTGATTAAGGGGAGGCTGGAGCACTTTTCCATTCTAGTTGGCCTCATGGTGGGCACTAACCCTCCTCCTTTTGTTCTCACCCCATTTAATTCTCCAGCTAAATTCTTTCTGCTTATAATCCTGGACACCCTAACGTTTTTTCTCCTTTTCCTCCTCTTCATCCTTTCCAAAACATTAGGCTCTGATGACCCAGACTCTCTCTGAAGCAAATTACACTCCATGCCATCATCACCCATCTTACCTTAGACTCAGAGACCCTCGAAATAAAAAGGAGTGGTAGAAGGAAAGTGAAAGAGGGAAAGGGAGAGGGAAAGGAAAAAAGGGAGCGAGAGAGTCAATCTCATTTAGGCTCTGTGACTAATTTTCATTAGGCCTGCTACCTAATTTCTTTTAGCCTCAGGGCATGGGAGCTAGTGACTATTTTTGTGGCTGGATTAACTGTGTTTTTAAAAAAATCTGAAAACGCTGTCAGCTCTTTGCAAACATGGCTATAAATATATTGTGCAGAATAGATTCATAATGCTATTCACAGAGCAATTGGACAAGGATCCATGTTCTCCAGACATGTGGATACAACATACTGCAGCTTGAATTTTGGCAGCAGCTGTGTTAATCTGCAAACAAAAGAAGCAGGGAAGAGGCCCCAATAAGAGCAAAAGGGACATTATTTGTGTGAAGTGAGGGGATTTACACACATGGCCTTTCTTAGACCCTGAGAAAACTGAATAGGGAGAAGCTGGAGGGTATGATGTGCTCACCTGTACAGCTATGGAGCTGTACATATATGTACATGTGCACATACATATATACATATATATACATCTGCCTATGTGGGGGTATATGTGTGAGAGACAGGAAAGGGGGCTATCCATGTAGATAAATGTGTATGTGTATGCCTATGGGTGTGTGTGCTTTTAGTTATCTGTCATGAGTTCAAGCTTAAGGTCAGATTTTGTGTATAGTTTTATACACACGAGTGGTTGGTTATACATATGTGCATCATTGGTGATGCCTCAATCCAGCCATAGATGCATGAGAACATATGCAAATCTATAGATTAATTTATATACCTGGCAGCCATGATGATAATTTATATATGTCTCAAACCAGTTTTCAAAATATTGTCACTTCCATCCTCTCATTTGAAACTCATCACAAGACTGTGAGATAGAGATTATTATTTCCTCCCCCCATTTTGCAGATAAAGAAAGTGAGGCTGAGAAAGGCCAAGTGACTTGACCAAGGTTGTAGATTAGGTAAACCATAAATCCAGGACTCTAACACTGTTCTAGCTGATGTCAGATCCTGTGCCTGAGTCTATACCACACAGCACAGAAAAAAATGAGGAAAAGAGACTTGAACTCTGGGGTCTATTTTATGATCTCCCATTCCAAGGGCACCTTTTCTATTAGTGCTAAAACAAATTCCATGGAAAAAAAAAAAGAGGGCCCCAGGGCAAGTGCTATTCTCTGTTGAGCCATGGTCTGGAGAATAGTCTGCAGGTTGCTAGTCTTGCCTGAAGACACTAGCCAAGTCCACTGATGGGACAAAGATGAGCCATGGCCTTTTTGAGCATGTTCACTGGTGATAGAGCATGTTCACTGGTGATACTCTAGAGCCCACTGGGGGTACTTTCTGAAGTTAAGAGCTAGGACAGTATGTTTGTTCCCTCTCTATTCTCTGCTTTGCCAATCTGTCTTTCTCTTCCTAAAAGCCACAGGCTCCCAACATCTGGTCTGACCGGTTCTACCTGAGTCTTCCATGTTTGAGACATCCTGTGAGGAGGGCAGGGAGCATAGGTCTAGCTAGGTCTGAATGTGAATAGTGCCATCCCAGGGCAAAGCAGCAAATAAGTCCATCTGAGGTTCTGCTAACCTCCCTTACACTGACCACTAGGTCCTTCCAGCTTGTTGGCCTGTAGATCTAAGGAAAACTTGCTTTTGGCTAGTTTTTCCATAGGCAAAATCTAGGTCAAGGCAAAAAAAAAAAAAAAAAAAAAACATAAAACACTGTGTCTCTTGGAACATACACTATCCTGTTGTTTACCATTTGGATGGTTAGAACCTGGTCAAGAGCAATGGAGATAATGATAATGATTCCAAGGTTTCAGGATCACTGATTTGAAGGCCTTGAAGACAGGGCTCAGGGAAGGAGGAATGGTCTCCTAATCATTTCAAGGCAGGTGGTCTTCACCATTCCCCTGCTCTGCTATGACTGTGCTCAGCCATTCCAAATGGGCACCAGAATTTTAACTTGCTAATGTTTAGAGATTCTTCTGTGGGCCCCTAGTGGGACTTCCAGGCATTTGTCCTCCCCTCCCCCTAGCCCCAAAAGATAAACCCTCCTTCCAAGTAACAGGATGGGAGGTCCCAACCGGCAAGGAGGTCACAGGGCTTGGCAGGATCTTGGCAAGTTGTTAGGAGGTGGGATGCAGAGCACCCTGTTGTGGATGGGGTTATTCAGGTTTCAAAACTGTTGTATGTGGATGTGCAGACCACTCACATTCATTGGTTCCTCCAGAATTCAGGGAGGAGCTTATAGGTTGATGTGGCCAGTGCAAGATTACCCAACATGTAGGCAAAGTTATGAGTTTAGGGCACCAGTGAAGCAGGGCCACCCCAAATGAGAAAAGCATAGATTTAATGAATTGCTTCAGAAGCTGACAGTTAAAAAAAATAGTGCTTAGGGCCCCTAAAGATCTTAATCTGATCCTGAGCATGACCAACATCAGAGTAGCCCAGATGGTTCCTGATTAAAGTAAGTTTACCCCCAGAATTCCTCACTGAGTAATGCAAAGCTCCCTTGGGCTCACCTGGGATTACACTAGCCTACTAGTGAGATAATAAGAATAGCAAATGCTTATACAGCACTTACCATGTGCCAGACACTGTTCCAAGCTATATATAACTCATTTAACAGCCCTATATGGTAAGTACTCTTATTATCCTCCTCTTACAAATGAGGACGTAGCAGCACAGAGAGGTTAAGTGGCCTGCCTAGGGATGCAGCTAAGTGGTGGAGCCAGGACTTGCTCAAGCAGTTTGGCTCCAGAGTTAGTGCTCACTCAAGAAGGCTCCATGAAAGGAGAATTCTCAGTGGTACTTCACCCATAGGAAACAAACCCCATTTTAAAAAATAAAGCCAAGATCTTAGGAAAGTGATCATAAATTGGAGAATATTCAGGAAAGATTTCCAGGCATGTTGACTCAGCGTATCATAATCTGTCCCACCAAATCTCAGCTTCGCATTGAGGTACTTACTCACTTGTGCACACATGTTCTCTCTTTGCCTCTTTTGGATAGAATTCTCCAAAGAGACAGGATGGAGACCACAGGATAGCTACCCTTTCCAAAGCTCATCTCTTCTCAAATCTGGGAAGAATTGTTTTCCATTTTCATCAGAGAAGTTGTTCTCTTACTCACTATCTCACCATTCCCCGTCACCCAAACATTTTTGGTTTATAAAAGCCAATGGTTTTAAGCACTAAGTCTCTGGGATGTCCAGTCTTCTCATTGCATTAGTGGAAAAATTGTGGCCAAGAAAAGGGAAGGGTCTCCTGATTGCCAATCCAGTACCTTTCTTGATCCCAGCCAACAAGACTTAGCAAGGCCCAGATCCTTCCTTCCATGACCCTCATTTCCATCTCCCTTAACTTTTTGACTCCCAATTGTTTATTTTTCATCATACCATATTTCTTCTTATCCATACACTTAAACTTCAAGCTGCTATCAAATTTAGGGACAGCTCTATTCCAACTTTCAGGGAGCTCCTACATATCTATCCCCATGGAACATGAAATGGGGACACCCGGGTTCTAGTCTCAGCTCTGCTAAACATTAAGTGTCTGACCTTAGGCCACTCACTTGCCCTCAGTCTGCTCTCCATTTTCTGAAACTATAAAACAGGAATATAAGTCTCTACATAGTCCTTCCCTGTTGTGAACTTTTCCGTAGCTAAATACAAACCACATTGAGTTTCCATTTTCCAGAACCCCTCAACATAGCACTTGTTGTGATCAAAGATGTTGGCACATGATGAGATTCAACTGAGTATTTTATTTCATAACTGTCTCTGTTGCAAGGATAAACATCAACTAAGATATAAACTACAATGTGCTACACACAGAAGGGATTGTTACCACTCAGTAGCTTTTCACTGTCCTGGGGCTCACAGCATCTGGATGTCTGTTTGGGACTCAGGGTAAGGGGCTGAGAACTGTTGCCATTTCTGCTCTCATGTCCTTTATCCCTCCCCTTGGACCTCAGAAAGAGTGCCTGGGCTGCTGACATGGAAGAGCAGGTGGTGTAGGTTGGGCAGGCTATGCCACAAGCCATTTGCAGGCACCTCATTCCGTGGCCCAATGCCCAGATATCCTCCCACCCTGTGCCCTTCTCTCCAAATGTGCTCAGTATCTTCCTCTCCTCCTGCCCCTCCACTCCACCCCGCCTGCTGGGTTAGGGCCTAATGGGGAACAGTGACTCACTGGACTCTCAGAGGGCAAAGACCCAGACTTTGAGCAACAATCAGACTGTCCAATTCTCAACCTTCATCCTGCCACTGCCCAATTCATAGGCTCTTCTTCACTTAGCTAAATCCCATTTTGAGTTACAGCTCTCCTAGCAAACTGTCCTTGATTCCTCACACTCATATCTCCCTTTCCACATCACCACAAAAAAATTGCATTCAATTATATATATATATATATATATTTACTACTTAGCAATAATCCGCAGTTGTTTGGTATGTTATATCTTTGCAAAGAAATTATAAACTTCTTGAGGGACTTTTCCTTCTCAGGCTCATCCAAGGTCTAGCCTTGCACACAAAAAAACACTTATTGACCTGAATTGAACCAACGTTAATTGAATTGAGTAGAGGGTATGGGGAAGGTTTGTGAGCAGGGAGAAAACTAACATGTATTGGACATTTAGTATGTACCTGGCTATATGCTAGATATTTTGTATGCCTCATCTTAATCTCCATAGCAATAATGAAATATGTTATTATTATCCTTATTTTATGCATGAGAAAACTCAGACTTTAAGAAATTAACAACTTTGTCAAAGCCAGCCATGTGGTAATTAATTTAATCAAGCTTTAGTGCCTATTAGCAAAGTGTTGATTAAATAAAATATGATATATCCATTTAATAGAATACTGTGCAATTACAAAAGAAGAGTGAGGACTTTATGGATTTAATGTGCAATAATATCCAAGATATATTTTGAAGTATAAAAGGCAAGGTGGAGGATAAAATGAGGTATGAGTTACCATTTGTATTTTAAAAACAGAGTGCACACACACACACACACACACACAATTGCTTGTACGTATACAGAATATCTCTGGAAGGACATACCAACAACACTGGTGGCCTCTAGGGAGGGGAACAGGGTACTGGGCGAGAGGGGTTAGAGAGAGACTTTACAGTGTTGCACCTCTTGAATTTTGTCTCATATTAAATAAATAAAATCACATTTATTAAAACACAATACAATCTCTTTCCACAGAGTAGTGCCTGGGGATTGACTTTGGAAAATTTCAGGGAGGGAAGGGGGCAGTATGCCAGTGAATTGGATTGGGGACCTCCCAGGGTACCAAAAGCCCCATCCTTTGCACCCATTTCCCAATCCCTCTTACAAACTAATCTGCACTATAATCATCTGACTGTAATGTTGATTGAGGTCACATCTTTCCAGATCTCAGTTCTCTACCTATAAAATGGAACCAGATGGGGTAGGATAAGATGGTCTCCAAAATGCCTTCCAGCTCAGACGTTTAAATAACCAAAAATCAAAAGGATGAATCCTACTATATTTAAAATCTTGGTCTCAAAGAAGGGCTTGGAGATTTTGTTTTGTTGTTTCCAACAAAGAAGAGAAACATTTCCATTCAAGTTTGCCTACTAGATAGTCTTAATGGAGCTTCCCTAAGTGGTCACTGAAATGCTTGTTCAAAACTGCTATTGCAGTCTTCCTCCAAGCCTCTGGCCTTCTGTGGCCTCTGTTCTCCAGGGCTATCCTGTTTAGAACACAAGGAAATTGGCCCACTCCAAAACTGAATACAAAAGAGCAAAGCCCCTTCTATGCTTAATGTCCCCTGGCCCAGACCTTCTGACCCTAAATATCCCTTTCCTTCTTCCTCACTACCTGCAAGAGAACAGAAGCTCTGTGATAGACCCTCGGGAGGAAGTGACGCCTTAACTTCACCCACCACTCACCCCCCCCCCCAATCCCTAGCAATTCCTACTAAAAAGCTCAGCCCTTGACTTGTAAGGAGGTTTGTGAGCTCCTGCCAAGAGCTGTAAATATTTTAACATGCCTTGTTTCCTTGAATGTATATGACCTGGGATCAGGCCCCTCCTTTCTCTGGGCTCCTAGAGAACTGAGGAACAAAGAAAACACAGCCAGTCCTTAGCTACAGGACACCCAGGTCAAATTGCAGAATAATACAGAGGGGATATGAGGAAGAGATTGAGTGGGGAGGTAGAATGTGAGAAGGAGGGTTGATTCCCCTTCCAGAAACATTTAAAGAAAAGTATAGCAACTCATTTTCTAGGGGCTGGGACAGAGTCCTGGAAATAAGAATAATACCAACCCCTTCACAGTTTACAAAGATCTTATGTATACATAATCTCACTGGATACTTCATAGTCCTATAAAATATTGTTAATTCCATTGTGCAGATGAGAACACTGAAGACTTGGAAATTTATATAACGTGTTCAAGGCTAAACAATTAAGAAGAGACCATTTCTATGGGATCATGACTCTGGGTAGAGTTAGATGAGTAGTTAGAGGAGTATGTCATACATCACAAGACTGTCAGACTTCTGTCTACTAAACCATTTCCAGGCCATCTTTTTTATCCCTTAGTCATAAGGATGCCCTGAGGCTACAGGAATGGAAAACTTGGCAGCAGTCTTCTTGGTAGCTGCCTCTTCCCATCCTTACTATGTATTAGGTGATATATAAAAGCAGGAATTCTGGACTCAGATTCTCTGTGTTCAAATCCTGGCTCTGCCGTTATTTCCTATATGAGCTTAAGCAAGTTACTTAACTTCTGTGCCTCTTTTTATCTACAAAATGGAGAAAATAATGGTACCTATTTCATAGTGTTACTGAGAATTAAAATGAGTTGGTACATGTAAAGAATTTAATTTTGGAGGACATTAGGAGAAGGAAGGGAAAAATGAAGGGGGGGAAATCGGAGGGAGAGATGAACCATGAGAGACTATGGACTCTGAGAAACAAACTGAGGGTTTTAGAGGGGAGGGAGAGGGGGGATAGGTTAGCCCAGTGATGGGTATTAAGGAGGGCATGTACTGCATGGAGCACTGGGTGTTTTTTTTACTATTTTTATTATTATGTTATGTTAATCACCATACATTACATCATTAGTTTTTGATGTAGTGTTCCATGATTCATTGTTTGCGTATAACACCCAGTGCTCCATGCAGAACATGCCCTCTTTAATACCCAACACCAGCCTAACCCATCCTCCTACCCCCTCCCCTCTAGAACCCTCAGTTTGTTTTTCAGAGTCCATCGTCTCTCATGGTTCATCTCCCTCTCCGATTTCCCCCCCTTCATTCTTCCCCTCCTGCTATCTTCTTCTTCTTCTTCTTCTTCTTCTTCTTCTTCTTCTTCTTCTTCTTCTTCTTCTTCTTCTTCTTCTTCTTCTTCTTCTTCTTTTTTAACATATAATGTATTATTTGTTTCAGAGGTACAGATCTGTGATTCAACAATCTTGCACAATTCACAGCACTCACCATAGCACATACCCTCCGCAATGTCTATCACCCAGCCACCCCATCCCTCTCACCCCTCACCACTCCAGCAACACTTAGTTTCTTTCCTTAGATTAAGAATTCCTCATATCAGTGAGGTCATATGATACATCTCTTTCTCTGACTGACTTAGTTCACTCAGCATAACACCCTCCAGTTCCATCCACGTCGTTGCAAATGGCAAGATTTCATTCCTTTTGATGACTGCATAATATTCCATTGTATATATATACCACATCTTCTTTATCCATTCATCTGTCGATGGACATCTTTGCTCTTTCCACAGTTTGGCTATTGTGGACATTGTTGCTATAAACATCAGGGTGCACGTACCCCTTCAGATCCCTACATTTGTATCTTTGAGGTAAATACCCAGTAGGGAGCACTGGGTGCTATATGAAAACAATGAATCGTGGATCACCACATCAAAAACTAATGATGTGTTGTATGGTGACTAACATAACATAATAAAATAAAATTTTTAAAAAGAATTTAATATAATGCTGGCACAGATTTAATTGCAAAATGCTAAATAAATGTTAATAATAATAATAATAAGTAGCAGGGAGGGCTTATAGTGAGTCATCTCCATACTTTTACCCAGTCCCCTTGGGATCAGTGGCAACCCCACATGAAGGGCATGGGTGGTGAACAGAAGAGCTCTTTTCTTTGTGAGAAGCTCAGTGACCTGAACAAGTGACTGAATCTGTGATCTCCACCTCATAGGTGTTGTGTTCTAAGCAACTGTGCTAACTGGCCCAGACAGACATCACATGCCCAGCTATACATACAAACGTACACACAGGTCTGGATGTATGGGTGCATGTACATACCCTTTCAGCCTGGATAAGAGTGTGGGTAAGGAGATCCACAGGATAAGCTGAGCAAAAAGACTGTGTAAGGACTGCTTGCCTAGCAACATTTCCTTTCCGCTTTTCCCTTCAGCTATGCAGAAGCAGGGAAACAACTAACCTGGGAACTTTACTTCCACTCTTTCTACCCTCACTGACAGCACTTTTGACTCTAGTTAGGACTTGGGTGTCTGCCTCCTCCCTTCTCTGACTCCTCTACAATCAATTCTGTAGTATTTTTTTTGGCAAGAAGAGAGATGATGAGACTCAAAATAGAATGAAGACTTCTGTTCTATCCAGAGCCACTGAAGCTACTGAAAACCAATCTGAAATCTCTGGAGGCACAGAACAAGGAAAGTAAGGACTTGAAGAGAAAGGGGTGCAACTGACCAGGACATTTGTTGAATACAATTGGGTAAGACCTGCTACAATACTATTTCCTTGGCTGGGGTCCCAGGGTTACGAAAAGAGAGGGTGTGGAAATGACAAAAACAGGTTCATAGCAGCTATCTTATGGCAAAAATCCAGAGGTGATGACTTCCACACTCTTGAATGCTATATAGACAGTCACCTTTCCCCCAGAAAGTGGAGAGTAAGAGAGGGAAGAAAGGGGAAAAAGGAAGAGATTCCTCTGTGGGATGTGTAGAAATGGGTCAAGGTACAGGCTGGAGTTGGGCCTGTACAATATCTTAAACTCCAGTTGTTCCTTTAATTGAGCAAGAGAAAGAGAAAGAAGAGAGATAACAATACTGTGAGGAAAGGAGATGACATATCTAGCAAAGGTGATACAAATACATTATGAAAATGGGAGGAGCCAGGAAAATATGGTTAGGAGAGTCAATTTCATCCCTTCTTCTCCTTTCAACCCCAGAAGCTGGAGCAAAGTAAAAGATAAAGGTAGGCAAGACTACCAGAGTGAAGAGGCATATACTTCCTCAAGCCACCCAAACAGGCCACATTCAACACCCACAAATAGGTGCCAAGTGATTTCACATTCGTAACCACAGCATCCACCTGCAAGGTAGGTAATTAAATGTCCTTAGGCTTAGTGCTCTGTCATTTCAATGCTCATCCCATTACTGAGAGGGATGCAGGATAAGGGGACGGATGGAAGCAGAAAGAAACTTATAATGTTTCCACGCTCCAGTGTTGGGGAATTACAAAGGGGTCCAGGCCAAGATGTACAGACCAGGCTGGCCATATCCTCTCCATCACCCTCACCTAACAAGTTTTTCATTCCGGGCCCTTTGTGCTAGTCTGCCATAGCCCCTATAGAAGCCTCTATTATGTTAAACCTGATTCCATAAACAGATGGGAAAAAACTTCTTTCCTAATCCATGGCTTCAGGTGAGGTGTATGGTGTGTGTGTGTGTGTGTGTGTGTGTGTGTGTGTGTGTGTGTGTGTGTGTGTGTGTGTTATGAATAAAACCTTTTCTCTAAGGTTTGCTCATTGAATCCCAAGTGAGACAGTTCCTTTAAAGGCAAGAAAGTTCACTCTATCTTTTACACAATCTGAAAAGAGTAAATGATTATTTATTTTCAAAAGGCAACAAAACAAAAAGATGCTGGTGGTAAAGGCAGTACACCCTCTTGGGAAACTGGTTTATTCAAAAGGTCAAGATGGCATCCTTTACATATTTCTGCAAATGTTGATAATCCAGGTGCTTGTTTACTCTTCATGGCACTGGAGGAAATGTTTCCAATGACAAGCAAGTATAAATTTAGGGGAAAATGAGAGAGAGCTCTATGCCTGCTTCTCCAGTAGCCACACTCTCAGCTAAGCCCTGAGTGAAGCTGAAGTTGACCAGGGATTGTGGATACCCAATAGGACCTCCTCTAAGACTGAAACAGCAGTTCTCCCACACCCATCCACAGTGGGACCCAGGAAGCAGTTCTAACCCAGTTATAAAGTTGCCCTGTCTGAAGCTCCCTGAAGAAAACCACTGTCACATTTAGGAATCTTGGTTTACTCTTCTTTCCTGAAGTAACAGCAAACCAAGGTCATAGTAACTATGCATTTCTGAGAAGTAAGAATGAGCTGTGGGAAATTAAGTTTCAGGAGAAGGGCTCAAACTGAGGCTTAAGGAAATGCTTATAGTTTAATGCTTTTTAGGAATAGGCTCAAATGCTGGGAAACAGTAGCATACAGACCCACTCTGCTAGCCTGCAACCAGCCAAGTTGAGGGAATTTTCTTGGGGGCCCAGTTCCATACTGAGCAGGGCATTCTGGGAGAAGCAGTTGTATATCCAGAGTTGCCCTTACACACTGGGCAAAAAGGAATGGATCTTTCCAACCACAATGGTATATATAAGCAGCCCTATAATCTCTAAATACATATGACATGGAAAAATAATATCTATGTGTTTTTTTTTTCATTGTTCCCCCAATCTCTTCCCAACCTGTCTACATCTTCATTCAGGCAGATTAACAAATTTCCATTTTGTCTGAATGAGTCAAAATGTACGCCAAGTGAATAGTAAAGAATAAAATATCACATAAATCTAGAAGGATAGAATGGCAGAGCTATAAAGTTCATCTAGTCAAACCCTCTCATTTTTCAGATAGATAAACTGAAGTACAGAGAGGTAAAGTACCTGCTCAAAGTCACAGAGCAAGTCAGGGGCACAAGTTGTCTAACTCCTAGTCACTGTCTTGCTGGTATTACTGAGATCACCAGCCTTTTGGGGTCCAGATTTATATTTAGAATGAGCATTTGAGGTCACTGGACAGTGAGCCAGGGATCCAACCTCAACCAGCTACTCCAGCTACAAGCATCCCCCTGGTTGGCTTCCAAATACCCCAACCTCTCCTCCTCATCCCTTCCAGTATGAGTCAAGGTCCTAGTTTGGGATCCAGTTTGGTTGGAAAGAAGGCAGAAGAGTTACTTGAAAGATGCCTGACCAATGGCCCTGTGGCCCAAAGCTCCATTGTAGGCTCTAAACCAACCTGATCAAGTTTATCTGGACAGTAGACAAAAGCTTTCAGCCAAAGGCAAGACCCTGGCAGATTTGCTCAAAAAATACCTGCTTCCTAAACGCAGCAATTTAGTGGTCAGCCCAGTGAGACATGAACCAAGCAATGAAAGGCCCTAAGATGGGGAAGAGAAATATAGCCTAACCTGCCTTTGACCCAACCCATCCTTGGGACTCTCTGTCTAAATACATAGTGTATCATTTTCCCCATGCCTAGAAAATTCTGTCTCCATTTGAGTGATCCATGAGTCTGAACTATCTTGTACCCAGTAACAGATTTTCCTGACTATTGTCCCCTTCCCTGGGTGGTGAGAGCCCGAATCCCTATCCTCCAACCTGGGAGCCTACAAGGGCCATGCTTATAAACTACCCAATAAAAGATGCCTCCCATCATATTTTATGGCTCAGTGTTGGACTGTTAGTCAAGGTGGAAAGTGCAGAGTAATGGGTTTTCTCTGGAGCACATTTTAAAAGACCTAAGCTTAGAGCCAATGTTAACAACTCTGGCTTGGTCTACCTTGTCCCCTGGATCCCCAACCCTAAGCCTTCCCTAGTTCCAACCCACTTAGGGTTCCAATAATGACCTGGGGCCCACAACCAATGCTATCTTGTTCCTCTTTACCCTCTTTCCTCCAAAAGTCAACTTTCCCTGGGTCTTATGCCTGGGAGGAATGGCAGGCAAAATGTTCCTGAGATAGAGGCAACTGACCAAGGTCTGGTTTTGGGGGGAAAGGAAAAGATCAGGAGAGAAATGAGCCTATACTTTTTGCAGAGCTACAAGGAAAACTCAACCAGGAAGCCATGATATACTTTCCACCAGATTGCCTGGCCGCCCTGTCCTTTCTGCTGCTTGGTCCTGGCAGGGGGACTCCCAAATTTCCCACAAGCTCTGAAAAAAGTATAGGCTCATTTCTCTCTTGATCTTTTCCTTTTCCCCCTAAACCAGACCTTGGTCACTTGCCTCCATCTCAGGAATCTTTTGCCCGCTATTCATCTCAGGCATAGGACCAAGGGAAAGTTGGCTTCCCTTCAAAAACAGGTGAAGAGAAGGCACAAGATATACTGTTAGTGCCACCACAGAACTCTACACATCACAGAATCCACAAAAACTATACATTGCATGCTCTAGAATGGCCTGAATTCCATGTCCTTTCTACTCTCCATGGCTTTTCCCCATGCCCAGAGACCCCTCTGATGTGGAGTTAGCCCCCAAACAACAAAACTACCTTTCTCTGGGGCTGCCTCATAACAGTTACAATTATCTGCAGAACCTTAGATTCATAAAGTCATTCAGTGGCAGCTTTAGAACTGTAAAGATATTAGGCCTAGCCAAAGAGAATCTGGGGTGTAGGATGCCTCCAAACATTAAATTCACAGATTTTTAGAGATGAAAGGCATGTCAGACATTAATAGAAATGGACAATGCACCACATTAATAGAAATGTATAATGCACCAACCTCTGTGATTATGGGGGTATATGTTCCATGTTCCCCAGAATGGTTATTAGGCAAATGCTGGCTGATAAACATTTTAGCAAGCTTCTACTTCTATCCTTTTGAGACACCAGTGCTGTGGCACAAGTTGCTGGGATATTTTGAGTAAACTGTAGAAAGCATCTGGAGGCAGAGACACATTTGGAATCTCAGGATCTGAATGGTTACTTGGGAAAGCTGAGGGGACCAAGAAAGGTAGTGCTAAGGATGAGATTTTTCTAGGAGCTCAGGAATGTGGTGGGGTATTCTTGACCTTTTCAAAATAAAAACTGAGGTGTTCCCAAGAGCATTCAGTATCAAAAATAACTTTCATGAATTCAAGATGCACCACAACAAGGACCCAAGCCAAAGTATTCTGAGACCCTAGGGACATACCAAATTCCTTTCTGTCCCTTCCTGACCTATACTCACCATAATTTAAACCAGTAAACCCAGCCCTTCAATGGACCTAGTCTGTGTCAGAGTACACACCAGCCACACCTCTGCACAGCCTACTGCCGCCCCCCCCCCCCCCTTTCCCAGCTGCACTGTGAGGTCTTGACCGGAAAGTCCCAGCCAGCCCTCCCCCTGAGTCCCCTATGATCACCTACTTTGAAGTTTGTTCCCCAGCAGTAAACCTCTTCCTGGTAAAGTAGTGGTTTTTCCAAGTTTTATTACATACTCTGAAGGGCCCAGCTCTAGGCCTGCTCACACCACATGAATGCCAGGACCTAGCTTCAGCCCATCCCCCATTACCTCCCATGAAGTTCCACCCAGACTTTGCCACTGACTCTGAAGGCCAACAGCCTGCCTTCAACCACAGGGCAATGCTCAGCAGGTGCCCTCCTAGGTAACCTAGGCAACAGCCAGAGGCCCTACCCTGGCTGCCTTCCCAAGGGCCCCTGAACTGCATCAAAGCAAGGAAAAGGTAGTCCCAAGGGTGAGTATGGCAGTGACGTTACTCCCAGTTGTTCTACACAGTCCAGGGACCCCCTACCCTTGGTCATCAGTGTGGCCTGGGCAATTTCTGCCCTGGACAGCTACTGAGGCACACTCTAATTTTCAAGTGGGACCCACACATTGTGGTGCCAATGGGTCATAAGAGGCACCAAGAGGTACCCCAAATCCTCTTCTTCAAAGGTAGCCCATGAAATGGCAAACTTTAAAAAGGAGGTTCCTTGGTTCAGAGGAGCTGTAGGAGTGGCTGTTCAAGGGCCCAGGGAATCCACAGGTGGATGCCCTAGAATTCAAGGTTTCTATGTTCAATAAATAATCCGGAGGCCCCCACAGAAGGCAGCAGAAGTACTTGTTGGGGTGGTGAGATGAGGGAACCCTTTAGCCCCAGGGCAACACTATGAAAAGCCACGTATTCTGAGCTGCGAACTTTCAGCCAGTGACAGCAGAGCTGTCCTGAGGAGCCACAGGAGCAAGCCTTCAGGGAGAAGGCATCCCAAGTCCCTCGCTCCCTCCCTAGACTCCTCATCAGAACTGCCAAGGGGAATTGCCATTGGCTCTCTGAGAAAACAGGATAGCTCCTCTGACTTCAGAGCCTATGGGCAGATTCAATGCAAAGAGAAGGCAAGGTTGCAGTCTTGCGGCCAGAGGCCTAGAGAGCGAAGGCTATGCCCTGCAGCCCTGCCTGTCTTAGGGAAGAAGACCAAGTCAGCCCCACACCAAAGTGGGAGAGGTGGAGGCCGGCATTCTGGCTGAGGCCAGACGAGGCATCCCACAGATAGTGGAGAGGCTCCAGACGAGGCATCCCACAGATAGTGGAGAGGCTCGGCGCCGGGGAGGGAAGGCTCAGGTTGGGGGAGGCGTGGATTGAGTCTCAGGGCCCAGCCTGCCAGCTGCCTTACACTCCTCTGGCAGGAGACCTCGGAGACCGCCTCCCTGCTTGCTTTGGGGTTCAGCTCAGAGGGCACAGAGATCTGCTCGCTCCCTCAGAGTGGTAGAGGCCGGCCTGGCCTGGCTGGGTCATAACCACCGCAAGCAAAGAGACGCCCGCCCACCCCACTCGCACTCCCTCCCTTCCCCTCTCTCTCTCCAACAGACACACACGCCGGCCTTGTGTTTGACTCTTCGCTCAGTCACCAGGATTCTTAAAGTGTTTTTGACAGAAAACACCTCCGCTCCCTGTACAGGAACAGGGGCTGCTGCGGAGATCCGCAGTACGGTATTTCTCTCAAAGCCCTCCCAGCCTCCCAACTCTCTCCTCTCTCCATGACTTCGCACCGCCTCCAAAAAAAATCTGCAAATATTTCCCCCCACTACACATGGTCAGCATACTTAAAAAAAAAAAAAAAACCCAAAAGGTGCGTCCGGATTTGTACCAGGGCTAAAAAGTTCATTCCTTGCCTGTGATCAATGAATATCCCAGGTCCCACCCAAGGGACGTCTTGCGCCTAGTCTCCATAGGTAAGGGTGCCCTGAGCCCCGCAACCCGCGCCTTAGCAGCGCCGTGGGCAAGGGACAAGGGGGAGGAGTCGAAGCAGAAAGCTGAAGGGGCGCCTCCGACCGAGAGGTCAGGAGTCGGCGGCAGTGGGAGCCGAGGACACCCTTGCCCAGTATGCCAGGAGGGGCGCGCGGGGCCACTCACCTGCTTGGAACTCCACTTGGCGATTTTTCTCTCTTTCCTCCTGCAGCAGCATGGAGTAGAGGATCCCAAAAGAGTTCTGGATGCCAAAGATGGAGCCGTTGCACCAGGTGGCAGCGAAGACCACCATCCAGCCGAAGCCACCTTCGGGGGGCTGAAAGCCGCGCGCGGTGCCGCGGGTCTCCACGGTGGGCGTGGACTTGGATTCATGCACTGGCTCGGGCTCAAATTCCAACTCCGGCAAGGGTGCAGGGTCCGGTAGGGGCTGGGGCTCCGGCTGCGGCTCGGGTGGGGGCACTGGCACCGGCTCCGGCTCGGGCTCTGGCTCGGGGCTACCCACCCACTCCTGCTGTTCCTGGTCTGCTTCCCGCCAGGGCCCCTTGGCTTCCTTGCTCGCCAGGCTTTGCAGCGCCATCTCGGCAGGGGGACTGTGGCTGCTCCGGCGGGAGGAGCCGCTGTGTGGCTGGTACTTGTTTCTGCTGCTTCTGCTGCCGCTGCTGCCGCTGCCGCCGCTGCCGCCGCCGCTCCGAGCACTGCTGCCGCCGCTGCCTCCTCCTCCCGGCTCCGCGCCCCAGCTGGCCCGCCTGTCCCGCGACAGACGGTCCCTAGAGTCCTCTCCTCCTCCTCCCACGTCCAACCCCCCTTCTGCTCTCCCCATGTCATCTCTCTCCTCCCCCTCCTCTTCTCCCCCCCACCTCTTCCTCCCTCAACAGGCAGCCGCTACAGCCTTGCTCTTCTCCCTAGCCCTTCCTGCTCCCCATACTCGCCTACCTACCCTAGCCACTGCTCCCTACCTCAACTTCCTTTCCAAACTACTGAATGCTGTCCTCCTTATCCAGATACCCAGTAGAGGGAGAGTTTAAATGGTTTTTCCATAAACTATCCTGCTCCCCCTCCCTTCTTCTCCCCACGGGTTCCAAACAGGCATTGATCACCCCAGAATTTCCAGGGAAGACCCCACTGTCCTTTTCTCCCACTCTCTTCTTCCTCACAAGCAGCCTGGAACTGAGGTGGTCCCGAGGACCCCAGGACAAAAGTTGGACTGTGAGAGACCCCACCCTGCCCTCAGGAATCTCTTTGTCCCCCACTTGGGCTTGCGGAGAGCGACCTGGAGGGGAAAACCCAGACTTCGGACAGAAGGTGGGCACAATCTTCTAGAGCCGGGGGCTCAGCCTCCCACGGTCCTGCGCAACCCCCACCCCCACCCCCAATCTCTCCCCCTTCGCCCCCGCCCTTCCCGGCAAATCCCTGGCGGGGCGCGAAGGGGAGGAGAAAGCCCGGCAGCGAGGCCCGCCCCTCCGGGCAGTCAATCAGGGTTTTGTTTGCGCCAACCTGGAGCCCAGAGGAGCGGTAGAGGGCCGGGTCTGGTCCGGGGGCTGGGCCAGGAAGGGAGGGAGGTGCAGTGACACCGGAGGGGGCCGGGCCCAGGCGGGACCGGAGCCCAAGCTCAGCTTAGGCTCCTCCCGGCTCTCTGTCCTGCAGTGGGGAACTAGGAGTCGACGCCAGGTCAAGCAGCCAGTTGGGCAAGGGCCGATCTTCCCGCCCTCCGGACTCCGCCGAGCCTCTTGCGGAGGGTGTCTTTCCACCGCCCCCTTCCGCCCACCTCAGGCTTAGAGACGTGAGAGTCTCGCTGAATGTCCCAGACTAAGGCCCCAGGCCCGCGAGGATAAGGGAGATTTTGCTCCCCAGACAGCGCACGGGTCCCAAGAGGTGGGATGGGTGATCTGCCCTGTGGGCGGCCCGGCTCCCTGCCGGAGTGCGCTGCTGCGACCAGCCTCAGCCCTGGGGACCCGCCCCACGATCCCGGGAAGTTCTGCCTCCCCTGAGGGCCCACGCGTCTAATGCACTAATCATGAGGTCGCGGTGTGGTTACTAAGCTACTCCTCTCTCCACCAGCAGGCGGGAGAGCGCCAGGCTGTTTCTACCCGGCATCTCATTAACCTTCTTCCCGGGTGAAGACTGTATGGCCGGTGAAAATGCAGCTCAGGGCTCTGCCAGATGCCCACGAACACAGAGTTACTAAGCACGTAAGAGCGGGCTGAATAGAGGGTTTTCGAGGAGCTTGCCTGTCTTGAAAGGAATCCGTCTAAATTCACAAATCACGGAGGCTATACCAGTCAGCAGAGCAGGCATTGATTGAGCGAATAAGAGCGCCTTTACTGCCACCTTTTTAGTCAAGGGTCTCACCTACTTTTTCCAAGCACAAAACCTGAGGCTCAACGAAGTCAAGGCATTTTTTAGCCTAAGGTCATGGGACAAGTCAAGTACAAGCTGGAATTCAAGGCAGGTCTCCATACATCAAAGCCTCACACATTTCCTAAGCTTCACCACAGCAGGCTAGGGCTTGGCACTTTGGGAGAGGGACAAAGGAAGGAAGACAGGATTTGGCTGAGAAATCACAGTAGGCTTCTGGGAGAGGTTGTGGCCTAGATGGGCCTTGAATGTTGAGAAGGATTTTAACAGTCTGGGGGTAGGGTGGGGTGTCCCTGCCTAAAAGAGACAAAGCACAGAGGCATAGAAGGCCTCTACTCATGGAAAAGAGGTAAGTGAAAGTTAATCAGGCCAAAGAGTTAATATTTATGTTACCCCTTCCAGGAAACATTTACATTTTAATAAAAATCCACAATGCTTTAGCCATGAGTGACAAATCATGCACATAATGGGCACTAGGGCTTAAGATTTGCCTTTTAGTCAGGGGTCTCACCATACACATGACCAACTATTGCCCCAGGGGACACTAGCCTTGGTTTCCATTTGCAGGGAACCTGAATAAAACCCTGAAAAAAGGTTGTTTCCAATCCCACAACTAAGACTAGACCTGGAGTCATGCAGCTCATCTTATACCCTACTGTCTAAATTCTGTTTCCTCGTTGTTTAAATGGGTTTTTAGATCACCGGAGTGGGGGGTGAGGGTGGATAATAACACTCACTGAGAATCTCCTATGAACCTAGCACTATGTTAGCCCTCTACATACACGCTCTTATATAATCATAACAACCCTATAAGGTCGGGATGGATTCGTGCCTATATTATAACTGAGGAAACAGGGACTCTAAGAGGTTAAGTCAGTTGCTTAAGTCTACAAAGCCAGTAAGAGGTAGCACAGGAATTTTTGCTTATTTGTGTGAGCTTCAAAGTATATGTCCCTCCCAGAAGACAGGATCCTGTAACCACCATCCCACTATTCTAGGAACACATGCAATATCTACCATTTCAATCCTTTTTAATGGCTAGAGTACTGGTATGAGAAGATCTGGGTTCTAATCTTGATTCTACCATTGCATACCTGTGTGGTTCTAAGCACATCGTTTTCCCTTTTTGAGCTTCAGTTTCTTTATTGCACAATGGAGCTAATACCTACTTCACAGTTATTAAATGGCATGCTGAGAAGTATAGGCTTTATTTTGGATATACAAGGGAGCCACTGAAGATTTTTGAGTAGGAGACTAACATCAAATCTACATTTTAGAAAGAAAACTGTGGTGACCGCGTAGAGAGATACTGTGGCTTGGACAGATAAGAGGTAAGGAAACCAAGCAGGTTAAAAAAATGTTGATAATATGAAATAGGGCAGTGACTGTGAGGATAAAGAAAAAAGGATGACTCTGTGAACCACTGTTATAAAAGAGTTGACAGATTTGGGTACTGAGGGAAAAAGAAGAAACAAAGATGATGCTGACATTTGTTGCTTGAGTGAAGGAAAAAGTGGTAATAGTGTTAACAAAGATTGGGAATTAGGAGCCAAATCAGGTCTGACATGCCTGTGACTTCCGTTCTTTTTCTAAATAATCCTATCAATTACAGCTCTAAAATGCAACTTTAATCATGATATTTCTCCGGGCGCCTGGGTGGCTCAGTCGTTAAGTGTCTGCCTTCGGCTCAGGTCATGATCCCAGGGTCCTGGGATGGAGCCCCGCATCAGGCTCCCTGCTCAGCAGGAAGCCTGCTTCTCCCTCTCCCCTTCCCCCTGCTTGTGTTCCCTCTCTCGCTGTGTCTCTCTCTGTCAAATAAATAAATAAAATCTTTTTTAAAAAGAGCATTAATCATATTTCTCTGCTCTAAAAACTTCCAATGATTCTCCATTTGAATCTTAAGTTTAAATTCCTCAGCCAGGCATAAAAGGTCCTTTATGGTTTGGGACCAGCCTTATTCACTCAGCAAATATTTACTAAGAGCCTCTGTCTGCCAGGCTCTATACTAAATATCAAAGACACACACAAAAAAAAACCTGGTGCCTGTTTCTGAGGATCTTATATTCAACCTGTCTAGCACCATTCTCCGTCATTTTGTTCCCCTCTTTTCTTCCATTCATGCCAGGCTCCAAACACGCTGGATTACCTACCATTTCATGACTTATGGGCACCTGCTGATTTCTCAGCCCTCTCCACTGATTCTTCCCACTGTTCTCCAGTTGAAATTTTATGCCTTTCCTGAATCTCCAGAGTCAGTTCCACAAAGCAAACAGGAGGGTTAGTGCTGAATTGAGGAGGCATGTCTCTTGCCTTTCTTATGCCATTCAGCCATTCATTTCACAAATAGTTATTTTGAGCAACTATTGTGTGCCAGTCACTATGTCAGGTGCTGGAAACATACAATGGTCCTTGTCCTGGTGGAGTTTACATTCTAGTGGGAACTATTAATAATTATAATTACCATTTATTGAACTTGACTCCACTAGACTGGATGAAGACATTTTGAGATTGAGGAAAAGGGAAAGGAAGGATGTAAAGGATGAGACAAAGTTGAGAATGAGGTGGTAGAGGTAGGGCTGGTGTCTCAAGATGAATGAATTTTTCTACAAATTTCTAAGTCAGACTTAGTCAACAAACATCATCAATAGCAAAAAAAAAAAAAAACTCTTTAGAAAGCACCTACTATGTATAGATCTGTTCAGCTTGGCTCATGCTCATGACAAGTAAGTAAGGTGTGGCCCCTGTAAGCCCTTTAAATTATTTTACTTGTCTGACTGTGGACTTTAGGAAACTCTAGTGGAGGTCTCTGGTTTATACTGCAGCTGAATGAATGTGCTTTCTTTCTGGCCCTGACAGAAATAATCCCACAGTGGAATCATTCCAATTGTTTATGCCCTTGATTACTCATACTAGTGGGCGAAGCAAAGCAGTGGTTCGCTGACTTGGTCGCACATCCGAATCACCTAAAGACTTTTTATAACAGTACTGCCTCCTGGGTCCCAATCCACACTTGCTGAACCAGAATACCTGAGGGTGGGAGCCAGGAATTCATAGTTTTAACAAGTCTCCCAGTAATATAGATGCACTGTCAGATTTCAAATCCACTACCCAAAACAATAATAACCCAAAATTTTGATCTCAAAGACTAGAATAATTTCTGTAAAATTTCTCCCAGAACTTTTGGGACCAACATAAGGATATCAATTGTTAATGTTGCCGTGTGAGGACATGTGTCATTACTAGCATATCATTAATGAAATGATATTTTAACATTGAAATAATGAAAATTTAGAAAGGCCATAGTCTTTTACTAAGAAGTCTCTCTCAAGAAAAGTCAGTGGGCAACAATTTTTCTCATGTGTCAACAAACTGATGAAAATGTCAGACTGTCATGGATCTGCAGATTAGTGCTTGGGATTCACTGGACCATACAACCTTTGAAAGCCCTGCGATCCTTGACATTCTCTATTTTAGGCCAAAGGTACTTCCTTGCTTTGAGCCTCTTCTATGCTCAAATAGAACTTTTCTGGCTAGAGTAGAATTCAGTAGTTCAGAATTCAGTAGTTCATTCTCATTATCCCCCTGCTCTGTGCCTAACTCATCCTAACTACTTGAGAATGGATGATGTACTGAGACCTTTCTCGAGAAGGTGAGTACATATTTTTTTCTCCTTTACTCACTTTCTTTATTCATCTCTATGAGGGTAACTTAACAGTCCTGATGATACAGCACCACCCTTGAATCCAAGAGCCAAGTGAGGTTGATTGTGAAAATGACACAGAGTGTTCTAGTAGTGGCAAAAGTAGTCCAAAAGCAGAGAAGACTTAGGTTTTATTGTTCATAATCAGGAAACAGTACTGATGGGAACCCATATTACTGGGAAACAAATTTGAATATTGACACATTCTTATGGCCAAAGTGGAGGCATGGAAAGGAAAAGATATTGGATGTAGTCTGATTTCAGCTTAAGCCAACAGGCTATTCATAATAATATGTGCATTAAAAACAAATCAATTGGCCATATGCATGGATCCTGCTTCCTGAATGCCAAGGAAGCAATTCTCCTCCATAATTGGTCTATTATTAGAGCAAGCTTAGAAGGGAAAAGATGACAGAAGCAGCAAAGCATTATAAAAAAGAATGAGATAAGAAATACTTAACCCTCTGAGGGTCAAAAGAGAACAGCAAAACTTGAAGTGAGAGAAAGGATGAAATGGACTGGTTTCTTGATTATATCCAAGGGAAAAATGGAACGGGGTTTTAATTTTTTTTAATTTTTTAAAAGATTTTATTTATTTATTTGACAGAGAGAGACACAGCGAGAGAGGGGACGCAAGCAGGGGGAGTGGGAGAGGGAGAAGCAGGCCTCCTGTGGAGCAGGGAGCCCGATGTGGGGCTCGATCCTAGGACCCTGGGATTATGACCTGAGCCGAAGGCAGACGATTAACTATCTGAGCCACCCAGGCGCCCTGGAATGGGGTTTTTAAGCCTTTTATTAATTTATTCATTTTTTATTCATTCAAGAGGTATTTACTGAGAGCCTACTATATGCTAAATATTGTGCTAAACCCTGGTTGAAAATGTCCTATCCTGAGAAGTGGAACGGGCTGGAACAGAAGTGTCTGAGGTGTCTGGTTGCAATGCAGTGTAAAGAATGGGTCTTGCCTGGGGGCACCTGGGTGGCTCAGTGGGTTAAGCATCTACCTTCAGCTCAGGTCATGATCCCGGAGTCCTGGGATTGAGACCCACATGGGAGTCTGCTTTTCCGTCTCCCTCTGCTTCTCTCTCTCCCTGTCAAATAAATTAAAAAAAAAAAAGAATGGGTCTTGCCTGTGTTGCATCTCAGTTTCCTTTCATAGACTGTGACTTCACTGAACATAGGGTCAGCATTATTTATTTTTGTAACCTTAGTTAAATTTAACATGATACCTGATACAAAGAAGGTGCAATCAATCAATCAATCAATCAATTTTGTTACTTCATCTAACAAAACCCATACACATTAAGGATGAGGCTCATCTTTCCGGTTTGTTGTGAGGATTAGAAATAAAATATGGGAAGCACCTAGCATAGTACCTGGTATGTAGTAGGCACTCAATAAATGTTAGCATGTAGTACTACATGGTCAATTAATGTTAACAGGAAGATGTTTTGAAGATTCTCTTCACTGAGAAAAGAAGAAAACAATTTAGTATGTTCTTTGGCATTGGTGTAGTTCCAAAATCTAGAAAAAACATAAAATGTCAGAGCTGGAAGGGACCTTCCACAAAGTCCAAACTCCTCATTTAACAGATGGGAAAACTGAAGCCTAAAGAAAAAAAAGGACTTATTTAAGGTGCCATCTAATTTATCTAAGCTTTTCCTTCTAGTTACCCCAAATCCTGGTGGAAGGCAATATGATATATATATATAGTAGGTGCATCATTTTACAATCGGCACAGAATAAGATTATTAAATCATTTGCCCAAAGACCTATGATTCACACTGTGGCTGTCTGGGTCCAGAGTCTATGATTTTAACCACTACACTTTTCTATCACAGAACTTATAAAATTATATTAAAATTACCCATTTAACATGTCTCCCCACTAGAA
Source organism: Zalophus californianus (assembly GCF_009762305.2). Classification (NCBI taxonomy): domain Eukaryota; kingdom Metazoa; phylum Chordata; class Mammalia; order Carnivora; family Otariidae; genus Zalophus; species Zalophus californianus. The sequence goes on from NC_045612.1 coordinate 68,875,339, forward strand.
CCTAAGCTCTCTGAGGGAATAACACTGTCTGACTTCCACTGTGGATAGATATTAGTTCACTTAACAAATATTTACTGAACAACTATTATACACTAGGACTTTCTAGGCCTAAAAAGCAGGCCATATCTTTAAGCCAGATTATCTAGCTCTGTGGTACTGTTGATGTTCATTTCCCTTTTGCTATATCCTTCCCTTTATTATTGTCTTGTTGAACATTTTAGCTTAGTCACATCTGTTCTATAGAGCAAACAGTTCTGTACCCATGCTTGAGCTAGGTTGTTAAAGGAGAATAATTAGTGAGAAGCTTCAGGGGGAACGTGCAATATTAGAGATGTGATGAGAACTGGGAGTTCCCTACAACTGGATAGGCTTCTTTCAGTAAAGGCTTTTTAGGAATTACATGGGATAGGTGTTTTGTTTTGTTCAATTTAGGAAGTGCTCTGGTCTTATAATATCTTTTGCCTGCCTCCTCCCATTTGGCCTTCTAAGAATTCACAGTGTAGCTGGAGAGATAAGTCATATATATCTAGTAAGATAATTCCCCCAAGCATCAAGTCAGTAGTAGAAACACTAACTGCTGAAGAGACCATAGGACAGCAAGGTGAGGGGGACTTGGTGGGGTGGGGCAGGGTGGGGTTCAGTGTAGCAGAGGGAGGCTAGGAGTAGACATTGTGTGCCTACATTCTCAGATTTTGTCTGGCCCATCTCTTTGGGGGTGATTTCTCAGACTCCAAGATAGCCACTGACGTAGGGCCTTTAGGAACCCCAAGGACCTTGCACAGAAAATTTCTAGAGAGTAAGAGACAGAAAAATGAAACAGTGGTGGGCCTTAAGGTCAGAACCACGTATAAGAAACTGAGTTAGAGAGTGACTGGTATGGTCTGGCCCAGGGGCCAAGTTTCAAGTCCAACTTGCTGACCCTGCAGATAAATAAAGCTAGTTAAAGGGCAGGAAAATATTATTCAAATGGAGCAGGGGTAAGGGTGCAAGGGGCAGGGGGCAAGGGAGTTGGGTGGAGGGTAAGAACAAAGAAGAGACAGTTTATTTTTCTCCTTCAGTACATATTTACAGAGTTCCTTCTATGCCTGACTAAACTGTTTTCTAGGGCCTTTTTTTGGATGAGGGAAGGGACAAGGAGGAGGAGTGTATTTTGTTAAAACTTTCTGAGACCTGGAGATGTTAATCTACTTGCCCAAAGAAATGCTGTGAGTGGACCAGAACCCTTGTCTCTTAGCTCCTAACCACAGGACATCTCTCCATGCCACACTACCTCCTATTATGTCATTCAACTCCTTAAAAACCTGAGAAGGTTCCTTACTGCCTAAAGAATAAAGTCCAGGGGTGCCTGGGTGCTCAGTCATTAAGCGTCTGCCTTTGGTTCAGGTCATGATCCCAGGGTCCTGGGATTGAGCCCCGTGTTGGGCTCCCTGCTCAGTGGGAGCCTGCTTCTCACTCTCTTCCCCACTTGTGCTCTCTCTCTCGCTATCTCTGTCACTATCTGTTTCTCTCTTAAATAAATAAATAAAATCTTAAAAAAAAAAAAGAAGAAGAAAGTCCAAACTCCGGGGCTGCCACATTGGGGCCCTCATTATGCAGGTCCTGTTCAACTCTCCATTGGTTCCTGAGCCACTTCCCACAATGGGATTTAAACCCAAACAGCATAAAGCTCTTTCCTGCCTTACTGGCCCCAAATGCCCATGTCTCTTTTTTGGCAACTTCTTCCTCCCCAAATTGAAATTATTTTACCATTAACGCCTACATACCCACCACTGGATTCTACCATTAACATTTTTACTATATTTGCTTTAACACATATTTGTCCATCTAACTCTCCATTGACCTATACCAATCCATCTTATTTTTAATGCATTTTGAAATAAACTGAAGACATCAGCACACATTTCCCCCAATGCAGAAATATTTGTAAATACATGCAGAAGCACGTATATTACTAGCTAGATTTCAATTTTCTTGCATTTTTTTCTTTTTTTTTAATTTTATTTATTTATTTGACAGAGAGACACAGCGAGAGCAGGAACACAAGCAGGGGGAGTGGGAGAGGGAGAAGCAGGCTTCCCGCCGAGCAGGGAGCCCGACGTGGGACTCGATCCCAGGACCCCGGGATCATGACCCGAGCCGAAGGCAGACGCTTAACGACTGAGCCACCCAGGCACCCACATTTTTTTCTTTTGAAGTAAAATTTACATACAGTGGAATACATAAATCTTAAAGGAACATTTGCTGTCTTTTGACAAATGCATATGCCTCTATAACCCACTGCTTTATCAAGATATAGAGCATTACCATCACCCCCAGAAACTTCCCTCAAGTTCCTTCTCAGTCAAACCTCCACCTCATTAGTTGTGTCTTTTCTAGGGATTCATATAAATGGAATAATATAGTATGTAACCTCTCGAGTATGGTGTCTTTCACAGCATAATGCTTTTGAGATTTAGCCATGCTGTGCTGGGAAATATTGCATTGCTTCTGTATTGTATTCACCAGTTGATGGGTAGCTAGGTTGTTTCTAGTTTGGGACTATTATGAATAAAGCTATAATGAACATTTGTACACAAGTCTTTTCATGGATATATTTTCATTTCTTTTGGGTAGATACCTGTAAGTGGAACTGTTAGGTGCTACAAACATTGGGGTGCAGCTGCCCCTTTGGATTGATACATTTGCATCTTTGGGGTAAATACCTAGTAGTGCAATTGCTGGGTCATAGGATAGTTCTATTTTTAACTTTTTGAGGAACCTCCCTACTGTTCTCCAGGGTGGTTGCACCAGTTTGCATTCCCACCAACAGTATAAGAGTGTTCTCGCCAACACCTGTTGTTTCTTGTGTTGTTGATTTTAGCCATTCTGATAGGTATAAGGTGATATCTCATTGTAGTTTTGATTTGCATTTCCCTGATGGTAAGTGATGACGAACATTCTTCCATGTGTCTGTTGGCCATTTGTATGTCTTCTTTGGAAAAATGTCTATTCATGTCTTCTGCCCATTTTTTAATTTGATTATTCATTTTTAGGGTGTTGAGTATTCTAAGTTCTTTATATATTTTGGATACTAATAGAATGTCAGTTTAATGGAGGGATGTATTTCTATCTCCAGTATTTAGAAGAGTGCCTAACACATAGGAGATGTTTAATAATTGGATGTCAAGTGAATAATAAGGAAGTCAACAAAGTGGCCTAAGCCTCCACCTTCTGGTCCATACTGCCCTGATGTTTAAAATGTTGTATTAGTGGCTGCTTCTTTCAAGTTATGTTCTTTAAAAATACCAGTCCCCAAAGAAAAGTGACTCACTCAAACTTTCACATGTACATTTTGATTGGCTCATCGCAAAGCAACTTCATGTCCAATATCCTCTTTGATCTATCCAGCAGTTTTCTAAGGTAGGCAGGTCAGGGATTATCATGTTCATTTTGCAAAGGGGAATTGAGACTCAGAAAAGTGAATTTTTTTTTTATTCCAAGTTACTCAACTAATAAATGAAAAAGCCAAGATTTGAACACAGGTTTTCTTATATCCATACAGAAATTTTCCCACTGTAAATGAATTTATCAGATTGGTGAAGGTGGGGGTACTTGAAGGCCCTGGGAATACGAATGGAGTGAGAAAGAACCAGAGAGAAAACTACAAGGGAGAAGAGTTCTGAAGGGAGAGGCAGGGAAAGATAGTTAAGAACAAGTCCGGTGCTATCTGCCCCTCTCCCTACTCATTGCCTCAGGAGTCCCAGTTTTAGCAGGAAAGCCAAGCCTGGTACCTACATCAGTGGAGCTCCCTCAGAGTGAACACTTCCCTGCCTGAGAAGAAGCCAATCCAGGGAATACTTGTGAAGGAAACAATAGTTCAGATCTTCTTCCTATTAGAAGATTTAGTTTTAGGGGTTTGGAAATTTGGGGAGGCAGAGATGGTGGTAAAAGTAGCCCTCAGAGTCCTGCAGCCAATTGACAACAAAATCCCTATGTTCATATTTCTGGGGAGGAACCACATGTGTGAAGGAGGTGGGAGTGGGGCCCAGCTTCCCATCCAACTAGGGAAAGCCAAATGGAGGTACCAGAATCAGATGATAATAAACTGTTAGAACCCCATTTCTAGCATTTCCTTTTTGAAGTGCCTCATGAACAAGTTTGGGCAGGGGAGGAGGTTGGTAAGAGCCATAGATCAGAGCTCAATACTCTTGGGGTTGAGTTTCTAGCCACATTTAGTTTGTTCATTCCCATTTGGAAGGTAAGTTCTGTGTTTGCACATGAGATGAAGGAACAGGGGGAAGGAAGAGACATTGGTGACAAATGTCAATGGTAAAAAAGAAAGAAAGCAAAGGATTCCATGGCCATGGCCTTTGTCGGGCAATAGGTTGCCAACCTTAGTCTTTGAAGAGTATTTAACTCCTATCAATCCCCATGATTGAGAGAAGAGAAAATTGAGGCTCTGTACTAGGGCTGCTGAGTTTGCATAGGACAAGGCTTGTGTCCACTCTCTTCTTTCCCCACTCACATCAAGCCTTCCTCTGCCTTTGCAGCACCCTGTGCTCCCCATCCCAGCTCTCTAATCAGCTGTTTACTGAGCTGTTTCACCCACTAGAATGTGAGCTCCTTTTTATGTACTCAGGCACATGTACCCCACATTTGCCTTGGCCCTCCTGGGCTACAGTTTCTATACCAATCCTGATTCAGTAATCCAATAGTTTTTTTCTTCTCCTTCCCTTCTTTTCTTTCTTTCCTTCCTTCCTATAGGAGATTCTGGATGGTGGAGAGGCTTCCTAATGCCCTTGGAATCTGGTACAGTGAAAGTAACAAAGGACTAGGAATCAATAGACTTGGGTTTAAGTCCCAGCTCTGTCACTGAGTGACCTTGGGTGAGTCCCTTACCCTTTCTGGGTCTTTTACTGTCTTCACCTGACAACAGAATGAACCAAGATGAGTACTTTCCCAACTGTGCTTTTGGTGCCAGATAGTATCATTTCCCAAAGTGTAATACAAGGGAATGAGACAATTTTAGGTGTTACCAGAAACAAATTTTAAATTTCAATAGCTGTGTTATGTGTTTTAATATGAATTAGAAAAAAATATGCCTAGAGAATTAAAATCTATACTACATAGAATGAGACTGAATATATTTAAGAAAAAAGTGAGTCAATTTAAAGAAACAAATATTATCACACTGGCTGGTAGATATGGTAAAAATAATATAGGTGCTCTGGGTAGAACTGAAAGTTGGATAACACTACCCTAGAATTCTAAGGCATCTCTTCAGGCCAGGGTTGAATGCAAGGCCCCTCACTGGCAACCATCACCACTACCATTTAACCAAAAGAGTTGCACCTTTAATTTGAAGAAATAAGAAACAAGAAAATAAAAATAAAACCTAAGCCTTGGCCCAGGTAATCCCCAAGAGTCCCCCAGTGCTGACATCCAAAGACTAAATCCCAACAGCCAGATTTGAGTGTTCTCCTCGCCTGAGGGGTAATTTGATGGCTATGTCTAAATCAGGTGATTTGAAAAGCTGCCCACTTCCCTGCAGTGTACTGCAAGCTCCAGGGGAAGTTATAGGAAAAAATGTGGAAGCTGCCATTCAAAATTAGCCTTGGGGGCAGGAAGGGGTGGGGGAGGTAATAGTCTCTAAAGTCCAGCTGCCCCCTACTGGCTGTAGACATCAATGTGTATGGTCAGAGAGTTCCTTTTGACCTGGATTAATATTCATTCCAAGCAGCCAGTTCCAGAGCACAGTGGTTTTCAACAAATCTCAGAGAGGGGAGTGGGTTGGGATGGGGATGAACCTGAGAATTCTTCATAGCTCTGGCTTTTATACCTGATCAGGCTGTATACCTTCTTCAGCCCAAAAACAGAATGATAGAAAAGGGCTCAACAAATTCTTGGCCTACCCCAAAATTCAGATGAGTTTGCTTGACTCCCAAGTTCCTCTCAAGAAGTGACTATTAGTGGTTGACCAGACTCATCTTTCCATCCTTACATGTAGTCTCAGAATCAGCTTCTCAGTAACAGAACCACTTGCTACTTAAGCAGCATCAAGAGAGGTCTGGGAAGGATTCAACACCTCATTCCGTAATTCTCATCAGTCCTCACACATCCATGATATTGACAACTGGCGTTTTCTCAAATTTATGCAATATGCTTTGCACACACAACTTGAAGAAAACTTCCCTAATCCCTTCCTCCAACTAGTCCCCTCTACCACCATTAAAAAAAAAAATACCTATTTGCCATTAAAAAAGTGCCCTTGGGGTGCACATAGCATTCATAACTGTTTATATTGGCAAGCATAATATTTGGAAAATTAGGGTATATGAGTCACTGAAAATGATGGAGCAGAGAATGCCAGGTATACAACCCTCCCAAAAAGCAACTAATGAGCTAGAAAAAAAAAAACCTATCTGATTCAGCTTTGGAAAAACTCCGGAATCCAGTCAAAAACGTACAACAAAAGGGAACTTAAAACACCAAAGATTTGGTGAAGAAAGAAAGTGTTGCTTTGTGGTAAGAGATTGCTGTGGTGTTCAATCATTCACTTACCATCCTACATACCTCAAATCAGCAGCAGCTGTGAGGAGAGTAGCTGGCACAACTGGTGCAAGTTGCTGGTGCCAGAGGGAGCAATATGGGCCTTACTCTTAAAGGATTGTGTTATGGGTCTCAACCTGACTAGAGGCTCCCTCAAGAACTGGCATAAAGGTTTCTCTTTGCTATTTCTGAGTCAGAAATCACAGGGCCAGGTGGCTTGCAGGGAGGCCATTGTCACAAGCGTTTAAAGACATAGATATTGGCCACAGCAGCCTGAGGCAAGGGACAACATTTGATACAAGCAATAGATAGACGCTTGGAAAGGAAGAGGCTGGACAGGAGATATATGTGGAAATAAGAAATTTAAAAAGCTTTTATGTATACTAGGGAATAAAGAAATCCATGTGCATAACCAGGACAAGACACATGTGCATAACCAGGACAAGACACATGCTTGCAAAGGCTTGAGGAGACCCAAGCTTTCACTTCTGGCTGGTCTTCATCCTTGACAGGAAAAAAAAGCTAAGGCAGAGTTATAAGTGACCTAGCTAAGCATTGAAAAAGCGCCCCAACACAAAACCAATAGGCAGAGATCAGAAGAGTATTTTTTTGCATTTCTTTCTTCTTCCCTCCCTCCCTCCCTCCCTTTCTCCCTCCCTTCCTTACTTCTTTTCTTCTTTTCTTCTTTTCTTTTCTTTTCTTTCTTTCTTTCTTTCTTTCTTTCTTTCTTTCTTTCTTTCTTTCTTTCTTTCTTTCTTTCTTTCTTTCTTTCTTTCTTTCTTTCTTTTTGCATTTCTTGGCTCCAGGCATTTAAAGTAATTCTGTCAAAACACCAGCTGACCACTAAGCTAACAGAACACAGACTTCAATGGCCACACACAACAAAGAATACAGATGTCATAAAAATAGTTTAGAAAAGTCACTAAATAAGGAAACAACAACCCATAATAGGCAGCAGGGAGAAAAAAAGCCCTGGGGAGGAAGGAGAACCTGGTTTCCAGAGTTGTCATGTTAGAATACTCAAAATATCCAGCTTTCAATAAAAAAAATTATGAGGCATGCAAAGAAACAAGAAAATATGGTCCATTCACAGGAAGAAAAATAGAAATTATAAAGAAGCCCAGGCATTTGACTTATTAGATAAAGACTTTAAATCTATGGTGTTAGTATGCTCAAAGAGATATAGAATACCATTAACAAAAAACTAAAGGAAGATGGGAGACTGATATTTAAGCAAATAGAGAATATCAATAAAGAGAGAGAGAAATTGTAAAAAAGAAACCAAATAGAAATTCTAGAACTGAAAAGTACAATTGAGATTAAAAATTTACAAAAGACATTAACAACAAATTTAAGCAGGCAGAAGAATCAGTGAACTTGATGATAGGTCAGTTGAGATTATCTAGTCTGGGGAGTAGAAAGAAAAAAATGAAGAAAAATGAATAAAGGCCAAGAAACCTGTGGTATAACATCAAGAGTACTAATAGGCACATAATGGGATTCCCATAAGGAAAGGAGAGACAGGGGGCAGAAAGAATATTTTAAAAAATAATGACCATAACCTTCCTAAATTTGAGGAAAGACACGAATCTGTACATCCAACAAGCCAACTCAAAGTAGGATAAACTTAAAGAGATCCACTCTGAAACACACTACATTTAAAGTGTCCAAAACTAAAAGGAAAAAATCAGTAAGAGAGAAGTGACTGAACATATACAAGGGATCCTCAATAAGATTAACAACCAATTTCTCACCAGAAACCCATGGAGGCCAGAAGGCAGTGAGATGACATATTTGAAGTGCTGAAAGAAAAAAAAAATCAAGCAAAAATTCTATACCCAGAAAAACTAACCTTCAAAAATGAAAGAAAGAGGTGCATGGGTAGCTCAGTCAGTTCAGTGTTCAACTCTTGATATCGGCTAAAGTCATGATCTCAGGGTCATGTGATGGAGCCCCATGTCAGGCTTTATGTTGGGCATGAAACCTGCCTAACATTCTCTCTCTCCCTCTCCCTCTTTCCCTCCCCCCACTCTCACTTTATCTTGCTCTCTCTCAAAAAAAAAAAAAGAAGAAGAAGAAGGAAAGACTTTCGCTTTCTAGTACAGCATGTAAAGAACTTGGGAATGATCACTCATCCTAACAACAAGTAAAAAACTGAACAAATTAAAAATCAACAACTCTTTGTAGATATATCAGAGAATTGAGGATACAGGGCAAACTGACACCCCCAATATTGGAGACATAAACAGGCAGAAAAATAATTACATTTACCAGAACAGAAACTCAAAGCAGAAACTTCCATGGAAACCAGTGTCAGCATAGGAAAACCTAAACTGAAATTGATAAATTGCCAGAGGCTCAGTGTGGACACGTTTGTGAGTTAAAAACTCTAAGGGGCCTCGTAATAGAGGTGCCCCAAAACTCTTGTGATATTTACTTCCAGGAGCCCTACCAGGCTCTCACAATGAAGATTGGAGAAAAATCTCCTTGTGCTTCTAGCAGGGAAATGGAAAAGGGAGCCATTTTGAAATATGCCCAGAGTATTCTGTTCTTCACAATGAGGGCTGTGCTCCAAACTATTTTGCCCCAGTGTACCCTGCTGGTATTTTACCAGAGCCTATCCAACCTGAAGGAAGGGAAATATCCAACTCCACACACTGATCTTCCTGACCCACATAAGGGGAAGAAAAAACTAAGAAGCACTTTTGAAGGTCACAACCCAGAAACACAGGCTTACTAAAAGACTGAGACCTAATTACAGGTCCACAGAATGTTTCCCTTCCCCTTATACCTTACTATTGTATTGATAAAAGCCAATTTACCCCAGTTCCTTTTACCTAGTACATCATGTCTAGTTTTCAAAAAAAATTACAAGGCATCCTGAAAGGCAAAAAACAAACAAACAAAAAAAAACCCCTCAATTTTTTAATATGGGAATACCAGAAAGAGAAGAGAGAAAGGAATAGAAGAAATACCTGAAGCAATGATGACTGAGAATTTCATAACATTCACATCAGACACTAAATCAAACATCCAGAAATCTCAGAGAGCAACAAGCAAGATAAATGCCAGAAAAGTACAACTAGGCATATTGCATTCAAACTGCAGAAAATCAAAGGGAAAAAATTTTTGAAAGAAGCCAGAGGGGAAAAAAGGGCCTTACCTATAAAAGGGCAAGGATAAGAACTACATCAGACTTCTATTCAGAAACTATGCAAACAAGAGGAAAGTGTCCTGAGATAAAGTATTGAGAGAAATCCAACAGCTTAGAAATCTGTCTCCAGTGAAATTATCCCTCAAAAATAAAAGAAATAAAGACTTTCTCAGACAAAAAAAAAATCGAGGGGATTTATTGCCAGTAGACCATTGTTGGAAGAAATGTTAAAAGAAGTTCTCCAGAAAGAAGGAAAATGATATAAGTCAGAAACTTGGATCTACAAAAACAAAGGAGGAGGGGTGCCTGGCTGGTTCATTTGGTGTAGAATGCAACTCTTGATCTTGGAGTTACAAGTTCGAGTCCCACATTGGGTGTACAGATTACTTAAAAAAATTAAATCTTAAAAAAAGGAAGAGTGTTAGAGAAGGCATAAGTGATGGTATAATAAAAACATTTTTCTTATTAATTTATCTAATATATAAAAATTTATTCAAAATAATAGCAACAATGTGTTCAATGATTATACCTTATACATAAGTGAAATGAAATGACAGTAATGACAGTAATGACACAAAAGACAGAAGGAAGGAATTAGGAATACTTTGTTATAAGATACTTGCACTACCCAAAAAGTGGCATAGTATTATTTGAATGTGAACTTGGATTCATTGTAAATGTATATTGTAAACTATGGAAAAGCACCAAAAACTTATTTTTAACATAAATAATTGACATACTAGGAAAAGAGACAAAACAGAGTCATATAAAATGCTCAATTAAAACCAGCAAAAGCAGAAAAAAAGGTGGAAAGAGTGAAAGAAAAAGGAGAAACAAAGAATAAGGACAATGAATAAAAACAGTAACTAATATGGTAGATGTTAACACTATATCAATAATCACTTAAATCATCATGTCAAATGTCTAACTATACTAATTAAAAGAGAGACTGTCAGCATAAATTTAAAAAACAAGACTCAACTATATGTTGTCTTAAAAAATCTATTTTAAATATAAAAGCACCAATAAATTTAAAATTTAATTCATCTAAATTAAAGAGAGAAAAAATAAATGACATGCTAACACTCAGGAAAAAAAAAAGCTAGGGTAGCTACTTAATCTCAGACAAAACAGATCAAGGAACATCATTAAGGATAAAAAGGGGCATTACATAATGATAAATGAGTCAATTCTCCAAGAAGATGCAGGAATTCTTAATGTGTATGCACCTAACAACAGAGCATCAAAATACATGAGACAAAAACTGATAGAATCACAAGAAGAAATAGATGAATTCACTATTATACTTGGAAATGTTAACACCCCTCTATCAGTAATGGAAAGATTCAACAGGTAGAAAATCAGTAAGGCAAACAAATGGGTCTAATTGACATCTATAGACTATTTCATCTAACAGTATCAGAATAATCATTCTTCTCAAGCTCACAGGGAACATTCGCCAAGGTGGACCACATTCTGGACCATAAACCCGCATTAATGAACTTAAAAAAATAGAAATCATATAATATCTGTGCTCAAACCACAATGGAATAAACCTAAAAATCAATTACAGAAAGATGAAAAATACCATATTTAAAAACACTTCTAAATAACATATGAGTCAAAGAAGAATTTTCAGGAGAAATTTTTAAATATTTTGAAGACAATGAAATACAACTTACCAATTTTTTAAGATACAGTGGAAGCAGTGCTTAGAAAGAAATTTTAACACTGAATGCATATCTAGAAAAAAGATCTAAAATCAATAATCTAAACTTTCACCTTACTAGAAAAATAAGAAAAAATTAAGTTCAAAGTAAACAAGAAAAGAAATAATACAAAAAAATAGAGCATAAGTCAATGAAATTGGAAACAAATCAATGGAGATAATCAACAGAACCAAAAGCTAGATCTTTGAAAAGATCCACAAAATTTATAAGACTCTAGCCAGCTAACTAAGAAAAAAAGAAGACACAAATTACTAATGTCAGAAATGAAATACAGGAAATCACTACAGATTCTATGGACATTAAAAGAATACTAAAAGAATATTATGACCAATTCTATGCCACAAATTTGATAACCTAGATGAGATGGACCAGGTCTTTGAAAGAGACTATCTACCAAGACTCAAACAAGAATAAATAGACAATCTGAATATGTATACATTTATTAAAGAATTTGAATCGATAATTAATAACCATCTAAAACAGAAAGCACCAGCCCCAAATGGGTTTCCTGGTGAATTCTACCAAACATCTAAGCAAGAAATTATACCAATTCTTACAATCTCTTCCAAAAAATAAAAGCAGAGTGAACAGTTCCTAACTCATTCTGAGGCCAGCACTAACATAATACCAAAACCAGGCAGAAAAAATACAAGAAAAGAAAACTCCTAAATATATAAAGCAAACTCTGGCAGAATTGAAGGGAGAAATACAATAGTAGTAGGAGACTTTAATAACCCACTTTCAGCAATGTATTAAAAAAAACCCAAATGCTAATATAGGTGATCCCAGCCTCACCATCCCCCAACAAAGATCTATAATTAGACAGCTATCCACAAACAAAAACAGTCTGGGAGAGCCTAGAATCCACTTAAGAAATTTTAGCAACACAATGGAAACAAACAAACAAATAAAACTACCATAATTGCAATAAGAATGGAAGGAAGACGACTTCATTTTGTGTGCATCATCTCACCTTCAAGGCCAGCATTGCTCAGTGCCAACAGGGAACTTTCCAGCTAAAGTTCTCCTTATCAGGATAAAAGGTATAGGGTGAGCAATCAGCCTGCCCAGCCTTTTAAGGCAACACACAAAGGTCCTGCTTTGATTTCACCTCACCCAGACCAGCAAAGCTCAGATGTATAGAGATGGCTAGGAACAGGGAAGAAAATCAAGGGCTACTAATAGCTACCACACAGCAAGAGCTTGGTGGATCGCAGAGACAAGTTCTGCAGACAAACTCAGCAGATTTCACCACTGGTGAAACCACCAGCCAGTACAGATACCATAGCCTCCCTGCATATTTCACTGGCTTTTGCCCCACAAGTATTCATGATTGCAAATGCCAGCCACCCGAGTCTCTCCCTGCAACTTCCCCCCATCCTGAGCAAAAACATAATGGCACTGGCAGCCAACTCAGGCCTCTGGCTGCATGGATGCAAAATGCCAGCCTAAACACACACACCCCATCCCTACCACTGTGTGCATGTTCAGGGATAGCCACTCTAGCTGTGCATCTACATAGCACACCCCCAACATGATGCATGTCATCAGCCTCCACTACAGTGCACATGCCTGGAGGGAGAGTGAATAGTCACAGGAAAACACAGTGACAGAAGGGTTTCCATAGCTGCTTATGGGACCAGATTAGGTCCTGTCTTCTGTCACTGGCCAGCACCACCACACCTGTAGCTACCACCTCCAGCTGTATACATGGATGCCACCAGCCTAATGCCTGTTGTCAGACTCCACTGCAGTACACCTGCTCAAAAGGCAAGTGTGCCGCCTCAGGAGAGCACACTGACAGCTAGGGCCACCACATCTAACAATGAATATGTAGTTGGCCCCCAACACTACATGAGCATCTGCAACCAGTCTTTGCCACTACACGGATACCCACAACTGGCCCCTGCAGCTGAGAGTGTGCACACCACCAGCTCTGACCCCACTGCTGCCTGTCCTTGTCCCTAGCCACTGGAACTGAAGGTACCACTGAGGACCCCCAACAGCGCTTGGAGCCACTGGGGACCCCCCCCACAGTATTTGCCAAGGACCACTCAGTTGTTGATGGTATGGACCCCAATGGCCTGAGCTGAAGACACATCACACACCCCTGGATCTGGTGCCTCAACAAGCCCCTGAACTTGGTGCCCTGCACCACTAGACATGGAATCCCAGCACACTCCGGAATGCCCCCCACCTGCACATGAAAGACTTACATTACTGAAGTCAGTCCATAAAGTCTGGAAGAGATAACTGCTTCTTCAAATATGTAGACACCTATGCAAGTCTAAGGGGATCAAGGAGAATCAGGAAACATGACTCCAAGGAATACAGTAAACTTTCATTAACTGGCCACAAAAAAATGGAAATCAAGGAATTTCACAATAAATAATTCAAAATAGTTGTTCCAAAGATGCTCAGAGAGCTAGAGAGCAAGAGGATACTGATAAGCAACTTAATGGTATCCAGAAAACATACAAGTACAAAATGAGAAGTTCAGTAAAAAGCATGAGAAATTCAACAGAGAGACAGAAAACATAAAAAAGACCTAACCAGAAATTTTAAAACTGAAGAATACAATGAGTGACCTAAAGAATTTAATAGAGAACTTCAATAGTAGTCTTGACCAAACAGAACAAAAAATCAGTGAGTTAGAAGACAAATCAATTGAAATTATCCAATCATAGGAGCAAAAAGAAAAAAATTAATGAAAATAAATGAAAAAAAAACCCTATGGGACTTATAGGACACTATCAAGAGAAATAATGTATGCAACACTGGAGTATCAGAAGTAGAAGAGTAGAAGGAAAAAGGGGTAGAAAAGTCATTTAAAGAAATACTGACTGAGCACTTCTCAAACCTGGGGAGAGATCTGGATATACAAGTTTATGAAGCTAATGGGTCACCCCAAATTGATCTTCACCAAAACACATAAAACTAAAATCAAAGCCAAAATTTTAAAAACAGCAAGAGAAAAAAAATTATCTCCTATGATGGAATCATCATAATGCTATCAGTAGATTTCTCAGTGGAGAACATGCAGACCAGAAGAGAATGGGTTGATGTATTCAAAGGGCTGAAATAAACTGCCAACCAAGAATACTCTACACATCAAAGTTGTCCTTCAGAAATTAAAGTAGAAAGGTTGGAAGGAGTATTTCAGGCCACAGGGGAAGGGAGGGAAAACTGATGGGAAGAAATCAGAGAGGGAGACAATCCATGAAAGACTCTTGACTCTGGGAAACAAACTGAGGGTTGTGGAAGGGAGGGGGGTAGGGTAACTGGGTGATGGGTATTTAGGAGGGTACACATGGTGATGAGCACTGGGTGTTATACACAACTGTGAATCATTGAACACTACATCAAAAATTAATGATGTACTATATGTTGGCTAACTGAACATAATAAAAAAATTTAAAAAATTAAAAAATAAAAGTAATGCCACACTGTTTTCCAAAGTGGCTAAAAACAAAAACAAAAAACAAACAAACAAAAAGAAAGTGAGGGGATGAAGAAACATTTATCATGCAAACGGATGTCAAAACAAAGCCAGAGTGGCAATATTTATATTTGACAAACTGGATGTTAAAACAAATACTGTAATAAGACACAAAGTAGGGAACCAAGTAATAATAAAGGGAACAATTCAACAAGAAGATCTAACAGTTGTAAATATTTATGCCCCTAAAATGGAAGCCCCAAAAGCAATTAATGACAAACATAGAGGAACTAATTGATAATAATACAATAATAGTGGGGGTCTTTAACACCCCACTTATATCGATAGACAGATGATCTAAACAGAAAATCAACAAGGAAACAATGGCTTTGAATGACACACTGAACTAGATGGACTTAACCAACATTCAAAACATTTCATCCTAAAACAGAAGAATACACATTCATTTCAAGGGCACATGGGACATTCTCCAGAATAGATCACATATTAGGTCACAAAACAGGCCTCAACAGATAAAAAAGATTGAGGTCATACCATGCACATTTTCTGGCCAAAATGCTATGAAACTAGAAGATGACCACAAGAAAAAAATCTGGAAAGACCACAAATACATGGAAGTTAAACAACATGCTACTAAACAATGAATGGGTCAACCATGAAATCAAAGCTACTAAACAGTGAATGGGTCAACCATGAAATCAAAGAAGAAATTTAAAAATACATAGAAACAGGGCCACCTGGGTGGCTCAGTTGGTTAAGTGTCTGCCTTCAACTCAGGTCATGGTCCCAGGGTCATGGGATTGAGCCCCACATCAAGCTCCCTCCTCAGCAGGGGAGTCTGCTTCTCCATCTTCCTCTGGCCCTGATCATGTGCTCTCTCTCACTCTCTCTCTCTCAAATAAATAAACAAAATCTTTTAAAAAATACATGGAAACAAATGAAAATGAAAACACAGTGGTAGAAAACCTTTGGGATGCAGTAAAATTGGCTATAAAAGAAGGAAGTATATAGCAATACAGGCCTATTTCAAGAAGCAAGAAAAAAAATTCCAATAAAAAAACCAACCTTACACCTAAAGGAACTAGGAAAAGAACAACAAATCAAGCCTAAAGTCAGCAGAAGGAAGAAAATAATAATGATTAGAGCAGAAATAAATGATATGAAAACTAAAATAACCCTATAGAACAGATCAATGAAGCCAGGAGCTGGTACTTTGAAAAAAATCAATAAAATTGATAAACCTCTAGCCAGACTTATTAAAAGGAAAAGAGGACCCAAATAAATAAAATCACATTAGAAAGGAGAAAGAACAAACAACACCACAGAAATCCAAACAATTATAAGAGAATATAATGAAAAACTATATGCCAACAAATTGGACAACCTGGAAGAAATGGATGAATTCCTAGAAATATACAAACTACCAAAAGTGGAAGAGGAAGAAAGAGAAAACTTGAACAGACCAATAACAACCAAAATAATTGAATTAGTAACCAAAAATCTTCCAACAAACAAAAGTCCAGGGCCAGATGGCTTCACAGGGGAATTCTACGAAACATTTAAAGAATAGTTAATACCTTTTCTTCTCAAACTATTCCAAAAAATAGAAAAGGAAGGAAAACCTTCAAATTTATTCTATGAAGCCAGCATTACCCTGATACCAAAACCAGATAGTCTCCACTAAAAAAGAGAAGTGCAGGCCAACATCCCTGATGAACATAGATACAAAGTTCTCAATATAATACAAGCAAAATCAAATCCAACAACACTTTAAAAGAATTATTCACCACAATCAACTGGGATTTATTCCTGTGTTGCAAGAGTGGTTCAATATTTGCAAATCAATCAACATAATACACCACATTAAAAAAAAAGGATAGGAACCATATGATCCTCTCAATAGATGCAGAAAAAGCATTTGACAAAGTGCAACATCCATTCATAATAAAAACTCTCAACAAAGTAGGGTTAGAGGGACCATACCTCAACATAATAAAGGCCTTATATGAAAAACCCACAGTTAATATCATCCTCAATGGGAAAGAACTGAGAGCTTTTCCTCTATGGTCAGGAACAAGATAGGGAAGTTCACTGTCACCACTTTCATTCAACATAGTACTGCAAGTCCTAGCCCCAACAATCAGACAAAAAAAGAAATAAAGGGCATCCAAATCAGCAGTGAAGAGGTAAAACTTACACTGTTTTCAGATGACATAATCCCACACATAGAAAACCCAAAACACTCCACCAAAACCTGCTAAAACTGATAAATAAGTTCAGTAAAATCACAAGATACAAAATCAATGTACAGAAATCTGCTGCATTTCTATACACCAATACTGAAGCAGCAGAAAGAGCAATTAAGGAATCAACCCCATTTACAATTGCACCAAAAACCATAACATACTTACTAGTAAACCCAAAGAGGTGAAAGACTTGTGCTCTGAAAACTGTAAAATGCTCATGAAAGAAATTGAAGATAGCAAAAACAAATGGAAAGACATTCCATGTTCATCGATTGGAAGAACAAATACTGTTAAAATATCTATACTACCCAAAGCAAAGTACACATTTAATGCAATCCTTATCAAAATACCAATAGCATTTTTCACAAAGCTAGAACAAACCATCATAAAATTTGTATGGAACCACAAAAGACCCTGAATAGCCAAAGCAATCTTGAAAAAGCAAAGCAAAACTGGAGGCATCATAATTCTGAACTTCAAGTTATATTACAAAGCTGAAGTGATCAAGACAGTATGGTCCTGGCACAGAAATAGACACATAGATCAATGGAACAGAATAGAAAACCCAGAAATGAACCCACAACTATATGGTCAATCAATCTTCAACAAAGCAGGAAAGAATATCCAATGGGAAAAAGACAGTCTCATCAATAAATGGTGTTGGAAAAACTGGACAGCAACATGCAAAAGAATAAAACTGTACCACTTTCTTATACCATACACAAAAATAAATTCAAAATCACTTGAAGTCTTAAATGTGAGTCCTGAAACCATAAAAATCCTAGAAGAGAACACAGACGATAACCTCTTAGACATCAGCCATACTAGCTTCTTTATAGATATGTCTCCTGAGGCAAGGAAAACAAAAGCAAAAATAAACTACTGGGACTTCATTAAGATAAAATCTTCTACACTGTGAAAGAAATAATCATCAAAATTAAAAGGCAACCTACAGAATGGAAGAAAATATTTACTAATGACATATCTGAGAAAGGGTTAGTATCCAAAATATATAAAGAACTCAGAAAATTCAGCACCCAAAAAACAAATAATCTGATTTAAAATGTGCAGAAAACATGAACAGATATTTTTCCAAAGAAGATATACAGATGACTAACAGACCCATGAAAAGATGCTCAATATCACTCATCATCAGGGAAATGCAAATCAAAACTACAGTGAGATTATCACTTCACACCTTTCAGAATGACTAAAATCAACAACACAAGAAGCAACAGGTGTTGGTGAGGATGTAGTGTAAATGCACTCTTGGTGTAAATGCAAACTGGTGCAGTTCCTCAGGAAAACAATATGGAGGTTCCTCAAAATGTTAAAAGTAGGGGCGTCTGGGTGGCTCCGTCGTTAAGCGTCTGCCTTCGGCTCAGGTCCTGGGATCAAGCCCCGCATCGAGCTCCCTGCTCCTCGAGAAGCCTGCTTCTCTGTCTCCCACTCCCCCTGCTTGTGTTCCCTCTTTTGCTGTCTCTCTCTCTCTGTCAAATAAATAAAATCTTTTTAAAAATGTTAAAAGTAGAACTATCTTACAATCCAGAAATTGCACTACAGATTCAAATACAAATACTAATTCAAAGGGTTACATGCACCCCAATGTTTATAGCAGCATTATCTACAATAACCAAGATATGGAAGCAGCCCATGTGTCCATCAACTGATAAATGAATAAGGAAGATGTGGTACATATGTGTGTGTGTGTGTGTATACGTATGTGTGTATGTATATATGTATATATATATATATAGGAATATTTGGAATATTAGCCATAAAGAAGAAAGAAATCTTGCCATTTGTAACAACATGGATGGAGCCTGAGAGTATTATGTGAAGCAAAATAATTCACTTAGAGAAAGACAAATACCATATGATTTCACTCATATGTGGAATTTAAGAAACAAAACAAATGAGCAAAGGAAAAAGAGAGAGAAAGAGAGAGAGGCAAACCAAGAAACAAATTCTTAAAACTGTAGAGAACAAACTGATGGTTACAAGAAGGGAGGTGGGTGGGGGGAATGGGTGAAATGTGTCATGGGGATTAAGGAATGAATTTGTTGTGATGGGCACCAGGTGTTGTATGGAAGTGTTGAATCACTATATTGTACACCTGAAACTAATAACAACTATGTTAACTAACTGGAATTTAAATAAAAACAAAACCAAACCAAAAAAATCAACCAAGACTGAATCATGAAGAAATAGAAAATGTGAATGATCAGTAACAAGTGAGGCAATTGAATTAGTAATCAAACACCTGCCAATACAGAAAATCCCAGGATTAGATGGTTTCACTGATGAATTCTGGCAAACATTTAAAGCAGAATTAATGCCAAGTCAAACTCTTCCCAAAAATTGAAGGAGAAAAAGGAGGAGGAGGAGGAGGAGGAGGAGGGGGAAAATTCCCAAACTATTTTAGAAAGCCATCATTACCTTAAAACCTGTGAGGTAATAGAAACATATATTGGTGTCTGCCTCTGGTTCTTGATACGGAGCTCTGAAACCCTTGTAATTTCCTAAGTGATAAGAGCACCAGGAACATATTTTGTTCTAATATTTGGTCTTTGACCCCAATTCCTGATACAGGGCTCCTGAAACCCTTTAATTTCCAGGGTAATAGGAGTGTCTTTTGTTCTAATGAGGCAACTCTGAATGGGCTGCTGGAGGACTCCTGGGTGAGGGCTGATCACTGGAGAGACCAAGCTGATTAGAAGCTCAGAATTTTCACCTCCCCTATTCTTGTGAGATGAGAGAAGGGCTGAAAATGAAGTTAATGATCAATCATGCCTATGTGATGAAGCCTCCACAAAATCCCAAAAGTACAGGGTTCCAACATCTTTCAGGTTGGTGAACACATGGTGGTGCTGGGAGAGTGGCATGCCCTTTCTCCATACCTTGACTTATATATCTCTTCTCTTTGGCTGTTCCTGGGTTATATCCTTTTACAATAAACTGATGATCTATTAAGTAAAATGCTTCTCTGAGTTCTGTGAGCCACTCTAGCAAATTAGTCAAACCCAAGGAAAGGGTCATTGGAAGCCCCAATCTGTAGTATGTTGGTTAGAAGCACAGGTGATAACCTGGGCTCGCAAATGGCATTTGAAGTTGAGGAGTGGGGAGGGGAGTCTTGTAGGACTGAACCTTTAATCAGTGGAATCTAATGCCATCTCCAAGTAAATAGTGTCAGAATTGAGTTGAATTCTTGGACTCCTTACTGGTGCCTAAGAATTTCTTGGTGGTGTAGGGAAATACCTCTACACATTTGGTGACCAGAAGTGAAGTGTTTTGTGTTAGTAATAAAGGTGACTCACAGGAAAGACTGTAGGGAAGAGCTAGGTTTTTCCTTATACAGAGGTAGAAACAGGTTTTTCCATTCTTACAACATTGAAGCCAGATAAAGATACTACAAGAAAAGAAAATTATGGACCAATATCCCTGACTAATATGGATGAAATTTTTTTTTTCAAAAAAGTACTAGTGGGGTGCCTGGTGGCTCAGTCAGTTAAGCGTCTGTCTTTGGCTCAGGTCATGATCCCAGGGTCCTGGGATTGAGTCCTATGTTGCGTTCCCTGCTCAGTGGAGAGCCTGCTTCTCCCTCTCCCTCTGCCCCTCACCACTTGTTCTCTCTCTCTTTATCTCAAATAAATAAATAAAATCTAAAAAAAAAATACTAGCGATCTGAATTCAACAGTACATTAAAAGGGTCATACACCATGATCAAGTGGGATTTATCCCTGGGATGCAGGATGGTTCAACATATGCAAATCAATAAATGTGATACACCACATTAATAGAATGAAAATTAAAAACATGTGAGCATCTCAATAGACGCAGAAAAAAATTACAAAATTTAACATCCTTTTATGATACAGACCCTCAACAAACTATAGAAGAAACAGGTCTCAACAAAATAAAGGCCATATATGACAAACCCAAAGCCAGCTTCATACTCAATGGTGAAAGGTTGAAAGCTTTTCCTCTAAGATCAGGAACAAGATAAGCATGTCTACTCTCACCACCCTTATTCAACATAGTACTGGAAATCTTAAACAGAATGACTAGGCAAAAAGAAAAACTAAAAGGAGTCCAAATAAGAAAGGGAGAATTAAATTGTCTTTGTTTACAGATAACATGATTTTTTAAAAGGTTTATTTGTTTAAGAGAGAGCATGTGAGCAGAGGGAGGGGCAGAGGGAAAGGAGAGAATCTCCAGCGGACTCCTCACTGAGCACAGAGCCTGATGGTGAGGATCCATGCAGGGCTCGATCCCAGAACCCTGAGATCATGACCTGAACTGAAATCAAGAGTCAGCCACTTAACCAACTGAGCCACCTAGGTGCCCCCAGGTGGTATGATTTTATATATAGAAAATCCTAAAGACCTCACCAAAACACTGATAGAACTAATCAGTTAATTTAGTGAAGTTGTAGGATAAAAATCAGCATACAGAAATCAATTGTTTTTATACACTAACAAAACATCTGGGAAAAAATGATGAAAACAATCCCATTCATAATAGGATCCAAAACAATAAAATATTTAGGAATAAATTTATCAAGAAGGTGAAAGATCTATACACTGAAAACTATAATACTTTAATAAACTGAAGAAAACACAAATAAATGAAAAGATAACCCATATTTATGGGTCAGAAGTTTCAAAGCCATCTATAGATTCAATGAAATCCCTATCAAAATTCCAATGTCTTTTTTTGCAGAAATAAAAAAAAAATCCTGGGGCGCCTGGGTGGCTCAGTCGTTAAGCGTCTGCCTTCGGCTCAGGTCATGATCCCAGGGTCCTGAGATCAAGCCCCGCACCGGGCTCCCCGCTCCGCGGGAAGCCTGCTTCTCCTTCTCCCACTCCCCCTGCTTGTGTTCCTGCTTTTGCTATCTCTCTCTCTCTGTCAAATAAATAAATAAAATCTTTAAAAAAAAAAAGAAAAAAAATCCTAAAATTTGCATGGAGCCACAAAAGATTCCAAATAGCCAAAATAATCCTGAGAAAGCAGGACAAAACTAGAAGCATCACATTTCATGATTTCAAACTATACTATACAAATATAATAATCAAAACAGTATAGTACTGGCATAAAAATAGACACAGACCAATGGAACAAAATTGAGAGCCCCAAAATAAACCCTCACATATACAACCACCTAATATTTGAGAAGAGAGCCTAAAATATTCAATAGGAAAAGGATAGCCTCCTCAATAAATGGTGCTGGGAAAACTAGATAACCATATGTAGAAGAATTAAATTGGACACCCATCTTACACTACTCACAAAATTAACTCAAAATGGCTCAAAGACTTAAACATAAGAGCATCTCCAGGCTAAGACACCAAAAAACATAAAAAACAAAAGCAAAAATAAGTGGGACTGCATCAAACTAAAATCTTCTGCACAATAAAGGAAATAATCAACAAAATGAAAAGTCAACCTATGGAAAAGGAGAAAATATTTGCAAATCATGCATCTGAAAAGAGGTTACTATCCAAAATATATAAAGAGTTCATTCAACTCAATAACAAAATAAAACAACCTGATTACAAAATGGAGAGAGGAACTGAATAGATATTTTTCCAAAGAAAACATACAAATGGCCAACATATACATGAAAATGTGCTCAATATCATTAATCATCAGGGAAATGCAAATCAAACCACATTGAGATATCTTATACCTGTTAGAATGGCTATTATTGAAAACACAAGAGATAAGAAATGCTGACTAGTACGTAGAGAAAATGGAACCCTTGTGCACTGTTGGTGGGAATGTAAATCAGTGCAGCCACTATAGAAAACAGCATGGAGGTTCCTCAAAAAAATAAAAATAGAACTACCAAATGATCAAGAAATCTCACTTCTGGGTATATATCCAAAGGAAATGAAATTAGGACCTCAAAGAGATATCTGCACTCCCATGTTCATTACAGCATTATTCACAACAGCCAAAATATGGCAACAATCTAAGTGTCTGCCTACAGATGAATGGATAAAGAAAATGTGATATATTGAATTCCACACAATAGAATATTATTAGGCCATTTGTGATAACATGGATGGACCCTGAGGGCATTATGCTAAGTGAAATAAGTCAGACAGAGAAAGACAATTACTGTGATCACACTCATATGTGGAATCTAAAAACATTGGACTCATAGAAAAAGATAGTACAGTAGCAATTACCAGGGGCTAAGGGGTGAGAGAAATAGAGAGATATTGGACAAAGAGTTGCTAGCAAGTACAGTTTTAATGCTTTAACCAGACAAAAATAACAAAATGGTAATTATGTGAGATGTAACTAACCTGTAATACTTGAAAGTATTAGAATGTTTTATATCATGGTAAAAAAATAATATAAAATTTACCATCTTAACCATTTTAAAGTGCACAATTCAGTAGTGTTAACCATATTCACATTGTCATGCAAGTTCTCTAGAACATTTTCATCTTGAAAACCTGAAACTCTTTACCCATTGAACAACTCTCCATTTCTTGTTCTCCCAGCTCCCAGCAACCACCATTCTAGTTTTTGTTTACATTAGATTGACCACTTTAGATACCTCACATAAGTGGAATCATACAATATTTGTCTTTTTTAATGTCCTCAAGATTCATCCATATTGCAGCATGTGACAGGATTTCCTTCTTTTTAAGGCTGAGTGATACTCTATTTTATGTATATATCACATTTTGTTTATCTATTCATCCACTGATGGACATTTGGGTTGCTTCCACTTCTTGACTATGAATATGGGTGTAAAATATCCCTCTGTGATCCTGTTTTCAGTTCTTGTGGATATGTACCCAGAACTGGAATTGCTGAATCATCTGGTAATTCTTTTTTTTTTTTAATTTTAGGGGAATTTCCATACTGTTTCCATAGTGGCTGCACGTTCCCTCCAACTGTGCACAAGGATGCACATATGCTTTAGGGCCATTTGTATATTTTCTTTGGAGAAATGTCTATCAAGTCCTTCGCCCATTTTTAAACTAGGTTGTTTGGGTGGTTTTTGTTGTTGAGTTGTAGGTGTTCTTTATATATTCTGGATATTAACCCCTCATCAGATATATGATTCATAAATATTTTCTCCCATTCCATAGATTGCTTTTTCACGCTGTTGATTACTTTTCTTGATGCTCAGAAGTTTTTACATTTGATATACAAATGGCCAGTAAGCACATGAAAAAGTGCTCAACATCAGTAATCATTAATACAAACCAAAACTACAATGAGATACCACCTCACACCCATTAAGATTGTTACTATCAAAAAAAAACCAGAAAATAACAAGTGTGGGTGAGGAATTGGAGAAATTGTAACCTTTGTGTATTGTTGGTGGGACTATAAAATGATGTAGCTGCTTTGGAATAAAAGAAAAAGAATTATCATATAATCCAACAATCACATTTCTGGGTATATATGTAAAAAAATTGAAAGCAGTATCTTTTTTAGAAAAAGATTTTATTTATTTATTTGAGAGTGAATGAGAGAGAGAAAGTGAGTAAGCACAAGCAGGGGGAGGGAGAGGGAGAAGCAGACTCCCCATTGAGCAGGGAGCCCAACACAGGGCTCAACCCCAGGACCCTGGGATCATGGTCTGAGCCGAAGGCAGATGCTTAACCAACTGAGCCACCCAGGCACCCTGAAATCAGGATTTGAGTTCATTTTTGCATGTGTTGTTAGGCAAGGGCCCAACTTCATTCTTTTGCATGTGGATATCTAGTTTTCCCAGCACCATTTGTTGAAGACACTGTATGATGAGTGGTTTTTTATTAAAAATATTTTCATATTATGTTATGTAACTTGAAAGTTGCTAAGAGAGATCTAAATGTTCTCACCACAACAAAGAAATGGTAATTATGTGAGGTGATGGAAGTATTAACTAACCATACTGTGGTAATCATTTCACAATAAATATAAGTGTATCCAATCATCACATTGTATACCTTAAACTTGCACAATTTTATATGTCAATTATATCTCAATAAAACTGGGGAAAAAAGAAAACTTCATAGATTTTCACAAAAAAATCATGATCTATAAAAGAAGAAACTTGATAAATTGTACTTCATCCAAATTGAAAACTTTCGCTCTATGCAAAATCCTGTTGAGAAGTTGAAAAGACAAGATGCAGATTGGGAAAATATGTTTGCAAACCACAAATCCAACAAAGGACTAGTATCTAGAATATATAAAGAACTCAACAGTAATAAAGCTAATAGCCCAATTAGAAGATACACAAAAGACATGAAGAGATAATTTATCAAAAAAGATATATAGATAGTGAATTAGCACATGAAATATATTCAACATTACTAGCCACCAGAAAAATGCAAATTAAGACTACAATGAAATATCACTATACACATATCAGAATGAGTGAAGCAAGTCTCAACGAAGTTTTTAATGGACACATATTTTGCTTACTATTTCCTCAATAGTAATTTTTATTTATTTTATTTTATTTTATATTTTTGATGTTTCTGCCTGATGTTTATTTGGCTCTTTCAGAAATCTGACAAACTTAGTCTTTCAGTTCTTTTAGAGAATTGGGGAGGAGGGAGAGAATGTTAAGCAGTCTCCATGCCCAGTGCAAACCCGATGCAAGGCTCAATCTCACAACCCTGAGATCATGACCTGACCCCAAATCAAGAGTTGAATGCTAACCAACTGAGCCACCCAGGCTCCCCTGTCTCAATAAATTTTAAAAGATTCAAGTCATACAAAGTACATTCTCTGACCAAAATGGAATTAAATTAGAAATCAATAACAGGGGGCGCCTGGGTGGCTCAGTCGCTGGGCATCTGCCTTCAGCTCGGGTCATGATCCAGGGGTCCTGGGATTGAGCCCAGCGTAGGGCTCCCTGCTCAGAGGGAAGCCTGCTTCTCCCTCTCCCACTCCCCTTGCTTGTGTTCCCTCTCTTGCTGTCTCTGTCTCTCTGTCAAATAAATAAATAAAATCTTTTTAAAAAAAGAAATCAATAACAGAAGATTTCTAGAAAATCCACAAATATTTGGCAACTAAATAACATACTTCTAAGTAACTCAAAGATCAAAGAAGTCAAAAGGGAAATTAGAATGTATTATATACTAAATGAAAACAAAAACAAAACTTGTGGGATGCCACTAAAGCAGGTTTTCTTGGGGGAAATTTTATAGCACTAAAGGTCTATCTTAGAAAAGAAGAATGACCTCCAATGCAATAACCTCAATTTCCACCTTAAGAAACTAGAAAGAAAGAGAGCAAATTAAATCTAAAGTAAGTGAATGAAAGATATAATAAGGATTAAGTGTAAAAATCAGTGAAACAATAAACAGTAGAACAATAGAGAAATCAGTGAAAGAAAAAGGTGTTTCTTGTTGAGAACATGAATATAATTGATAGAATTTTGGCCAGACTTACTAGGAAAAATAGGAAAAGATACAAATCACTAATATCAGGAATGAGACTGATGATATCACTAAAGATTCTGCAAGTATTGAAAGGATAAAAAGGGAATATTATGAATAACTTTATGACAATGGATTCAACAATTTAGATGAACTAGACAAATTCCAGGGCACTTGGGTGGCTCAGTTGGTTGAGCATTTGGCTCAGGTCATGATCTGAGGGTGGGATCCAGCCCCACACTGAGCGTGTAGCCTGCTTGAGATTCTTTCCTCCCTCCCTCTCCCTCCCCCTCTGCTCCTCCCACCTTTCATGCATGTGCTCTCTCTCTCAAATAAATAAATAAATAAAACACAAACAAATAAAATCCTTTTAAAAAGAGATTCCTTGAAAGACACAAATAATTAAAGCTCTTTGTTTCACTGTGATCTCATCTGGAACTTGAAATCTCTTCAAAGGTCACTAGTTGTTGGCAGAATTCATTTCTTCGCAGTTGTAAAACTGGGATTTTAGTTTCTTGCTGGCTCTTGGTTGGAGGTGACTCTCAGCTCCTAGAGGCTAACCTCACATCTTAGCCATATTGCCTCTCACAACATGGTACCTTATTTCTTCAAAACCAGCAGAATATCTGTCTCCAGCTCTGCTAAGACAGAATATCATCATAAGAGTGACTATCCCATCACCTTTGCAATGTAATATAAACTAATCAAGGTAGTGAATGTCACATCATATTTACAAGTCTCTCCCACACGTAAGGGAAGGGGATTATACAGAATATGTATACCAGGAAGAAGACTCTTGGGGATCATCTTGGAATTCTGCCTACTACAATCAATCGGGAAGAAATATATAAACTGAATAGCCCCATATCCAATTTTAAAAATCAAACTTGTAGTTAATAACCTTCTTGCAAAGAAAAGTCCATTCAGGCTAGATGGTTTCACTGAAGAATTATTCCAATAATTTGAGAAAAAATAATGCGAATCCTACACAAATGTCAAGAAAATTTTAAATGAGGTAATATTGAACCCTAATGTAAACTATGGGCTTTAATTAAGAGTAATGTATCAAAGGGTGCCTGGCTGCTCAGTTGGTAGAGCATGTGACTCTTGATCTCAGGGTCATGAGTTTGAGCTCCACGTTGGGAGTAGAGTTCACTTTTTTAAAAAATAGTAATAAATTCAAAGGGATACATGTGCCCCAAATCTTTATAGCAACATTATCTACAATAGCCAAATTATGGAAACAGCCCAAATGTCCACTGACTGATAAATGGATAAAGAAGATGAGGTGTATACTATCTTGGCCATCATGATGACTTATAGTTAAAAACCAACAAAAACGGCTATTAAAACAACTTGGGATAAATTAGAAGACATTACACATCCACCACAAAATATAAATAGCTTAAATTTGTATCTTTTCTATCAGCAGGTACCAGTTGTAAATAAGAATGAACTAAGGGCCAAAATGCAAAACCAAAAATGAAGCAGCTATGTGTAGTTAATAATTTCTATTTTAAACTATAACTGAACATTGTGGCTTCATATGTATTATTTTACACTGTACTCTTCCCATAAAGTCCCATGGTTTGGACTTTAATAAAAGAAATTTCATAATTTTTAATATCGCAAAATGAGAATGAACAGTATATTATAGAAAGCAGTATACTAACTGAAGAGAATGCTTATATATTAAGGTACAGCTTTAAACCTTTCTCTCTAATGCCTTCACTGTCAAATAATTAAAACTTTTAAAAGCATAGGATTGTAGTAAGCATGCTGGACTGAGAGGTAACATTGAAGCAGAGCAGGTAGTGATGCTGTCCTACGTGTTTAGCAGTGTTTATGCCACAAAAGTGCAATATTAGACCAGCTAGCTAGTAACTCCAAAGAGCAAAGCAGGATTTGATTAACTAAGTGCACATTAGTCTTTAAGTTACTCCTGTTGTCCTTGGCTTGGATGCAATGCCATGCAGATTTATGTGGCTGCTATTTTTATTTACTTTTATTAACATCTTGAATGGAGAACCAAACATTCTCTCTTCACCTTACCAACAATAGCCCTTTAACTGCAGTAGGAAAAAAGAAAAACCAAAAAACCGTTTTGTGTGAAAATTGGTGACAACTGGCACTAAAGATCAGAAAAATAGTTTGTTTATATTTGATGCCTTAAAGATGCTGTCTGCTCAAAGCTCTGAAAGACTTTAAGATATAAAGTAATACTACAACACTACTGAATTTTTATAGAATTGTTACATTTTATAATAAAACACACCTGTTTAATCTCAAAAAAAAAGATGTGGTGTATATAAATACAATGGAATATTACTCAGCCATAAAGAAGAACGAAATCTTGTCATTTGTGATGACGTGCGTGAAGCTAGAGAATATTATGCTAAGTGAAATAAGTTAAAGACAAATACCATATGCTCTAACTTATGTGGAATTTAAGAAACAAAACAAATAAGCATAGAGAAAGAGATAGAGAGGCAAACCAAGAAACAGACCCTTTTTTCTTTTCTCTTCCGAAATTTATTTATTTATTTATTTATTTATTTATTTATTTTTATTATGTTCAATTAGCCAGCATATAGAACATCATTAGTTTTTGACGTAGTGTTCAGTGGTTCATTAGTTGCATAAAACACGCAGTGCTCATCACATCACGTGCCTTCCTTAATGCCCATCACCCAGTTACCGATCACTCCACCAACTTCCCTTTCCGCAACCCTCAGTTTGGTTCCCGGAGTCAAGAGTCTCTCATGGTTTGTCTCCCTCTCTGATTTCTTCCCATTCAGTTTTCCCTCCCTTCCCCTGTGGCCCTCCACCCTATTCCTTATGTTCCACATATGAGTGAAACCATATGATAATTGTCTTTCTCTGCTTGACTTATTTCACTTAGCATAATCCCCTCCAGTTCCATCCATGTCAAAGTAAATGGTAGGCACTCATCCTTTCTGATGGCTGAGTAATATTCCATTGTAGATATGAACCACATCTTCTTTATCCATTCGTCTGTTGAAGGGCATCTTGGCTCCTTCCACAGTTTGGCTATTGTGGACATTGCTGCTATGAGCATTGGGGTGCATGTTCCCCTTCTTTTCACTACATCTGTATCTTTGAGGTAAATACCCAGTAGTGCAATTGCTGGGTCATAGGGTAGCTCGATTTTTAACATATTGAAGAACCTCCATACTGTTTTCCAGAGTAGCTGTACCAGCTTGCATTCCCACAACAGTGTAATAGTGTTCCCCTTTCTCTGCATCCTCACCAACACTTGTTTCCTGCCTTGTTAATTTTTGCCGTTCTAACAGGCGTAAGGCGGTATCTCATTGTGGTTTTGATTTGTATATCCCTGATGACAAGTGATGTGAGCATTTTTTTTTCATGTGTCTGTTGGCCATTTGTATGTCTTCTTTGGAGAAGTGTCTGTTCATGTCTTCTGCCCATTTCTTGACTGGATTATTTGTTTTTTGGGTGTTGAGTTTGAGAAGTTCTTTATAGATCTTGGATACCAGCCCTTTATCCATAATGTCATTTGCAAATATCTTCTCCCATTCCGTGGGTTGCCTCTTAGTTTTGTTGACTGTTTCTTTCGCTGTGCAAAAGCTTTTTATCTTGATGAAGTCCCAAAAGTTCATTTTTGCTTTTGTTTCCCTTGCCTTTAGAGAATGTCTTGAAAGAGGTCGCTGTGGCCAGTGTCAAAGAGGTTACTGCGTGTGTTCTCCTCTAGGATTTTGATGGATTCTTGTCTCACATTTAGGTCTTTCATCCATTTTGAATTTATCTTTGTGTATGGTGTAAGAGAATGGCCTAGTTTCATTCTTCTGCATGTGACTATCCAATTTTCCCAGCACCATTTATTGAAGAGACTGTCTTTTTTCCATTGGATATTCTCTTTCCTGCCTTGTCGAAGATTAGTTGACCATAGGGTTGAGGGTCCATTTCTGGGCTCTCTGTTCTGTTCCATTGACCTATGTGTCTGTTTTTGTGCCAGTACCATGCTGTCTTGCTGATCACTTTGATCACTACTAAAGACTGACTGAGATTGTTATACTCTCGTCCTCTCAAGCTTTGTAATATAGCTTGAAGTCAGGCATTGTGATGCCCCCAGCTTTGGTTTTCTTTTTCAACAATTCAGGCAATTGTTGAAAAAGAAATTCAGGTCTTTTCTGGTTCCATACAAATTTTAGGATTGTTTGTTCCAGCTCTGTGAAAAACGTTGATGGTATTTTGGTAGGAATTGCATTGAAAGTGTAGTTTGCGCTGGGCAGCATAGACATTTTCACAATGTTTATTCTTCCAATCCATGAGCATGGAATGTTTTTCCATCTCTTTGTGTCTTCCTCAAATTCCTTCGTAAGTGTTCTGTAGTTTCTAGAGTATAGATCATTGACCTCTTTGGTTAGGTTTATTCCTAGGTATCTTATGTTTTTTGGTGCAATTGTAAATGGAATCGACTCCTTAATTTCTCTTTCTTCAGCCACATTTGTTAATGTATGGAAATGCAACTGATTTCGGTGCATTGATTTTGTATCCTGCCACATTGCTGAATTGCCGTATGATTTCTAGTACTTTGGGGGTGGAGTCCTTTGGGTTTTCCACATAAAATATCATGTGATCTGTGAAGAGAAAGAGTTTGGCTTCTTCTTTGCCAATTTGAATGTCTTTCATTTCTTTTTGTTGTCTGATTGCTGAGGCTAGGACTTCTAGCCCTATGTTGAACAAAAGTGGTGAGAGTGGGCATCCCTGTTGTGTTCCTGACCATAAGGGAAAATCTTTCAGTTTTTTTCCCATTGAGAATGATATTCGCTGTGGGCTTTTTGTAGATGGTTTTTATGATATTGAGGTATGTTCCCTCTATCCATACACTTTGAAGAGTTTTAATCAGGAAAGAATGCTGTGTTTTGCCAAATGCTTTTTCTGCATCAATTGAGAGGATCATATGGTTCTTGTTTTTTTCTTTTTTAATGTGCTCTATCACATTGATTGATTTGCGAATGTTGAAACACCCTTGCATCCCAGGAACAAATCCCACCTGGTTATGGTGGATAATACTTTTAATGTACTGTTGGATCCTCTTGGCTTGGATCTTGTTGACTATTTTGGCATCCATGTTCATCAGGGATATTGGTCTGTAATTCTCCTTTTTGATGAAGTCTTTGGTTTTGGGATCAGGGTAATGTTGGCCTCATAGGAGTTTGGAAGTTTTCCTTCTGTCAAGAAACAGATTCTTAATTATGGAGAACAAACTGATGGTTATCAGAGGGGGGTGTGTGTGGGATGGCTTAAATAGGTGATGGGTTAAATAGAGTGATGAGCACACTGTTTTGTATGGAAATGTTGAATCATTAAATTGTACACCTGAAACTAATATTACACTGTATGTTAACTAACTGGAATTTAAATAAAAACTTTAAAAATGTAATATATCAATATTGGCTAATCTAATTATAACAAACATACTGCATTAATGCAAGATGATAATAGGGGACACTTCAGGGGAGGGTTGGAGAGTGGTTATGGGAACTCTGTACTTTCTGCTCAATTTTTTCCTATAGATTTGAAAGTTCTCCAAAAACTAAAATCTTTAAACAAACAGACAAATATTAAAATTAGGGAATATTCCTCAATTCATTCTATGACAGTAGATTTACTCTGACACCAAAACCAAAAAAAGACATTAAGAAAACTGCAAACCAATATCCCTCATGAATTTGGATGTCAAAAATCAAAAAGGAAATTTTAGCAAATCAAATCCAACAATATATAAAAATAATAACACATTATGACCAGGTGGGGCATATCCCAGAATGCAAGTTTGTTTTAACATTTAGAAATCAATTAAAGAAATTCACCATATTTACAGACTAAAAATGAAAAACCATACGGCCATCTCAATACACACGAAAAATCTTCTGAGAAAGCGAACATCCATTCCAGATGAAAATTTTCAACAAAGAAAAAATTGAAGGGAATTTCCTCAACATGATAAACGGCATCTACAAAAAACCTACAGCAAACATCATATTTAATGATGAAAGACTGAATGTGTTTCCCCTAAAATCAGGAGTAAAGCAAGAATGTCTGCTTTCACCACTTCTATTCAATACTGGACATTCTAGCCAGTGCAATTAGACAAGGAAGAGGAAAAAAGACTCCCAGATTAGAAGGAAAGAAGTAAAATTGCATTTATTTATAGGTTATATGATTATCTAGGTAGAAAATCTGATGAAATCTACAAAAAAGCTACTAGAACTAATAAATGAGTTTAGCAAGCTTGCAGTATAAAATAATCAATTGTTTTTTCTACATAGTAACAAAAATTAGAATTTTAAATTTTAAAAAACAATGTCATTTACAATAGCATCAAAATTTTTGAAAAACCAGAGATAAATCTGACAAAAGATGCAAAAGACCTGTACAATGAAAACTATAAAACATTACTGAGAAATTAAGGAAGATCTAAATAAATTGAGACATATACTCTGTTCATGGTTTGGAGGATTCAATAATGTTAGATGTTAACTCTTTTCAAATTGATCTATAGATTGAATAAAATAGCAATCGAAATCCCAGCAAAATCTTCTTGTAGAAATTGACAAACTGATTCTAAAATTCATATGGAAATAAAAAGGACCTAAAATCCCAAAACAAATTGGAAAAAAAATTAAAATGCAGGATGAAACACTGATTTCAGGATTTATTATCAAACTACATTAATCAAGACAGTGTGATGTTGGTGTAAAGGTTGACAAATAGATCAATGGAACAGAATAGAGGGTCCAGAAATAGATGCACATATATATGGACAACTGGCATGTTTGGACATATGAAAATGTTTCAAAAGTAATTCAGTGAAGAAAGAAGAGTCCTTTCAATAAATGGTGATGGAGCAATTGGATACCCATATACAAAAAATAAATTTCAATCCATAGCTTGTAACACATATATAAAAATCAATACAAAATAGATCATAGACCTAAGTGTTAAATCTAAACCTATAAAATTTCTAGGGAAAAAAATGGGGGAAAAATCTGTGTAACCTGGTGTTAGGCAACGATTTCTTGTACCACATCAAAAGTACAACCCAGGGGCGCCGGGGTGGCTCAGTTGGTTAAGCGTCTGCCTTTGGCTCAGGTCATGATTCCAGAGTCCTGGGACCGAGCCCCACATCGGGCTCCCTGCTCTGCAGGAAGCCTGCTTCTCCCTCTCCTACTCCCCCTGCTTGTGTTCCCTCTCTCGCTGTGTCTCTCTCTGTCAAATAAATAAATAAAATTTTAAAAAAAGTACAACCCATAAAAGAACAAACTGATGAATTGCACTTCATTAAAAGTTAAATCTTCCACTCTTCCCAGTTACATACTGTTTTATTCCATTTATATGACATTTTTGAAAAAACAGAAGTATAGTGAAAGAAAACAATCAATAGTTTCTGGCGATTATTGTGGAAGGTAGGGTATGACTCTAAAGAGATAGCATGAGGGAGATTTTGGGGATGATGGAAATAACTATGCTGATTTTACATGAAGCTATACATGTGTTAAAACTTACAGAACTGCTATAAACATTCATGTACAAGGTTTTGTGTGAACATAAGTCTTTGTTTTTCTGGGATAAATGCCCAGGAGTGCCTTTGCTGAATCATATGGTAGTTGAATGTTTAGTTGTTTTTTGTTTGTTTTTTTAACTGCCAAACAGTTTTCCACCTTATCTTTCATTCCCACCAACAATGTATGAGTAATCCAGCTTCTCTGTATCTTTGCCAGTATTTGATGTTGTCAATTTTTTTTTTTATTTTAGCCATTCTGGTGTATAGTGCTATCTCATCATGGTTTTAATATTCATTTCTCTGATGGCTGATGATTTTTAACTTATTTCCATGTACTTATTTGCCATCTGTATAGCCTCTTCATTAAAATGTTTCTTCAGGTTTCTTGCTCATTTTCTAATTGGACTGTTTGGAATGGGGGGAGTTTGTAAATAATGTTACAATAAACATAGGGGTGCATATATCTTTTCAAATTAGTGTTTTTGTTTTCTTTGGGTAAATACCCCACAGTGGAATATCATATTTCTTAGTTTTTCTGAGAAACTCCATACTGTTTTCCACAGCGGTTGAACCAATTTACATTCCCATCAACAGAGCATGAGGGTTTTTAAATTGTGAATTCAATTTCTTTAATAAGTATATGGCAATCCAAATTATCTATTTCATTGAGTTGTGATAGCTTGGGATTTTCAAGAAACTGATCCATTTTATCTCAATTGTCACGGTTGTGTCTTTAGAGTTGTTCATGGCAATTTTTTATTATCCCCTTGATGTCTGAAGTAAATGTAGTGATAGTCTCTGTTTATTCCTGATATTGGTACCTTGTGTCTTGTCTCTTTTCTTTGTCAGTCTTTCTTAGAGGTTTGTTAATTTTTTTTTAACTGTTCAAAGAACCAACTCTTTGTTTCACCTTGAAACATTTTTAGAATTCTATTCGAGGGTGCCTGGGTGGCTCAGATGGTTAAGCGTCAGACTCTCACTTTGGCTCAGGTCATGATCTCAGGGTCCTGAGATTGAGCCCAGAGTCTGCTCTGCCTTCAGTGCGAGTCTGCTTGAGATTCTCTCCCTCTCCATCCCCCTCTGCCCCTCCCCCCACTCACACTCGCTCTCACTGTACTGTTTTTTAATCCACTCTACCGATCTCTGTCTTTTAATTGGTATATTTAGACAATTCATATTCCCTGAAATTATTATTTTAGCACATAATTATGCCATTTTTTTATGTTTGTCTCCTTCATTTTTCTTTTTCTGTTTTCTTTTCCTTGCCTTCATGTGAATATCTAGAAACATTTTTAGAATTCTATTCATAGGGAGGCCTGGGTGGCTCAGTCAGTTGAGCGGCTGCCTTTGGCTCAGGTCATGATCCCAGCATCCTGGGATCCAGTCCACATCAGGCTCCTTGCTCAGCAGGGAGCCTGCTTCTCCCTCTGCCTGCCACTTCCCCTTCTTATGTTCTCTCTCTCTGACAAAAAAATAAATAAAATCTTTTTTAAAAGAATTCTATTTATATTTATCTATAGCCTTTTATTTTATTTTTTAAGATTTTATTTATTTATTTGAGAGAGAGAGTGAGTGAGAGAAAGAGCATGAGAGCAGGGGGAGGGGTAGAGGTAGAGGAGCCTGATGCTGGGCTCAATACCAAGACCCTGGGATCATGACCTGTGCTAAAGGCAGATGCTTAACCAACTGAGCCACCCAGGCACCCTTTATAGTCTTTTAAAGTTCATTTTTTTGTATAGTTTTATTTGTGGTTACTCTGGGTATTACATTACATATGCATAGCTTATCACAGTCTACTGATGTCCTCATTTTACCATCTTGAGTGAAGGATAGAAGTCATACCTTCTTTAATGTCCTATTACTCACCTTTTGTTTATTATATATATACATATCTTAAATATATCTTCTACATACATTTAGAATAACATCAGGCAGTATCATATTTTTTGTTTCAACAACCAAACATAATTTTAAAAACTCAGGAGGAGAGAGAAAAGTGTTATATTTACTCATTTTGCTTGCCATGTTCTTTCTACTTTCCTGATGCTCCAAGTTTTCTTATTATTTCCATTCTGGTTATAGAATTTCCTTTAGACACTCTTCAGGGTGGATTGCCATTGACCAACTGTCTTGGTTTTCCTTCATCTGAGCAAGTCTTGATTTCCCTTTTATTCCAAAAGTGAGTATAGGATTCTGTGTTGACAATTCTTTCAGAACCCAAAAAACATTGTGTCACTTCCTTCTCACCTCTATGTTTCTGATGAGAAATCCACTGTCATTCAAATCATTATTCCATCATAGGTAAGATACTGTTTTTATTTGGCAGGTTTCAAGATTTTTTCTTCATCTTTAGTTTTCAGAAGATTAGGGGCACCTGGGTGGCTCAGTCGGTTAACCGTCTGCCTTCGGCTCAGGTCATGATCCCAGGATCCTGGGATCAAACCCCACACCGGGCTCCCCACTCAGTGGGAAGCCTGCTTCTCTCTCTCCCTCTCCCACTTCCCCTGCTTATGTTTCTGCTCTCACTGTCTCTCTGTCAAATAAATAAATAAAATCTTAAAAAAAAAGATTAGCATGTGTCTTTGTGAAGATTTCTT
The DNA here is from genome assembly GCF_009762305.2 of Zalophus californianus. Lineage (NCBI taxonomy): Eukaryota > Metazoa > Chordata > Mammalia > Carnivora > Otariidae > Zalophus > Zalophus californianus. Next base: position 68,912,007 of record NC_045612.1, read on the forward strand.
TGCGGTTTTCCTGTTTGGGGTTTGTTCTGATTTTAGAATCTGTAGGTCTATGCCTTTCTCCAAATTTGAGAAGTTTTCAATCATAATTTCTTTGAGTATATATTCAGCCTCACCCTCTCTCACTTCTCCCTCTGGGATTTTGATGACACAAATGTTAGATCTTTTCTCATAGTCTTCCATGTCCCTGGGGCTCTTTTCATTTTTTTTCAGTATATGTTCTCTCTGTTGTTCAGACGAAATAATTTCTATTGTTCTATCTTCCAGGTCACTGATTCTTTCCTCTGGCCCTATCATTTTGTTGTTGAGTCAATCTACTGAGCTCTTTTAGTTACTGTTTGGGGTTTATTTGGGGGGGGGGGAAGGGGAATAAAATTCCATTTTGCTCTTCTATATGTCTTAAATTTTTTGTTGAGATTTTCTATTTTTCATGTGTTTCACATGTTTGTCATTTCTCATTGAAGTGTTTTTATCATGGCTGATTTAAAATTTTTGTCAGATAATTTTAACAATTCTGTCATCTAAGTATAGGCATCTGTTGATTGTTTTTCTCATTCACTTTGAAATCTTCCTATTTCTTAGTTTGATGACTAATTTTAGTTTGAAATCTGGAAATGTTCATGTTATGGACCCTGGATATTATTAAAAACCTGCTATTGTAGCTAGCTTTCTGACATCACTCTTGCAGGGGAAGTAGGGTAGTGCCTCATTACTTCCAGGTGGATGTAAATAGAAGTCCCACTTCCCCAGTTGGCCTCCATTGGCAGACGGTGGGGGATAGCCTCATTACTGATGGATAGTGATAAGTGTTCTAGCTCCTCATATCTTCTCTATGGACACCATGGTGGGGATGTTCTTGTTACTTCTGGATTATGATGAAAATCCTGCCTCTTTTCTAGTTCTCTCTGACACCACTCCAAAGGAGAGAAGGAAGGGAACCTCATTATTACCAAGGGCAAAAGTCCAAAGCATTCTACATGATCTCCAGTGCTACCATCAGTTAGGTGGCTCATTACTGGATGGTGGAGATAAAAAAAAAAACTGAGCTTCCCAATTGGCCTTTCCAAAACTGATTAAAGTGGCTCACTGTGCCTAGATTATTTGTACAAATGATATCATAAGGATTATATTGACTATACTTTCCTTCTGGGAGTCTCCAATTTTAGTATGTGTGAGCCAAAAGGTACCTACATGATCAGCTCCCAATGAAACTCTTGGGTATTGTGTCTTCAATGGGCTTCCCTAGGCAGAAACACTGCACAAGTTGTTCCATTTTGTTGCTAAAAGAAGAGTACTCTTTCTTTTCCCTTAAGGTCAAGAACACAACAGGAATGCCCACTCTCACCACTATTGTTCAAAATTCTCACCACTTTTGTTCAACATAGTGCTAGAAGTCCCAACCTCAGCAATCAGACAACAAAAAGAAATGAAAGGCACTCAAACTGGCAAAGAAGCCAAACTCTTTCTCTTCACAGATCACATGATATTTTATGTGGAAAACCCAAAAGACTCCACTCCCAAAGTACTAGAAATCATACGGCAATTCAGCAACGTGGCAGGATACAAAATCAGTGCACTGAAATCAGTTGCATTTCCATACATTAACAAATGTGGCTGAAGAAAGAGAAATTAAGGAGTCGATCCCATTTACAATTGCACCAAAAAACATAAGATACCTAGGAATAAACCTAACCAAAGAGGTGAAGGATCTATACTCTAGAAACTACAGAACACTTACGAAGGAATTTGAGGAAGACACAAAGAGATGGAAAAACATTCCATGCTCATGGATTGGAAGAATAAACATTGTGAAAATGTCTATGCTGCCCAGCGCAAACTACACTTTCAATGCAATTCCTACCAAAATACCATCAACGTTTTTCACAGAGCTGGAACAAACAATCCTAAAATTTGTATGGAACCAGAAAAGACCTGAATTGCCAAGGGATTGTTGAAAAAGAAAACCAAAGCTGGGGGCATCACAATGCCTGACTTCAAGCTATATTACAAAGCTGTGATCAACAAGACAGCATGGTACTGGCACAAAAACAGACACATAGGTCAATGGAACAGAACAGATAGCCCAGAAATGGACCCTCAACCCTATGGTCAACTAATCTTCGACAAAGCAGGAAAGAGAATATCTAATGGAAAAAAGACAGTCTCTTCGGGGGGACGGAGCAAGATGGTGGAGGAGTAGGAGACCTGGATTTCATCTGGTCTCAGGAATTCAGCTGGATAGGGATCAAACCATTCTGAGCACCTATGAACTCAACAGGAGATTGAAGAAAAGAATAGCAACAACTCTCTGAACAGAAAAGCGACCACTTTCTGGAAGGTAGGACGTGTGGAGAAGTGAATCTGAGGTGATATTCAGGAGGATAGATGGCGGGGGAGGGGGCCTCCGTTGGCCGCTTTTGGCAAGTGAGAGAGCCACGGAGCACAAAATCGGAACTTTTAGAAGTCAGCTCCACTGAGGGATGTCGCTCCAGTGGCTAAGCAGGGGGTGGAACGCTCATGGGACAGTGTGGTCTCAGGACCCTTGGGGTCACAGAAAGACCGGGTGTGCCTGAGGGCGGCAGAGCTCCCGGGTATCAGAGTGGGGAAGCCAGCTGCAGAGACGGAGCCGAGGCATGGGCTCTCAGCTCAGGGTTGCCTTAAACTGTGATTGGCGACACAGTCGGGCCACTGCTCCTCCAGCAGGGACCCAACAAGCGGCAGATCCGGGGAGACTCCCCTTCCTCCCCTGAGAGGAGTGGCACGAGAGCGCACCACAGGGATCTGCTGGGTTTGGAGACTCCACACCGAGTTGGGTGCCAGAGATAGAAACGCTCAGTCACAGGCTGGGTGAGCACGGAGTACGGCCAGAGACCGGGGAGATGGGAGTGATTGACTGCTTTTCTCTGGGGGCGCACTGAAGAGTGGGGCTCCGAGTTCTTGGCTCCTCCGGGGCGGAGATTGGGAGGCCACCATTTTCACTCTCATCCTCCAAAGCTGTACCAAAAGCTTGCAGGGAACAAAAGCTCTGGAGAGCAAACCCAAGCAGATTACTTAGCCCGGACCGGCAAGGGTGGAGCAATTCCGCCTCTGGCAAAGACATTTGGGAACCACAACAGGCCCCTCCCCCAGAAGATCAGCAAGAACAGCCAGCCAAGACCAAGTTTACCAATCAATGAGAACGGCAGAACTCCAGCGCTAGGGGAATACTGCACACAGAATTCATGGCTTTTTTACCATGATTCTTTAGTCTTTCAAAGTTAATTTCTTTTTTATCTTTCTTTTTTAATATTTCCCTTTTTCAACCAACATCTTATCAATCCCTTTTTTAAAAAAACATTTTTATTTTTCATTTTTAGAGTCATATTCTATCCCTTCATAGTAGTTACCCTTATTTTTGGCATATATATATAAGTTGTTCTCTCTTTAAAATTTTGAGATACAGTTTCCTCTAACAGATCAAAATATACCCTAAGTCTCTAGTGTATGGATTTGTTCTAGTCGCCTGCCCGATCACATTCTCTCCCCGTTTTTTTCTTTCTTTGTTTTTTTAAATCTTCTTTCTTTTTTCAAACAACTTCTTATCTTATCAATTCCTTTTATAAAATTTTTTATAATTTTCCCCTTTACATTCATATTCCATCCCTTCATCATATCAACCTTTGTACATATATAAGTCTTTCTTTCTTTAAAATTTTGGGAGGCACTTTCTTCTAACAGAACAAAATACACCCAAAATCTAGTGTGTGGCACTGATCTATGCACCAGCCTGATCATATTTGATCATATTCTGTTTTTTTTGTTTTGTTCTATTTTTGTTTGTTTCTATCTTTTTCTTTTTTTTCCTCTTTCTTTTTTCTTTCTTTCCCTTTCTTTTCCCCTGCTTTCAGGTCTTTTCTGATTTGTTTAGAGTATATTTTCTGGGGATGTTGTTACCCTGTTAGTATTTTGTTCTCTCATTCATCTATTCTCCTCTGGACAAAATGACAAGACGGAAAAAATCACCTCAACAAAAAGAACAAGAGGTAGTACCATCTTCCAGGGACCTACTCAATATGGACATTAGTACGATGTTGGACCTAGAGTTCAGAATCATGATTTTAAAGATACTAGCTGGGCTTGAAAAAAGCATGGAAGTTATTAGAGAAACTCTTTCTGAAGAAATAAAAGAACTAAAATCTAACCAAGTCGAAATCAAAAAGGCTATTAATGAGGTGCAATAAAAATGGGGGCACTAACTGCTAGGATAAATGAGGCAGAAGAGAGAATCAGTGATATAGAAGACCAAATGATGGAAAATAAAGAAGCTGAGAAAAAGACAGATAAACATCTACTGGACCACGAGGGCAGAATTCGAGAGATAAGCGATACCATAAAACGAAACAACATTAGAATAATTGGGATCCCAGAAGAAGAAGAAAGAGAGAGAGGGGCAGAAGGTATATTGGAGCAAATTATAGCAGAGAACTTCCCTAATTTGGGGAAGGAAACAGGCATCAAAATCCAGGAGGCACAGAGAACCCCTCTCAAAATCAATAAAAATAGGTCAACACCCCGACATCTAATAGTAAAACTTACGAGTCTCAGAGACAAAGAGAAAATCCTGAAAGCAGCTCAGGAGAAGAGATCTGTAACCTATAATGGTAGAAACAGTAGACTGGCAACAGACCTATCCACAGAGACCTGGCAGGCCAGAAAGGACTGGCATGATATAGTCAGGCACTAAATGAGAAAAATATGCAGCCAAGAATACTTTATCTAGCTAGGCTGTCATTGAAAATAGAAGGAGAGATAAAAAGGTTCCAGGACAAACAAAAACTAAAGGAACTTGCAACACGAAACCAGCCCTACAAGAAATATTGAAAAGGGTCCTCTAAGCAAAGAGAGAGCCAAGAGCAGCATAGACCAGAAAGGAACACAGACAATATATAGCAACAGTCACCTTACAGGCAATACAATGGCACTAAATTCATATCTTACAATAGTTACCCTGAATGTAAATGAGCTAAATGCCCCAATCAAAAGACACAGGGTATCAGATTGGATAAGAAAACAAGACCCATCAATATGCTGTCTGCAAGAGACTCATTTTAGACCCAAATACACCCCCAGATTGAAAGTGAGGGGGTGGAAAACCATTTACCATGCTAATGGACACCAAAAGAAAGCTGGGATGGCAATCCTTATATCGGACAAATTAGATTTTAAACCAAAGATTATAATAAGAGATGAGGAAGGACACTATAGCCTACTTAAAGGGTCTATCCAACAAGAAGATCTACCAATTGTAAATATCTATGCCCCTAACACGGGAGCAGCCAATTATATAAGGCAATTAATAACAAAAACAAAGAAACACATTGATGACAATACAATAATAGTAGGGGACTTTAACACCCCCCTGATTGAAATGGACAGATCATCTAAGCAAAAGATCAACAAGGAAATAAAGACTTTAAATGACACACGGGATCAAATGGACTTCACAGATATATCCAGAACATTCCATCCCAAAGCAACAGAATACTCGTTCTTCTCTAGTGCCCATGGAACATTCTCCAGAATAGATCACATCCTAGGTCAGAAATCAGGTCTCAACCGGTACCAAAAGATTGGGATCATTCCCTGCATATTTTCAGACCACAATACTTTGAAACTAGAACTCAATCACAAGAGGAAAGTTGGAAAGAACTCAAATACATGAAAGCTAAAAAGCATCCTACTAAGGAATGAATGGGTCAACCAGGAAATTAAAGGAGAATTAAAAAAATTCATGGAAACCAATGAAAATGAAAACACAACTGTTCAAAATCTTTGGGATGCAGCAAAGGCAGTCCTGAGAGGAAAGTATATAGTAATACAAGCCTTTCTCAAGAAACAAGAAAGGTCTCAAATACACAACCTAAACCTACACCTAAAGGAGCTAGAGAAAAAAACAGCAAATAAAGCCTAAACACAGAAGGAGAAGAGAATTAATAAAGATCAGAGCAGAAAGCAATGAAATAGAAACCAAAAGAACAGTAGAATAGATCAACGAAACTAGGAGCTGGTTCTTTGAAAGAATTAACAAGATTGCTAAACCCCTAGCCAGACTGATCAAAAAGAAAAGAGAAATGACCCAAATCAACAAAATCATGAATGAAAGAGGAGAGATCACAACCAACACCAAAGAAATACAAACAATTATAAGAACATATTATGAGCAACTATATGCCAGCAAATTAGATAATCTGGAAGAAATGGATGCATTCCTAGAAACATATAAACTACCAAAACTGAACCAGGAAGAAATAGAAAACCCGAACAGACTTATAACCACTAAGGAAATTGAAGCAGTCATCAAAAATCTCCCAACAAACAAAAGCCCAGGGCCAGATGGCTTCCCAGGGGAATTCTACTAAACATTTAAAGAATTAATACCTACTCTTCTGAAACTGTTCCAAAAAATAGACATGGAAGGAAAACTTCCAAACTCGTTTTATGAGGCCAGCATTACCTTGATCCCCAAACCAAACAAAGACTCCATCAAAAAGAATTACAGACCAATATCCTTAATGAATAATGGATGCAAAAATTCTCACCAAAATACTAGCCAATAGGATCTAACAGTACATTAAAAGGATTACTCACCACGACCAAGTGGGATTTATCCCTGGGCTGCAAGTTGGTTCAACATCCGTGAATCAATCAACGTGATACAATATATTAATAAAAGAAAGAAAAAGGCTTTCGATATCCTCTCAATAGATGCAGAAAAGGCATGTGACAATGTACAGCATTCTTTCTTGATCAAAACTCTTCAGAGTATAGGGATAGAGGGTACATACCTCAATATCATAAAAGCCATCTATGAAAAATCCACAGCAAATATCATTCTCAATGGGGAAAAACTGAGAGCTTTCCCCCCTAAGGTCAGGAATGTGGCAGGGATGTCCACTATCACCACTGCTATTCAACATAGTATTAGAATCCTAGCTACAGCAATCAGACAACAAAAAGAAATCAAATGCATCCAAATCGGCAAAGAAGTCAAACTCTCACTCTTTGCAGATGATATGATACTTTATGTGGAAAACCCAAAAGACTCCACGCCAAAACTGCTAGAACTCATATAGGAATTCAGTAAAGTGGCAGGATATAAAATCAATGCACAGAAATCAGTGGCATTCCTATATACCAACAACAAGACAGAAGAAAGAGAAATTAAGAGAAGAAAGAGAAATTGTAAATCCCATTTACAATTGCACCCAAAACCATAAGATAACTAGGAATAAATCTAACCAAAGAGGCAAAGAATTTGTACTCAGAAAACTATAAAGTACTCATGAAAGAAATTGAGGAAGACACAAAGAAATGGAAAAACGTTCCATGCTCATGGATTGGAAGAAAAATATTGTGAAGGTGTCAATGCTACCTAGAGCAATCTACACGTTCAATGCAATCCCCATCAAAATATCATCCACTTTTTTCAAAGAAATAGAACAAATAATCCTAATTTTTATGGAACCAGAAAAGACCCCAAATAGCCAGAAGAATATTGAAAAAGAAAAGCAAAGCTGGCAGCATCACAATTCCAGACTTCCAGCTCTATTACAAAGCTGTCATCATCAAGACAGTATGGTACTGGCACAAAAACAGACACATAGATCAATGGAACAGAATAGAGAGCCCAGAAATGGACCCCCAACTCTATGATCAACTAATCCTTGACAAAGCAGGAAAGAATGTCCAATGGAAAAAGGACAGTCTCTTCAACAAATGGTGTTGGGACAATTGGACAGCCACATGCAGAAGAATGAAACTGGACCATTTCCTTACACCACACACAAAAATAGACTCCAAATGGTTGAAAGACCTAAATGTGAGAAAGGAGTCCATCAAAATCCTAAAGGAGAACACAGGCAGCAACCTCTTCGACCTCAGCCACAGCAACTTCTTCCTAGAAACATCACCAAAGGCAAGGGAAGCAAGGGCAAAAAGGAACTATTGGGACTTCATCAAGATAAAAAGCTTTTGCACAGCAAAAGAAACACTCAACAAAACCAAAAGACAACCGACAGAATGGGAGAAGATATTTGCAAATGACATATCAGATAAAGGGCTAGTATTCAAAATCTATAAAGAACTTATCAAACTCAACACCCAAAGAACAAATGATCCAATCAGGAAATGGGCAGAAGACATGAACAGACATTTTTCCAAAGAAGACATCCAAATGGCCACATGAAAAAGTGCTCAACATCGCTCGGCATCAGGGAAATCCAAATCAAAACCTCAATGAGATACCACCTCACACCAATCAGAATGGCTAAAATTAACAAGTCAGGAAACAACAGATGTTGGCGGGGATGCGGAGACAGGGGAACCCTCCTACACTGTTGGTGGGAATGCAACCTGGTGCAGCCACTCTGGAAAACAGTATGGAGGTTCCTCAAACAGTTTAAAATAGAGCTACCCTACGATCCAGCAATTGCACTACTGGGTATTTACCTCAAAGATACAAATGTAGGGATCCAAAGGGGTATGTCGCCCCCGATGTTTATAGCAGCAATGTCCACAACAGCCAAACTGTGGAAAGAGCCAAGATGTCCACCGACAGATGAATGGATAAAGAAGATGTGGTATATATATATACAAAGGAATATTATGCGGCCATCAAAAGGAATGAGATCTTGCCATTTGCAATGACGTGGATGGAGCTGGAGGGTGTTATGCTGAGTGAAATAAGTCAATCAGGGAAAGAGATGTATCATATGAACTCACTGATATGAGGAATTCTTAATCTCAGGAAACAAACTGAGGGTTGCTGGAGTCGGGGGGGGTGGGAAGGATGGGGTGGCTCGGTGATAGACATTGGGGAGGGTATGTGCTATGGTGAGCACTGTAAATTGTGCAAGACTGTTGAATCACAGATCTGTACCTCTGAAACAAATAATGCAATATATGTTAAGAAACAAAAAGAAGAATATAGCAGGAGGGAAAGAATGAAGGGGGTATATCGGAGGGGATACAAACCATGAGAAATGATGGACTCTGAAAAAAACTGAGGGTTCTAGAGGGGAGGGGGGGTGGGGGATGGGTTAGCCTGGTGATGGGTACTAAAGAGGGCACATTCTGCGTGGAGCACTGGGTGTTATGCACAAACAATGAATCATGGAATACTACATCACAAACTAATGATGTAATGTATGGTGATTAACATAACAATAAAAAAATTTAAAGAAAAAAGTCTTTTCAATAAATGGTGCTGGGAAAATTGGATAGTCACATGCAGAAGAATGAAACTGGGCCATTCTCTTACACCATACACAAAGATAAATTCAAAATGGATGAAAGACCTAAATGTGAGACAAGAATCCATCAAAATCCTAGAGGAGAACACACGCAGTAACCTCTTTGACACTGGCCACAGCGACCTCTTTCAAGACATTCTCTAAAGGCAAGGGAAACAAAAGCAAAAATGAACTTTTGGGACTTCATCAAGATAAAAAGCTTTTGCACAGCGAAAGAAACAGTCAACAAAACTAAGAGGCAACCCACGGAATGGGAGAAGATATTTGCAAATGACATTATGGATAAAGGGCTGGTATCCAAGATCTATAAAGAACTTCTCAAACTCAACACCCAAAAAACAAATAATCCAGTCAAGAAATGGGCAGAAGACATGAACAGACACTTCTCCAAAGAAGACATACAAATGGCCAACAGACACATGAAAAAAAAAATGCTCACATCACTTGTCATCAGGGATATACAAATCAAAACCACAATGAGATACCGCCTTACGCCTGATAGAATGGCAAAAATTAACAAGGCAGGAAACAAGTGTTGGTGAGGATGCAGAGAAAAGGGAACACTATTACACTGTTGTGGGAATGCAAGCTGGTACAGCTACTCTGGAAAACAGTATGGAGGTTCCTCAAGATGTTAAAAATCGAGCTACCCTATGACCCAGCAATTGCACTACTGGGTATTTACCCCAAAGATACAGATGTAGTGAAAAGAAGGGGAACATGCACCCCAATGCTCATAGCAGCAATGTCCACAATAGCCAAACTGTGGAAGGAGCCAAGATGCCCTTCAACAGACGAATGGATAAAGAAGATGTGGTTCATATCTACAATGGAATATTACTCAGCCATCAGAAAGGATGAGTGCCTACCATTTACTTTGACATGGATGGAACTGGAGGGGATTATGCTAAGTGAAATAAGTCAAGCAGAGAAAGACAATTATCATATGGTTTCACTCATATGTGGAACATAAGGAATAGGGTGGAGGGCCACAGGGGAAGGGAGGGAAAACTGAATGGGAAGAAATCAGAGAGGGAGACAAACCATGAGAGACTCTTGACTCTGGGAACCAAACTGAGGGTTGCGGAAAGGGAAGTTGGTGGAGTGATGGAGTAACTGGGTGATGGGCATTAAGGAGGGCACGTGATGTGATGAGCACTGCGTGTTATATGCAACTAATGAACCACTGAACACTACGTCAAAAACTAATGATGTACTCTATGTTGGCTAATTGAATTTAAAGAAATTAAAAAAAAAATGCTCCCTGTGCTACTGCTAATAGGAAGAAAAGAGCATAAAGATTCCTACACAGAGATTCCTGCAGACTTCACCTGGTTCTTTTCCCATAATGATTATGCTATATATCCTTAGTACATCACTATAATAAATCTTAGTTATGATTAAAACTCTATGCTGTGTCCTCTGCATCCTTCTAGTAAATCTCCAAATGTGAGGTGGCCTTGGAGACCCACCCTGGAAAACAGTTTGGTAGTTACTTGTAAGTACAACATACACCAACATATATTAAATCATTCCACTCCTAGATATTTACTAAAGAAAACTGAAAGCATATATTCATACAAACATTTCTACATAAATGTTCATAGCAAAATTCTTAATAGCTCAAACTCTAAACAACCCACATATCTATCACCAAATGAATGATAGCAAAGCTATAGAATACCACAGCAATAAAAATGATTACAAAGCAGCATGAAAAAACTCTTGCAGGTGACGGGTATGTTTATTATCTTGATTGTGGTGATGAATTCATGGTATATCATGTCAAAATATCAGATTGTATACTTTAAATATGTGCTGTTTATTGTATGTCAGCTGAACCTCAAAAGGACATATGCTTTGTTTGTTGTATATATTTTATGAATATTCTCTATCTACTCAATATGTAATAAATAAATTCAAAAGTACATATTTTTGCCCCATTAATTATTCTTCCTGGAAATAAATGAACATATATAAACATACAAGAATGTTCATTTATGAGTATATTTAAAGACATTTGCCACAGGGTTAAGTAATGTGCAGAACAGCAATAGATATGTATACTCTTAATATACAGTAAGTTCTTAAAAATCAGTAAGAAAAAGAACCCAGTAAAAATGGGGTAAAATACTTGACAGTCAACTCAGAAAACAGTCTAAATGGTCAGCTAGTATATATAAAACATTCAACTTCACTTGTAAGTACATAAATGCAAATTAAAGCACAATGAAACATAATTTTCCAATTTGAAAGAAAAAATTTGATAGTTCTCATTATTGATGAGGAAACAGATAACCAGACACTCTTATACAAAGCTGGTTCCATAAAGGACTACATTAAAATGTCAATCATCTGTTTATTCAAAAGAAGTGCTTAAGACTGTGAAAAAGGAACTCACTGATTCAGAGAAGATATTCACAATGAATATATTTGCCATAGGGTTCTTATTCATAATATATAAAGAACTGTTACAAATCTATATAAAGAAGACAGACAACCGGGAGACGAGCCATGAGAGACAATGGACTCTGAAAAACAAACTGAGGGTTCTAGAGGGGAGGGGTGTTGGGGGGATGGGTTATCCTGGTGATGGGTATTAAAGAGGGCACATTCTGCATAGAGCACTGGGTGTTATGCACAAACAATGAATCATGGAACACTACATCAAAAACTAATGATGTAATGTATGGTGATTAACATAACAATAAAAAATTTAAAGAAAAAAATGTTGTCTTCTGATCCATGAAAAAAAAAAGACAGACAACCTAATAAAAAATGGGCAAAAGAATTGAAAATGCACTTCATAAAAGATGATATCCGATGGTCAATGAACATACAGAAAAGTGCTTGGGGCACCTGGGTGGCTCAGTTGGTTGAGCATCTAACTCTTGATTTCGGTTCTGGCCATGATCTCAGGGTTGTTAGATCAAGCCCCACATCGGGCTCCACACTAGGTGTGGAGGCTGCTTGAGATTCTCTCCCTCTCCTTCGGCCCCTCCCCCTCTTTCTCTCTCTCTCTCTCAGAAGAAGTGCTTGACTTCATAAAAGAATTAAAATCAAAGAGAGATACCAGTACACCCCCATAAGAGCGGATTTTTTAAAACTCAAAATACTGAGTATTGTCAAGGACCTGAAGTAACTGGAAAACACACTCACCTCTCATAGTACCATAAACTGGTATAGCCAGTTTGGAAGACTAGCAATAGCTACTAAAACTGAAAATAAAAACTTATCATAAAACCCAGCTATTCCATTCTTAGGTATATATCAAACAAAAATGTGTAATTAGGTACAAGAATATTCATGCAACTTCGTAATACCCAAAAACTAGAAAGAACCCAAATTTCCATCACAACAGAATGGAGGAATACCCTGTGATATATTCAAACAATGGAATTTTATATGGCAATGAGAAAAAAAGAACTATTACTGTATAGTAGTAGGGACTTCAAAAAATGTAACTTTAAGCAAAAGAATATAGACCAACAAATATACATACTTACGATTAAGTTTATAAAAACAAACTAACCTGTGCTTTTAGGAGTCAGAATAGTGGTTACCCTCAGGGTGGGAGTAAGTGTATGACTAGAAGGAGCCACAGGGGACTTCTGGGATGCAAGTAATGTAATGTATAATCTGGATACTGGTTATAAGGGTGGCTTAAATTATAAAATATCATTGAGCTGTACATTTAGGATCTGTGCATTTCTCTGTATGTATGATACACCTCAATAAAAATGTTCTTTATGGGGCACCTGGCTGGTTCAGTCAGTAGAGCATGCAACTCTTGACCTCACAGTTGTAAGTGAGCCCCAAGTTGGGTGTAGAGATCACTTAAAAATAAAATCTTAAAAAAATAAAAATAAGTAAACAATAAAAATTTTCCTTATAAAATTGCAAAAGCAAGATGTAGAACAGTGTGTCTATCTGGAAAAATGCACACAAATGTTAGAGGTTATTGCTGGAACCTGAGATTTGGGGAAATCTTCACTCAATTCTTATTGTTTGATATATTGTTTTCAGTTCCTACAATGAGCCTGCATCTTTTTTTTAAAGATTTCATTTATTTATTTGATAGAGATAGAGAAAGAAAGCATGACCAGGGGGAGGGGCAGAGGGAGAAGCAGACTCCCTGCTGAGCAGGGAGACCGATGCTGGGTGCTGGGGTCCTGGGCACCCAGGCGCCCAAGTCTGCATCTTTTTAATGTAAATTCATAATTGTGATCACATATATTCCTTTTTTATTTTTTTAAGGTTTTATTTATTTATTTGACACAGCAAGAGAGGGAACACAAGCAGGGGGAGTGGGAGAGGGAGAAGCAGGCTTCCCGCAGAGCAGGGAGCCCAATGAGGGGCTTGATCCCAGGACCCTGGGACCATGACCTGAGCCAAAGGCAGACGCTTAATGACTGAGCCACCCAAGCACCCCACATATATTCCTTTTTTAATGTGGCTTTTTTTCCTTTCCATTTTTTTCCTATCTTCCTCCCTTCCATGGCAACATGACCTCCACCCTACCATAGGTAACCTATATTTAAAATTTGCATACTCTTCCACATTTTTCTCTATATTCCCAAAATCCTATCTGGATATACACAGACATATTTGGGGTGTTTTTTGGTTATTGTTTTACCAAAAAGTAGAGGGGGGAAGATAGTATCCACATTTTTTCACATATTTCTATTTTTATTAAATAATACTTTATGAAATATATCATTTTTATGATCAAAACAAACAATAAAGTTGTTTTCATTAGGAGAGGAAATAAAGTTCCCATTAGCTGAAACCTGGCTAGTTCTAGGATTGGTCCATTGAGAAGTGTTAGGAGAACCTGAAACACTGTCAGCAATGCTCACCTCCTAAGCCAAGAATCCCCTCAGAAAGAATCTAGGCCTTCCTTGGTCAAACCCAAAGAGCTCTGGCCTAGCTCAGAATAAGGGAAGTCTAGGAAGAAAGGTGGAGCTAGTATCTATGCTAGTCCTTTAAAAACACCCAGCCCTCCTGAAGGAAGGGTGCAAGCATCACATCATGCCCATTTTTTTGTAACTGTCCAGGACTCTTCCCTCTTACTTTCCTGGTTCATTTCCTTGGTCTTATGTTAGAGTCTCTGCTCTCTGTTTCCATCCTCTCAGGTGATCTGTCTGGACTCCCCTATTTGGATTACTGATTTCCACACTCTCAAATAGCATGTTTGCCAGCTCTAGAGGTGCCTAACAGATTCGGTGAGAATGTCCCTTCCCTTTAGAGAGGGGGGATTCTTATACTTCAGCCCTCTAATAGACCTATTTCCTTGACACCTTCCCACCTAAGTGTCCCAGTGTGAACCCCCAGGCCTCAATGACAGGCCTGGATTCCATTTCAACACAGCGACCTGGAGCATACAGGCCTAGGCACTAAAATTTGGTCCTCTCTGAGGATGCACCCCCTCTGGGATGAAGGTCGCAGTATTTTCCCCTCACTGCCCTGTGACTGGCCTCCGTCTGGCCAGATCCACCCAGAAGAACTATGTACTCTTCAGTGTTGGTTTCCTACTGAGCCAGAGCCCGGCAGGATAAAATTAGCCCATTGCTGGGGCACCTGTATGGCACCTCCAACTCTTGGTTTCAGCTCAGGTCATGATCTCATGGTCATGGAATTGAGCCCTTACTGGGGCTCTGTGCTCAGCAGGCAGTCTGCTTGAGATTCTCCCTCTCCCTCTGCCCCTCCCACTCATGGACTCTCTCCCTCTCTCTCTCTCTCTCTCTGTCTCTCTCTCTCTCTCACTCACTCTGAAATAAATAAAAAATCTTTTTTAAAAAATTAGCCCATTCCTCACATCTAACAAGTGTCAGAGCTGAGCCCAGGAGCACTCTTGCCTGGCCAGTAGGACGCCTGGATTGACAGCACCTGTCAAGCGCCCCCCAGCCCAGAGCCTCCTTGCGCCCAGGGCCTATCTGCTCCAGGGATGGGAGGCTAGAGACAGGTGAACATTACCCCTTTTCCGCTGCACACCCACCCTACACTGCCCTTGAAATGACTGGGCTCTGGGATCTGGGGATGGGGTGCTAACCAGTACCACTTCCCCCCGGGTCTCCCCACCCACCCGACACTCACACTTGGGGAGTGCCTGGAGATGGAGATGGGGGTGCAGCATCCCTTGGTTCTGCCCCTGGCCTCTGGTCACTTTGGATGGGAAAGGGCACGGCTCCTGCCCCTCCGTGGCCCTCCATCCACTTCCGCGTCTGGGAAAGGTAAGAACCTGGGAGACCCGCCATGGACATACAACTGACCCTGCTATTCAGATGGGAATCAGGACCGGCCAGGGGAAGGGGGTGGGAAGGAAGGCGGGAGAACCTAACCCCAGGCCCTGCCAACTGTCCGGGGAGCCAGATTAATAGACTGCCCCTGCCATGTGTCCAGGGCTCAGGTCCTCCTCGATTCCCCACCCCCACTGCCCTGTCCGTGCCACCACCACCAGGGACTGCAGCGTCGCCACCCCCACGGAGCGCTTAATCCAGAGCCCTGGAGGTGATCCAGGCTGGATGGGCGACAACCCCTTCCTACCAGCGGCCCTCTTCTCTCTTCCCCCTACCTGATCTGGCCCCAAGGCCCCAAAAGACGGAGTCGGCCTGCAGCTGGCGAAGGATCTAAGTGATTTTAGGCAAGGAGCTCTCGGAGATGAGGGGGCTGGGGCTGGGAATCGCCTCCAGGAAACCCTTGGTCCAAAGCAGACATCCTCCTCCGCCCTCCTTTCCAACCTCCAACCCTGGGCCGGGCCTGCGGGGCTGCCTCCTCCATGCAGTCAGCACAATGGGGCTGCTTCTTCCAAAGAATTGGCCCACCCGTCAATCCCACCACTTTCCCGTAATAGTTGTCCCAGAACCCCTGGGGAGGGGTGGCCGACCACGCTGGAGGGAGCTCCCAGCTCAGGTAGGTTCCCTCACCACGCAGTCCTTGGGTACTATGCAGGGTGAAGATGAGCCCCCACCAGCTGCCCTAGGTTCGCACAGGTGAACTAGCTAGCGGGATTTCCTAGGCTTGAGAAACCTCCCCCAAATCTAAACAGAGACACAGGAATGGACCAGGTCCACTCTCAGACGCCCTCCTCAATTTGCTCCCCATCCGACACTCCTCCACCTACTTGCTTCCTCCATCCACTTGCCTAAGTAGGAGTGAAGGAGAGGGCCAGAGTAACCATCTCCACTCCCCCCCCATACACACACACCCACATACACCCTCCTGTAGGGTGGAGTGTTCTGGGAAGCCCAGCCCTGCAGTTCCATCTGCCTCAAAGCCTTGCAAGGGCCAGAGTTTCCTCCTGTCAGGGGGAGATCTTTCAGCTCCTTGCCTCCTCATTCGTCCTGCCCCTCCCCCACCGAATACAGACACAGCTCCTTCATCCTTTAGCTCCATGAACACAGGAGTCTTCCCTGCAGCATATGTGGACACAGAGGCTCCCTTCAACGATAACAAGGTGCCCTCACCTTTGGGTGGGCAACTTACAGTTCACAGATGCTCCCATATCCCTCATCACATTTGACACCTCCCCCCAACCCTGAGAGGCAGCTGCTCTCATACCTGTTTTGCAGATGGGGAAAGTGAGGCCCAGAGGGGAACTAAATGCCAGTTTTCAAACCCCTTCTCCAAGGCTCTTTCCACACTTCCTTACAGAAAGTAGGGAAGTAAGTGAATCTTTCTTTTCCCCTGACTTCTCAGAAACTCTGCTTGCTGCTCCTGGAGACAGTACCTGCTGCCTCCAGGCCCACTCTGCCTCCCAAGGAAAACTCTGGACAGTGAGTGGCACCATAGCCCCAGGATGGAGGCATGAAGGCTGAAGAAGCTGAGCCAGAGTCCTTGTGCACCTCCCCACCCCACCCCCACACCAGCCTCTCCTATGGAGGGAGAGTGATGAGGAGGGGAGTATGGAAAAGTAATTAGGAGTCTCTAATCTGCCTTTCCCTGGGAATACACAACACTGCCTTCGGGGTTCCTCTGTGTCTCATAATGGAGGTAAAACTCCAAAATGAACTCTCCTATGCCTTACTCCCTCGGTCCTCTTATTATTCAATAGAATTATCACCACTGAAGACTAATTTCCAGGGCCTTGCTTGATGTCCCAGAGGCCTTCAAGGGGCCTTTGTCTGGGTTGTTTATTGGAGGGGGTCAAAATTACTTTATTCATTTTAAAGTAGTTGTTTTCACATACCCTCTTTCTTTTTTTTAATTTTTATTATTATGTTATGTTAATCACCATACATTACATCATTAGTTTTTGATGTAGTGTTCCATGATTCATTTTTGCGTATAACACCCAATGCTCCATTCAGTACATGCCCTCTTTAATACCCATCACCAGGCTAACCCATCCCCCCACCCTCCTCCCCTCTAGAACCCTCAGTTTGTTTCTCAAGAGTCCATAGTCTCTCATGGTTTGTTTCCCCCTCCGATTTCCCCCCCTTCATTTATCCATTCCTGCTATCTTTTTTTTTAACATATAACGTATTATTTGTTTCAGAGATACAGGTCTGTGATTCAACAGTCTTACACAATCCACAGCGCTCACCATAGCACATACCCTCCCCAATGTCTATCACCGAGCCACCCCATCCCTCCTACCCCCCACCACACCAGCAACACTCAGTTTGTTTCCTGAGATTAAGAATTCCTCATATCAACGAGATCATATAATACATCTTTCTCTGACTGACTTATTTTGCTCAGCATAATACCCTCCAGTTCCATCCACATCATTGCAAATGGCAAGATTTCATTCCTTTTGATGGCTGCATAATATTCCATTGTCTATATATATGCCACATCTTCTTTATCCATTCATCTGTTGATGGACATCTTAGCTCTTTCCATAGTTTGGCTATTTAGTGGACATTGCTATTATAAACATTGGGGAGCACATACCCCTTCAGATCCCTACATTTGTATCTTTGGGGTAAATACCCAGTAGTGCAATTGCTGGGTTGTATGGTAGCTCTATTTTCAAATTTTTGAGGAACCTCCATACTGTCTTCCAGACAGGCTGCACCAGCTTGCATTCCCACCAATAGTGTAGGAGGGTTCCCCTTTCTCCGCAACCCCACCAACATCTGTCATTTCCTGACTTGTTAATTTTAGCCATTCTGACTGGTGTGAAGTGGTATCTCACTGAGGTTTTAATTTGGATTTCCCTGATGTGGAGCAATATTGAGCACTTTTTCATGTGTCTGTTGGCCATTTGGATGTCTTCTTTGGAAAAATGTCTGTTATGCCTTCTGCCCATTTCTTGATTGGATTCTTTGTTCTCTGGGTGTTGAGTGTGATAAGTTCTTTATAGATTTTGGATACTAGCCCTTTATCTGATATGTCATTTGCAAATATCTTCTCCCATTCTGTCGGTTGTCTTTTGGTTTTATTGAGTGTTTCTCTTGCTGTGCAAAAGCTTTTTATCTTGATGAAGTCCCAATAGTTCATTTTTGCCCTTGCTTCCCTTGCCTTTGGCGATGTTTCTAGGAAGAAGTTACTGCGGCTGATGTTGAAGAGGTTCCTGCCTGTGTTCTCCTATAGGATTTTGATGGACTCCTGTCTCACACTTAGGTATTTCAACTATTTGGAGTCTATTTTTGAGTGTGGTGTAAGGAAATGGTCCAATTTCATTCTTCTGCATGTGGCTGTCCAATTTTCCCAACACCATTTGTTGAAGAGACTGTCTTTTTTCCATTGGACATTCTTTCCTGCTTTGTCAAAGATTAGTTGACCATAGAGTTGAGGGTCCATTTCTGGGCTCTCGATTCTGTTCCATTGATCTATGTGTCTGTTTTTGTGCCAGTACCATACTGTCTTGATGATGACAGCTTTGTAATAGAGCTGGAATTCCGGAATTGTGATGCCACCAGCTGTGCTTTGCTTTATCAACATTCCTCTGGCTATTCGGGGTCTTTTCTTGTTCCATGCAAATTTTAGGATTATTTGTTCCATTTCTTTGAAAAAAGTAGATGGTATTTTGATAGGAATTGCATTCAATGTGTAGATTGCTCTAGGTAGCATTGACATCTTCACAATATTTGTTCTTACAATCCATGAACATGGGACGTTTTTCCATTTCTTTGTGTCTTCCTCAATTTCTTTCATGAGTATTTTATAGTTTTCTGAGTACAGACTCTTTGTCTCTTTGGTTAGATTTATTCCTAGCTATCTTGTGGTTTTTGGGTGCAATTGTAAGTGGGATCGACTCCTTAATTTCTCTGTTTTCTGTCTTGTTGTTGGTGTATAGGAATGCCACTGATTTCTGTGCATTGATTTTATATCCTGCCATTTTACTGAATTCTTGTACGAGTTCTAGCAGTTTTGGGGTGGAGTCTTTTGGGTTTTCCACATAGAGTATCATATCATCTGCAAAGAGTAAGAGTTTGACTTCTTCTTTACTGATTCGGGTGACTTTTATTTCTTTTTGTTGTCTGATTGCTGTGGCTAGGATTCTAATACTATGTTGAAGAGCAGTGGTGATAGTGGACATCCCTGCCGTGTTCCTGACCTTAGGGGGGAAAGGTCTCAGTTTTTCCCCATTGAGAATGATATTCGCTGTGGGTTTTTCATAGATGGCTTTTATGATATTGAGGTACATACTCTCTATCCCTATACTCTGAAGAGTTTTGATCAAGAAAGGATGCTGTACTTTGTCAAATGCTTTTTCTGCATCTATAGAGAGGATCATATGGTTCTTTTTCTTTCTTTTATTAATGTATTGTATCACATTGATTGATTTGCGGACAATGAACCAACCTTGCAGCCCCAGAATCA
Source organism: Zalophus californianus (assembly GCF_009762305.2). Lineage (NCBI taxonomy): Eukaryota > Metazoa > Chordata > Mammalia > Carnivora > Otariidae > Zalophus > Zalophus californianus. Next base: position 68,932,067 of record NC_045612.1, read on the forward strand.
ATCCCACTTGGTCGTGGTGAATAATCCTTTTAATGTACTGTTGGATCCTATTGGCTAGTATTTTGGTGAGAATTTTTTCATCCATGTTCATCAGGGATATTGGTCAGTAATTCTCCTTTTTGATGGGATCTTTGTCTGGATTTGGGATCAAGGTAATGCTGGCCTCATAAAACGAGTTTGGAAATTTTCCTTCCTTTTCTATTTTTTGGAACAGTTTCAGAAGAGTAGGTATTAATTCTTCTTTAAATATTTGGTAGAATTCCCTGGGAAGCCATCTGGCCCTGGGCTCTTTTTTGATGACTACTTCAATTTCCTTAGTGGTTATAGGTCTGTTCAGGTTTTCTATTTCTTCCTGGTTCAGTTTTGGTAGTTTATATGTCTCTAGGAATGCATCCATTTCTTCCAGATTACCTAATTTGCTGGCATATAGTTGCTCATAATATGTTCTTATAATTGTTTGTATTTCTTTGGTGTTGGTTGTGATCTCTCCTCTTTCATTCATGATTTTATTTATTTGGGTCATTTCTCTTTTCTCTTTGATAAGTCTGGCCAGGGGGTTATCAATCTTGTTAATTGTTTCAGAGAACAAGCTCCTAGTTTCATTGATCTGTTCTACTGTTCTTTTGGTTTCTTTTTCATTGATTTCTGCTCTGATCTTTATTAATTCTCTTCTCCTGCTGGGTTTAGGCTTTATTTGCTGTTTTTTCTCTAGCTCCTTTAGGTGTAGGGTTAGGTTGTGTATTTGAGACCTTTCTTGTTTCTTGAGAAAGGCATGTATTGCTATATACTTTCTTCTCAGGACTGCCTTTGCTGCATCCCAAAGATTTTGAACAGTTGTGTTTTCATTTTCATTTGTTTCCTGGTTGACCCATGCATTCTTTCGTAGGATGCTCTTTAGCCTCCATGTATTTGAGTTCTTTCTGACTTTCCTCTTGTGGTTGAGTTATAGTTTCAAAGCATTGTGGTCTGAAAATATGCAGGGAATGATCCCAATCTTTTGGTACCGGTTGAGACCTGATTTCTGACCTAGGATGTGATCTATTCTGGAGAATGTTCCATGGGCACTAGAGAAGAACGAGTATTCTGTTGCTTTGGGATGGAATGTTCTGGATATATCTGTGAAGTCCATTTGATCCCGTGTGTCATTTAAAGTCTTTATTTCCTTGTTGATCTTTTGCTTAGATGATCTGTCCATTTCAATCAGGGGGGTGTTAAAGTCCCCTACTATTATTGTATTGTCATCAATGTGTTTCTTTGTTTTTGTTATTAATTGCCTTATATAATTGGCTGCTCCCGTGTTAGGGGCATAGATATTTACAATTGGTAGATCTTCTTGTTGGATAGACCCTTTAAGTAGGCTATAGTGTCCTTCCTCATTTCTCATTATAGTCTTTGGTTTAAAATCTAATTTGTCCGATATAAGGATTGCCATCCCAGCTTTCTTTTGGTGTCCATTAGCATGGTAAATGGTTTTCCACCCCCTCACTTTCAATCTGGGGGTGACTTTGGGTCTAAAATGAGTCTCTTGCAGACAGCATATCGATGGGTCTTGTTTTCTTATCCAATCTGATACCCTGTGTCTTTTGATTGGGGCATTTAGCCCATTTACATTCAGGGTAACTATTGCAAGATATGAATTTAGTGCCATTGTATTGCCTGTAAGGTGACTGTTACTGTATATTGTCTCTGTTCCTTTCTGGTCTATGTTACTTTTGGCTCTCTCTTTACTTAGAGGACCCTTTTCAATATTTCTTGTAGGGCTGGTTTTGTGTTTGCAAATTCCTTTAGTTTTTGTTTGTCCTGGAACCTTTTTATCTCTCCTTCTACTTTCAATGACAGCCTAGCTAGATAGAGTATTCTTGGCTGCATATTTTTCTCATTTAGTGCTCTGACTATATCATGCCAGTCCTTTCTGGCCTGCCAGGTCTCTGTGGATAGGTCTGTTGCCAGACTAATGTTTCCACCATTATAGGTTACAGATCTCCTCTCCCGAGCTGCTTTCAGGATTTTCTCTTTGTCTCTGAGACTTGTAAGTTTTACTATTAGATGTCGGGGTTTTGACCTATTTTTATTGATTTTGAGAGGGTTTCTCTGTGCCTCCTGGATTTTGATGCCTGTTTCCTTCCCCAAATTAGGGAAGTTCTCTGCTATAATTTGCTCCAATATACCTTCTGCCCCTCTCTCTCTTTCTTCTTCTTCTGGGATCCCAATTATTCTAATGTTGTTTCGTCTTATGGTATCGCTTATCTCTCGAATTCTGCCCTCGTGGTCCAGTAGATGTTTATCTGTCTTTTTCTCAGCTTCTTTATTTTCCATCATTTGGTCTTCTATATCACTACTTCTCTCTTATGCTTCATTTATCCTAGCCATTAGAGCCTCCATTTTTGTTTGCATCTCATGAATAGCATTTTTGATTTCGACTTGGTTAGATTTTAGTTCTTTTATTTCTTCAGAAAGGGTTTCTCTAATAACTTCCATGCTTTTTTCAAGCCCAGCTAGTATCTTTAAAATCATCATTCTACTCTAGTTCCAACATCTTACTAATGTCCATATTGATTAGGTCCCTGGCAGTCGGTACTGCCTCTTGTACTTTTTTTTTTTGAGGTGATTTTTTTTCTGTCTTGTCATTTTGTCCAGAGGACAATAGATGAATAAGAGAACAAAATGCTAACAGGGTAACAACGATCCCAGAAAAATATATACTAAACAAATCAGAAGAGACCTGAAACTGGGGGGAAAGAAAGGAAAGAAAGAAAAAAGAAAAAAAAAGAAAAAGATAAAACAAACAAACAAAAAAAAAAAACAGAATATAATCAAATATGATCAGGCTGGTGCATAGATCAGTGCCACACACTAGATTTTGGACGTATTTTAGTCTGTTAGAAGAAAGTGACTCCCAAAATTTTAAAGAAAGAAAAACTTATATATGTACAAAAATAAGGGTAAATACGATGAAGGGATAGAATACGACTGTAAAGATGAAAATTATAAAAGATTTTATAAAAGGAATTGATAAGATAAGAAGTTGGTTGAAAAAATAAAGAAGAGGATTTAAAAAAAAGGGGGGTAGAGAATGTGATCAGGCAGGAGACTAGAACAAAGCCATACACTAGAGATTTAGGGTATATTTTCATCTGTTAGAAGAAACTGTATCCCAAATTTTTTTAAAGAGAGAACAACTTATATGTATATATACCAAAAATAGGTAACTACTATGAAGGGATAGAATATGACTCTAAAAATGAAAAATAAAAAAAGATTTTTTTAAAAGGGATTGATAAGATGTTGGTTGAAAAGGGAAAAAGAAAACTTCAAAAAAAAAGAAAATTAAAAAAATTAACTTTGAAAGACTAAAGAATCATGAGGGAAAACGCCATGAATTCTACATGGAGTATTCCCCTAGTGCTGGAGTTCTGCCGTTTTCATTGATCAGTAAACTTGGTGTTGGCTGGCTGCTCTTGCTTATCTTCTGGGGGAGGGGCCTGTTGCCATGATTCCCAAATGTCTTTGCGGGAGGCGGAATTGCCTCTCCCTTGCCGGGGGCCAGGCTAAGTAATCTCCTCGGGTTTGCTCTTGGAAGCGTTTGTTCCGTACAAACTCTCCATACAGCTTTGGAGGATGAGAGTGAAAATGGCAGCCTCCCAATCTCCGCCCTGGAGGAGCTGAGAACTCGGGGCCCCACTCCTCAGTCCGCCCCCAGAGAAAAGCAGTCAATCACTTCCATCTCCCCAGTCTCTGGCCGCACTCCGTGCTCACCCGGCCTGTGCCTGAGTGTTTCTATCTCTGGCGCATGACCCTGTTTGGAGTCTCCAAACCCAGCAGAGTCCTGCGGTGTGCTCCTGCGCCACTCATCCCGGGGGAGGAAGGGTAGTCTCCCTGGATCTGCCACTTGTTGGGTCCCTGCTGGAAGAGCAGTGGCCCGACTCTTCCACGGATCATGGTTTATGGCAACCCCGAGCTGAAAGTCCACTCCTCAGCTCTTTCTCCGCACCCAGCTTCTCTGCTCTGATACCTGGGAGCGCTGCCGCACTCAGGCACCCCCTGGTCTTTCTGTGACCCTGAGGGTCCTGAGACAACACTGTCCTAGCGAGGGTTCCAACCTCTACTTAGCCACAGGAGCGACATCCCTCAGCAGAGCCAACTTCTGAAAGTTCCAATTTTGTGCTCTGTGGCTCTATCACTTGCCAATAGTGGCTGACGGAGGCCCCCTCCCCCCGCGACCTATCTTCCCAAATATTGCCTCAGATTCACTTCTCCACACGTCCTACCTTCCAGAAAGTGGTCACTTTTCTGTTCAGAGAGTTGCTGCTATTCTTTTCTTCGATCTCCTATTGAGTTCGTGGGTGTTCAGAATTGTTTGATCCCTATCTAGCTGAATTCCTGGGACCAGATGAAATTTAAGTCTCCTACTCCTCTGCCATCTTGTTCGTTCCCCTCACATACCCTCTTTCTGACAGCATGTATTTTCCCAAGTCTCTCATCCTTCCACATCTGACTTATTGTTATGACTTACATGACTTGCCCAATATCGAAACGTGTCAGTTCAGATGGCCCCAGTAGGCTAACCCAACTTCCCAGGATATTTGCATGACTTTCTACTTAGGGTCCTATCTCTGCAAAGAAGAGATATCCACTATCCACACCCACCTATAGGGGCTTCCTGTTCTCTAACAAGAACAGGTGGAATAGCTCTTGGGCACTCTAGGCTTATATCCTTTCTCTGTCATTTATTTGCTCATAAGTTTAGACAGTTACTCATTGGCCTTCAGTTTCTTCATCTGTACAATTTCATTAATAATAATTATTCCTCAAAGATAATATGAGACCAGAAAAATGAGTCAAGAAATTTAAATTGGTTGGTCCAAAGTAGATGTGCAATAAGTGTCCCTGTACAGGAGCCCCATAACAATCTTTCTACAGTTTGGGTCTAAGATGCTGTCTCTGCTTAGATTGACTCCCCATGTTAGTTTTCTTTGTTGTAGGTACCCGTGCCTCAGCTATATTCCTTCCTTCTACCTTATATCATATTCCACTATTTTATGCTCTTCCAGATCCCTAATGACAGCTAAGTAGCCACATTTTCTACCACATTTCTACCACATTGACTCTACTTGTTTTCCCTCCCCCACCAGTTAAATTTTTGTGGTGAGGGAGAAAGAAAGACCTTTCGAAGGACATAAACTGGCTGGTATGGGCTGACTTGAAAGAATGAGCTGGGTTAATCACATACTTTATTACTTAAATCTAAAATATGAAACAGAAAACTACAATAACAGAAAACAGTGAATTATAATAGCTAAAAGGTCATGAGGTATAGTTGGGACTGGAGAAGCCATGATAGGCCACGTACAGGGAGATATATGAGTAATAATGACTAATTAGAAGAAGTCAAGTGGTGGTGGGATGGAAAGAAGAGTCACTTAGTCACTAGAATGAAGACTCTAAACTCTTACTGAAATTCTCTAGGGCTAACTTGAAGCCAAAACTATCCCGCACTCTAATCTTGCTGAATTCCATTCCTGTTAGTGTTTATTCTTGGATTTATGTACTACGCCTTCCACCCTGTTACTCTACTCATAGCCTTAGAATAAATTTCACTTTATCTGAGTTAGCTTGAGTGGGTTTCTTGCAAACAATTGAGCCTGAGTAGACCCTCTGTTCTTTCTTGAATTTCTCATGGATTATAATAGAACATTTTGCCCTGGGATAAAATGACCATATATAAAAATGGATTTCATTTACACTTCAATGTGTACCAATTAATGATAGACATTAGTCAGAAGCACAGTTGTAATGTCTCTATAATTATTCTGCCTGGAAACAGGGATGGAGAGAAATGGAGACCTCCAATAGAATGCAGGATCATTTGATATAGGTTGAAGGGCCATAGTGGCAATTACAAAGGCACTCATCCAAATCATGTTGATGTAAGTATAGTGGTGGGAGTGTGGTCTTGCCAAAATAATCGGGAAAGCCAAATCACTGCTCTGAAAGCTCTTGGCTGTGCTAGTTATATCAACACAACATGGGGCTACCTGTCTGGTTTGGCTGACCTCCAGATGAGTCAACTGGTTCCTGACTTAGTGCTTTTAGAATGCTCCAGTTTGTCTCTAGGGCTTTCTACCTCATTTTTCTTCTATCCTATCACCCTGCCCCTTCACCTTCTTTCCTCCTATTTCCCTGACTTGGACTTCCTGTCTTATCTGGTTGCTTACTCTTTAGCTCTTTTTATCTTTCTGCCCTCCCTGCCTCAGAAGCAAACCTATGGCCCATAAAACTGTTTGCCTAACATAACAACTTAACTTTGGGAGAATTGACCCAGAGTTCTCTGCTCTGTCCTTTCTGAGATCCCTGGCTGAGATCCTATAGATTGTCCAATAAATGTGTTTCATTCCTCTACTAATCTGGTGTCTATATTCACTCTGGAACTCTCCTTCCTTCCTATTTCCCGGAAAAAACCTCCCAAACCACTCTAAATATGTATATAAATTATCTACTGCTACAGACTGGAAATAAATGCAGCTACTTTGCTGGCGCTGACTTGTGACTTGGCTCTGGCTCAACCCCCTGGGTACTGGCAAGAGTAACTAATTTATCTGCAGCATGTCAGCCAGTGGAAGGAAAGGGCCCAGAGAATAGACTGAAGCATGGAGGAGAGAGGGTGTTCTTAAACTTTGTTCCAGACACAGTGCTAAAAGACAAATTAAAGAAAATTGGTTCGGAGACTTAGACATGATGATCAACCTGACTAAAAGTCTCTATACCAAGATTTTTCAGTTATAAGTAACAGAAACCAATGTAAGCTACTTCCATCAAAATAGGGAAACTTATTATAAGCAGTTAGCAGTGTGTCACAAAAATTCAAGGTCAAGAATGTTATTGGATTTCAGGAATGGACCAGAAAAGGCAACTGCAAAGTGTTCAAAAACTTAAGACAATAGACAATATCATTTATCCTTCTCTTTATAATGTTTCTTTTTGCTTCTCTCTCTGATGAGCAGCTTTTTCAACTCCACAGAAAGCACAGGAAATATAACTTCCCCACAGAACCATGGCATTATTGTTTAATTTCTAAGGTTCAACCATGGTGGGGGGGGGGCAATCCATTTCCATCTCCCTCACTCTCTCTCTCACACACACACACACATACACACACACACACAATGTAAAATTTCTGGTAAGAGCTGCTAAATAGGCTCTCATCCTTAGGCCAATAAACTCAAGCCTAGGATTGGAACAACATTTACAAATCACATTCATTGCCAGGATCTCAACATTATAAGAAAGAAACTGGAAAATGGGGGGGGGGATTTAAGGAGTCATATGAACTGCACAGATACACCAAAAGGGATTCACCACAATGGCCAAGCAGGTTTTTTCTTAGTTTTTATTAAAATTTTAGTTAGTAGAAAAAATAATAATAAAATAAAATAAAATTCCAGTTAGTTAACATACAGTGTAATATTAGTTTCAGGTGTACAATAAAGTGATTCAACACTTCCATACAACACCCGGTGCTCATCACAATAAATACACTTCTTAATTCCCATCACCTATTTTACCCACTCCCCCACCCCCACCTGCCTTCCCTCTGGTAACAGTCAGTTTTCTGTAGCCAAGACTCTGTTTCTTGGTTTGAATCACTCTCTTTTTCCCCCTTTGCTAGTTTATTTTGTTTCTTTCTTAAATTCCACATACAAGTGAAATCAGATGATATTTGCCTTTCTCTGACTGACTTATTTTGCTTAGCATTATACTCTCTAGCTCCATCCATGTCATTGCAAATGCCAAGATTTCATTCTTTTCTTTTTTTTTTTTTTTGGCTTAGTAACATTCCAGTGTGTGTGTGTGTGTGTGTGTGTGTGTGTGTGTGTGTGTGTGTGTGTGTGTGTGTATCTCCTGCAATTTCTTTAGTCATTAATCAGTTGATGGACACTTGGGCTGTTTCCATAATTTGGCTATTATAGATAATGCTGCTATAAACATCAGAGTACCTGTATCCCTTTGAATTAATATTTTTGTATTCTTTGGGTAAATACCTAGTAGTGCAATTGCTAGATCATAAGGTAGTTCTACTTTTAACATTTTGAGGAACCTTCATACTGTTTTCCAGAGTGGCTGCACCAGTTTGGATTCCCACCAAGAGTGCATGAGGGTTCCACTTTCTCCACAGCCTTGCCAACACCTGTTGTTCCTTGTGTTGTTCATTTTAGCCGTTCTGACAAGTGTGAGGTGCTATCTCATTGTAGTTTTGAATTGTATTTACCTGATGGTAAGTGATGCTGAACATCTTTTCATGTGTCTGTTGGCCATCTGTATGTCTTCTTTGGAAAAATGTCTATTCATGATTTCTGCCCATTTTTAATCAGATTATTCATTTTGGGGTTGTTGAGTTTTATAAGTTCTTTATAGATTTTGGATAGTAACCCATTATCAGATATATCATTTGCAAATCTCTTCTCCCATTCCATAGATTGCCTTTTAGTTTTGTGGACTATTTCCTTTGCTGTGAAGATTTTTATATTGATATAGTCCCAATAGTTTATTTCAGCTTTTCTTTCCCTTGACTCAGGAGACATAGCTAGAAAAAAGTTACTATGTCAGATGTCAAAGAGGTTACTGTCTGTGTTCTTCCTAGGATTTTAATGGTTTCCTGTCTCACATTTAGGTCTTTAATCCATTTTGAATTTTTTGTGTGTATAGTATAAGAAAGTGGTCCAGTTTTATTCTTTTGCATGCTGCTGTCCAGTTTTCCCGACACCATTTGTTGACAAGACTGTCTTTTTCCCATGGGATATTCATTCCTGCTTTGTTGAAGATTGATTGACCATATAGTTGTGGGTTTATTTCTGGGTTTTCTATTCTGTTCCATTGGCCTATGTGTCTATTTCTATACCAGTACCATACTGTTTTGATCACTACAGCTTTGTAATATAACTTGAAGTCCAGAACTGTGATGCCTCCAGCTTTGCTTTTCTTTTTTCAAGATTGCTTTGGCTATTCTGGGTCTTTTGTAGTTCCATACAAATTTTAGGATTGTTCTAGCTCTGTGGAAAACACTGTTGGTATTTTGATAGAGATTGCATTAAATGTGTAGATTGCTTTGGGTAATATAGACATTTTAACAATATTTGTTCTTCCAAACCATGAGTATGGAATGTCTTTCCATTTCTTTGTGTCATCTTCAATTTCATTCATTAGTATTTTATAGTTTTCAGAGTACAGGTACCTAACCTCTTTGGTTAGGTTTATTCCTAGGTATGGTGAAGCAGTTTTATTCCAGAACCAGAGGGTATACATCCGAGAACAAGCCCCAAAGGGCTCTGTTTCCTTAGAAACTTCTCTCAGCTTTCAGTCCCCTAAGAGTGAAGAAGACAGATCTAAACACAAGAAGTTAAAGTAGTGAAATAAAGTGACTAGTAGCCTACTTAGTGTGTTGAGTCAAATCAAAATGTGACTAGGCCTGTCACATAGAAATTATTATAAAGAAATGTTAGCTATTATTGTAATCAGAAGAGGTTGGATGCAGTGGGACTCTGAGCAAAAGACATAGACTAATCTTTGCAGATAGTTTCTTCAAAGCCACAGAGGAGCCACTTCATAGTAGAATATACCTCAATAGGAACCAAAATTTGCATCTGCCACATACAGCACTCTCCTCCCTACGTAGAGCTAATCAACACTGACACTGACAAACTCTTGGGTTTGGTTCCTAATTTTTAAAGATACTATGTAGGGGCACCTGGGTGGCTCAGTCAGTTAAGTGTCTGCCTTGGGCTTGGGTCATGATCCCAGGGTCCTGGGCTTGAGCCCCACATTGGGCTCCCTGATCAGTGGGGAGCCTGCTTCTCCCTCTGCCACTCCCCCTGCTTGTTCTCACCTCTCTGCCAAATAAGTAAATAAAATCTTTAAAAAAAGATACTATGTAAACTTTCCTTTTGTTATGACAACACAACAATGACCTCATTCTTGTTAGAGTTGAACCCAAGACAACCCCCTCCACCCCAATTAATCCCATTCTGAAGTAGTTTCTACTTCAGAATCAGCCTAATTAAACTTGTAAGGCTCCTGGTATCCTTGATCATGTTTAGAAGATATGTAGTATACCTTATGGAAATGTGGGAAACACTCAAGTAATATTACAAGCACACACTCTCTCCAGGTTGTCTACTTTTTGCTAATCTCCCTCTTCTGTTAACTATTTTTTTTAAGTTTAGTACCATTTATTAAGTGATCTCAGGTGTTGTAGCTGAGGCTTGTCAGCCTGTTCTTAAAACATAAAATGCAGGGCACCTGGATGGTGTAGTCAGTTAAACATTGGACTCTTGGTTTCTGCTGCGATCCCAGGGTCATGAGATCAAGCCCCGCCTTGGGCTCCACACTCAGCACTAAGTCTGCTTAAGATTCTCTCTCCTTCTCCCTCTGCTCCTCATGCTTGCGCATTCTCTCTCTCAAATAAATAAATAAATAAATAAATAAATAAATAAATAAATAAATAAATCTTAAAAAAAAACATAAAATGCTTTTCCAATTCCTCTTGTCCTGGACAGAAGGATCTTCCAGGTAGCATGCCAACAGAGCAAGAGATTGCGATGATGCCAGCTTCAATGATGGTGCCATCTGTATAGGGAGAAGGTCATGCTATATTCAACCACAGCTTACAGAGGTTTGGAAAAGGACCCTTTGAGGGCCCAGACTGCCTAGCATTTTGATGCTCCAACCATGAACTCTTCTTCCAACATGTCCAGGATAAGATTTTCACAGCAATGAGATGCCAAGCCTTTCTGGAACCAAATAATCCACTTGCCACCATTTTTTTTTTTTTTTTTTGCATCATCTTCCCACATGGGTTTAATTCCTTCTTTGAAGAGATGGAAGTCACTGTGGCCTGTCAGGTCCCCAGGACGTACCATGTGGTTGTAAAACCTCCAGAACTGCTCTGCAGAGGCAGAAATGCCGATCCGTTTGATATTTTATTCATAGCTCTGTGAGCTGGTGGGATGGCTGGGGGTTCTTCTGGAGTATCAGAAAGTATAGTTGTACTGCAGGAGATGCTCTGCTGGTCCAGGGGCAACAGCCTTCCTCTTACTGCTGCCCTGACTCTTGTCTCATTCCGTTTTTTCCTTCTTTGTGCTGTTTTCTTCATTCTGATCATGGTCCCCACTGTCATCATCTTTCAATGCACTGAACTTGTACATCCTCTCCCTGCCGCCGTCACCACTGCCTCACAGAGTGACTTCCACTCCACCGGCCCTCTCCTGTTAATTCTTGATAATTTCAGTTTGAGAGGCATTTTCTGACCTTGTCTCCAAATACTCCCTTTTGGTGGCATGTGACCTCCTCTGGGTTGTGGGGTCACATCATATACACATGTAGGAAATAAGAATATGAATAATGGGGGTGAATCCATCTATTATTCCACTCAGTAAATCTAAGTCGAAGTGAATGAGAGTTGAGAAACTTGAATTTGCTCTTCACATAGGTGATCTCAGTTTCTGTGTGCTTCTCACAGTGTAAGTATGCCACCACCTTCAGTGTGTTCTAGTGTTTAAACATATATTTTTCATTCAGTAGGGACCCTAAACATAAGCCATCTACTTAATCTGGTGCTCAATTGAAGAAATGGGGATCTGTTCCAATGCTGGCCTTATTGATAGACGTTATATAGTTCTTTCACATGGAGCTTTCACAAATGACTTTCAAGGATAATTTTGGCTATATGTAATTTTCCCTTAAATGTTTAATCCCCTTTAAAACTTCGGTGTAAGCTGCAATTTCACTGTACTAACTATAGTCTACTGGTTGAGAAAAATGGCTTTTGTTCCCCGGCCAAAGTGTGTGTTTCAGACAAGCCACTAAAAGGGAAGTATATCATAGAAAAAGAAAAGGCTTGCTCATGGACACCAATCCTCTGAGCACTTGGCCATTGGTAGTGAAATTCCACAGTTGGTGCTTGGAGACAGGGATTGGAGATAGACATTGTAGCCTCACATCCCACCATACAACCCAAGATTTTTTTCTGCTAGTAGAAAAAAAGTGTATGGAAAAATCATGAATGGGATAGTATACTTTCAAATCAAAACCCAGGAAAAAGGTATGGTTAAGAAATGTATGGGACGAGGAATGGGGGATAAGATAAGTTGTCTTCAAAAAACATAGATTGGGAGGGAATAAGATCCTAAACATTGGAGTGGGGACCTATGGTAAATCCCAATGAAGCTGGGGATGTCATACCTCTAAATTCTATTTTTTCTTTGTCAACTTTTTCCGCTCCTGCCTGAGAAGGTTAACTATGCTTTGCCCCCAAAAATTTGTAATGGCCTCTCTAAAGGTAGTTTCCTTGCAAAGCACTGCTGACTCTCCTTGGGATCTACCCTGCAACTCTTCTTTTCTCCTAGATATATGCCTAGGCTCAAGTCCCAGCAAACCTTAAAGGGTAATCCACTAGAAGGTGTGCCACACACTAAAACAGGTGCATGATTTTTCCAATTTATACAGACAGAAACACAGAGAATATGTGTGGGAATGGAGGTGAGTAATTGTGGAAGGAATATAAAGTTAAATAAGGCCAAATTGATTGATATGAGCTCACACAAAGATTATGGAGTCAATGATTTAATTCAAGTTGTTAGAGAGGACTCTAACAGTGTGATTGGTTGGGTAGCTGAAAGTGGACCAAAAAGTGACCTATACTAAGTGAAGTTGAAATGCCAGAATGGTACTGTTATACTATAAAGATAGGGATTCAGAGGCTTGGGAAGATTGGAATGTTAGAGTGGATTTATCATTTAAAATCTGCTCACCTACCCTCAAGGATCTACTCACCATGACTGTGAGAAATAAATTTGTGAGGGTAATCCCAGCATCCTTGAACAACTCTGTGGTCAATCTCCTGTAGGTCAAAAATTATAGCATGAACTGCAACTGAACTGGAATATTTAAATGCAGTGAGGATAATTGGATCCCAGGGTTGTAGGAGCCAAATACTGAAACTTAATTACCAAAGACAAGGTGAGTTTGATTGCTGTAATAGCCAGTAGAGTCAAAGCAGTAATCAGAATAGTCTAATTTGTAGAGAACTTTGGCATTTTTTAGTTGATTATCACATCTCTGGAAAAGAAATAGATGAGCAATCTACTAAATTCTTGATCTGTATAGGTAGGAGAGTTCTAATTTGAGTGAACAATGTCTAACTTGAATCACCCAAACAAAGACTCATTGTCTTTTAATCAATTCCCAGACCTGAGCCAGTTAACAGACCCAGAACCCTTTGAATGAAAAGAGGCATGTAATTTTAAGGAAGGACCCTGCTATATTGCCAGAAATTTTTATTGTTAATTTTTCTCCCAACCTTCCTTAAAAGAACCTATGGCCATTGACCAGGTGATTATGCATTGGGGAAAAAATAATCAAACATTTGGAAGATTACTGGACAGTGTCTCTGAACCGGCACTAATTCAAGGAGACCCTAACCATCACTGTGGCCCACAAGTCAGAGCAGGAGCATATGGGTGTCAGGTGATCAATGTAGTTTTAGCTTGGGTTCATCTCACAGTGGGTCCAGTGTGTTCTCAAACCCATGCTATGGTTATTTCTCTATTCTAGAATGTATAATTGGAATAAAAATACTCAGCAACTGGAAGAATCTACATATTGGTTCCTTGATTGTGGATTGAGTGCTATTATAGTAGGAAATGCCAAGTGGAAGCCCCTAGAAATGCCTCTACCTAAGAAAATAGTAAACCAACAGCAATACTGCATTCCTGGAGAGATGGCAAAATTAGTACCACCATCAAGGACTTCAAAGATGCAGGGGTGATGATTCCCACCACTTCCACTTCCTCATTCAACTTACCTATTTAGCTTGTGCAGAAAACAGATGGAACTTGGAAAATGACAGAGAATTATTGTGAAGTTAACCAGTTGATGATTCCAATTGCACCTACCGTTCCAGATGTGGTTTTGTTTCTTGGACAATTAACACATCCTCTGGTACCTGGTATGCAGTTATTGATATGGCAAATGTTTTCTTCTTGATAGGTGTTAGTAAATACAACCAGAAGCAGTTTGCTTTTCACTGACAAGTCAAACAATACATCTTCACTGTCTTATGTCAAGAACGTATTAATTCTCCAGCCCTATGTTATAATTTAGTCTACAGTGACCTTGATCACCTTTCCCTTCCACAAGACATCACACTAGTTTATTACATTGATGACATTATGCTGATGGGATCTGGTGAGCAAGAAGTAGCAACTACTCTAGACATATTGGTAAGACACATCAGAGAGTGGGAAATGAATCTGATGAAAATTCAGGGGACTTGCACCTCAGTGAAATTTTTAGGTGTTCATTGACATGGAGCATATTGAGATATCATTTCTAAGGCAAAGCATAAATTATTGTATCTGGCCTTTACTGCATCCAAAAAAGAGGAACGATGCCTAACGGGCCTCTTTAGAATTGAAAGCAACATATTTCTCATTTGAGTGTGCTACTCTGACCCACTTACTAAATAACCTGAAATGTTCCTAGCTTTGAGTGGGGTCTAGAACAAGAGAAGGCTCTACAACAGATTCAGCCTGCCATGAAAGCTGCTTTGTTACTTGAGCCATATAATCCAACTAATCTGATGGTGCTTGAAGTGTCAGTGGCAGGTTGGAGACTTTGGGAGGCCCCTAGAGCTGAATAACATTGTTGGCCCTTAAGATTTTAGAGAAATACCCTAACATCCTCTGTGAATACTTTCCTTTTAAGAACAAATTTTGGCTTTCCACTGGGCCTTATCAGAGATAGAATAGTTAACCACAGGCCACCAACCTAAGCTGCCCATCATGAACTGCCCCACCAAGCCATAAATTTGGCCATGTTAGGCAACATTCCATTATCAAAAAGAAGTGGTATATAATACAAGATTGGGATCAAACATGCCCTGAAGGCACAAGTAAGTTACATGAGAATGTAGTCCAAATGCCACAAATCCATATATTCATGAGCCATGGCCAATGGTTTAATTACATGGTCAAAGACTTGGAAGAAACATGATTGGAAAATTGGTGACAAGGAGTCAGAAGAACTGTTATGTGGATAGACCTCTCTGAATGGGCAAAGAATGTAAGATATTATGCCCCATGCAATGCACATCAAAAGGTAAGCTCAGCCGAGGAAGATTTAATAACCATGTAGATAGAATGGTCCTTTTTGTGGATATCCCTTAGAGCATTTCTTAGTAATACCATATCCCATGGTTAAAGTCAGTGAAAAACTACAACAACCCTATTCAGGCAGGACTAATAATGGCCCAGACCCTTCAGGAATAAATGTTTGGGATACCCCCACCAAGCAAAGAATTACAATCAACAAAAGGAAAAGGGAATATGGAATGGGTAGTAGAAGGTACTTACAAACACCAGCTATGACCATGTGACCAGTTACAGAAATGAGGAATATGGTAGTTATGAGCATTTTTCTTGGTAACCTACAGGTTAGCTTCACTATCAGGCTTCTCATTATCATCTCTATCTGCTGTAAAAGAAGGTGTTTATGTTTTTAAAGGGGCTTCCAGGGGAGTAATACTGGGTGGCAATTTTCCTCAAATATTTCCCAAGTCTTTATTGATGATGGTTTTGGTGGGTATGGAAAATTTTGTAACAGCTATAAACAAATAGTTATCAATTTGGGTAAAGAAACTCCCATGCAAGGAGAGGTTAGATTTCTCTATGAGATCAAATATGTTTTTTTATAAAAATTGCTTTAACATTCAACAGCTATGACTGTTTACTGTGAGTGGCCAGTATTGCAATGGTAGAAACCCACTTCCCCTCAATATTATATAAAACTGCACTTGCCTTGGGGCGCCTGTCGTTAAAAATATGACTTCAGCTCAGATCATGATCCCAGGGTCCTGGGATCAAGCCCCACATCGGGCTCCCTGCTCAGAGGGAAGCCTGCTTCTCCCTCTCCCACTCCCCCTGCTTGTGTTCCCTCTCTCACTGTGTCTCTCTCTGTCAAATAAATAAATAAAATCTTTTAAAAAAACTGTACTTGCCTTTTAAGAGGTTAGGTTAGAGAATAATTTCCAAACTGGTTGTATTCTCTGATTTTTTAGACATATCTTGGCACAAGAAATATGTAGTATGCATTGCCTTCCTTGTATATATTGATTGGTGGGGCCAGGGAGGGTTTATTAGGGTTCTACAGAGAAACAGAACTTATAGGGTGTGTGTGTGTGTGTGTGTGTGTGTGTGTGTCTGTGTGTGTGTGTGTGTGTGTAGGGGGGGGGAGATTTATTTTAAAGAATTGGTTCAGGGGCACCTGTGTGGCTCAGTTGTTTGAGCATGGGACTCTTGATTTCAGCTCATCATGATCTCATGGTCATGGGATCGAGCTCCACCTTGGGCTCCACACTCAGTGTACAGTCTGCTTGTCCCTCTACCTCTGCTCCTCTCTCTCTCTCATTCTCTCAAATAAATAAATAAATAAATAAAATCTTTGGGAAAAAAAAGAATTGATTCACTTAATTGTGGAGGCTTGGCAAATCCAAAATCCAATGGAGAAGGATGGAAGGCTGGAGACTCAGGAAAGAGTTGCAGTTTGAGTCCAAAGACAGTCTGCTAGCAGAATTCTTTGTTGCTCAGGGGAGGTTGGTCTTCACTGTATTAAGGCCTTCAACTAATTGGATGTGGCCCACCCACATTAAGGAGGGTAATCTGCTTTACTTAAACTCCACTAATTTAAATGTCATCTCTTCTCAAAAATACACCTGCACAGAAACATGCAAAATAATGTTTGAGCAAATATCTGGGCACTGTGATCTAGACAAGTTGACACCTAAAATTAACCAGCACAAAGAAGGTTCCTAGTAAGATGCCAATTTCTTTCCACTTCAATAAGTGGGGCTTATATTGGAGGAGGAGAGAGATCATTATAATGAATAAAAAAGAAGTCAGTAGTTTTAAGGGTATATATTGTTAGCAGAGTTTATGTTTATCATCATCCCAGGAATTAGTAAAAACTATAATTTTATCTCTGTAATCCCATAGGATTTGTTGGTATTAGTTCTGGATTACGTTTTATTTAATTGCACAATTATGAGCATCTTAATTGTAATATTGGGTACACACTATATCTAGGAATTCCTTAAATGACACTTGATAGATAGTGGCAGATTGCTCTATTTGCTTGGTGGCACTGGTTAATAATAGTAGATTTCATTTGATTTGAAGTTAAAATTGGCTTATAGGGCTTAGAAGGCACCTATGAGTCACCAGCAATATTATAGAGTCTGGCTTAGCTGGGAGGGTTGTTGGCCAGCAGTAGTAGAGATAGGAAATACAGTAGTAGTTTCTGTGTTGATGTCTGTGGTCATGTTAGTAGTATTGATCAATCTGAATAACCAACAAAGTGGTTCTCATTGTCCTCAATCTGACAAGTGTTGCATGTCTCCCTGTGGTATGCATGTGGCATGTTAAGGTGATCAAAGAGTGGGTGTGTAGGAACACTGGTGAGGGTTGGAAGTTCTCAAGTAAGTAAGGTTAAAGTCAGAGGTCATTCATAGCCAGGGGTAATGGATCTGATTGTCCCCTGTATATCACCCAGGGCAATTAGTTCTACCTGATGGGTGTCAGAAGCAGTTACAGATTTGTTCCACAGTGCCTTTAGTAGAGCAAAGTATATGGGTGTCAGACTAGCATGCCTCAATCTCTCCAGATACTGGTAAGTGGTTTGCTCCACTTACACTGGACGATGAGCAGACACAGGCTGAGAATGATTCCAGAGTCAGTAGTCCACATCAGGTCCTCATCAGGATTGAGCGAGAAACAGCTAGACTCTGGATTTTCTATGAGGGAGGAAGGAAAAGTTAAAGTATCAGACGGGTGCTATTTTGCTGTAGGCAATAATGTCAGGGTTACCACATCTATGAAAATGGATAATTGTATTGCATCCAGTGTGCTTACATAAAACAGCAGAAGCTGCAGCATCTCTGTTGGTGGTATCCTTATTTGTTGTGAATTTAAATATGACATAGTTATGCCATGTGGGGGTGGGTTTGATGTAATCAGGACTATGAACAGTATTTTGACCACTTAGAGGACCATTGTCCTTCAGGTTCTCTCTATAGTCCTGGTTTTAAAAGCCCTTTATGGCGGCCCCTGGGTGGCTTGGTTAAGCAGTTGCCTTTAGCTCAGGTCATGATCCCGGGGTCCTGAGGAGCCCCGTTCAGTGGGGAGTCTGCTTCTCCCTCTCCCTTTGCCCCTCCCCCCAACTTGTGCACTCACTCTCTCGATGTCTCTCTCGCTTTCTCTCTCTCTCAAATATTTTTTATTATATTCAGTTAGCCACTGTATAGTACATCATTAGTTTTTGATGTAGTGTTCAATGATTCATTAGTTGCATATAACACCCACTGCTCATCACAACACGTGCTCTCCTCAATACCTATCACCCATTTAACCCATCCCTCCACCCTCTCCCCTCTGAAACCCTCAGTTTGTTTTCCAGAGTCCATAGTCTCTCATGGTTCTTCTTCTCTTATTTCTCCCCCTTCAGTTTTCCCTCCCTTCCCCTATCATCCCCATACTATTCCTTATGTTCCACATATGAGTGAAACCATATGATAATTATCTTTCTCTGCTTGACTTATTTCACTTAGCATAATTCCTTCCAGTTCCATCCATGTCAATGCAAATGGTAGGTATTCATCTTTTCTGATGGCTGAGTAATATTCCATTGTACATATGGACCACATCTTCTTGATCCATTCATCTGTTGAAGAGCATGTCAGCTCTTTCCACAGTTTGGCTATTGTCGTCATTGCTGCTATGAACATTGGGGTGCAGGTGCCCCTTATTTTCACTACATCTGTATATTTGGGGTAAATACCCAGTAATGCAATTGCTGGGTCATAAGGTAGCTCTATTTTTAACATCTTGAGGAACATCCATGCTGTTTTCAAGAGTGGCAGTACCAGCTTGCATTCCCACCAACAGTGTAAGAGATGAATAAAATCTTTAAAAAATAATAAAAAATAAGAACCCATTATGTTTTTCTATGATATATGCTGCTATAGGATAATAGGGTAGATGAAAAACCCAAGCAATGTTATTTTGTAATGACCATTGTTGCATTCCCTTTGCAGTGAATTGTGAGTGTTGATCTGACTGTGTAACTTTGTAGAGCTCCCAAAGTTTCATTAACCTCTCAATAACACTAGAAAAGGTTAGTGCCTTACATGGGTTAGCCAATAAAAGACCTGTGTGGATATCTACCATTGTTAAGGCATATTTGATGACTCCTACTGCTATAGAGAAAGGCCCAATGAAGTCTATTTGTTAGTTCTGATGTGGCTCTTATCCTCTGTAAATTTTTCCAGTGTCTAGATTTTTGACATCTGGTACAGTCCCTAATGGCTTTGTGCAAATGTTTCTCTACTGGGCCAATTCCTCTATTAACAATCCATTTTCATAACCTATGATACCCAAATCCACTGACCTCTTGGGTGTACACCAATAGAAGGGGTAGGGTAGCTAGTCTCAGAGTCTGGAGACTGTCCATCCTTTAAGAGGCTTGCCTATTTTAGAGGTCTGGTTAGTTCATCAGCTTGTGTGTTGTAGTGTGCCTCCTATGTGTCTTGTTTGACATGAGCCAAGGTATGGTATGCCCAGATGGGCAGAATGGGGGCCAATGTGGCGAATTTTCCCCATATCTCTTTACCCCAAATGTCTCAACCTTGAATTTTCCAGCCATGATTTTGCTAAAGTTCAGATCAACCCATTAGCCACCAACCAGGAGTCTGTGAAAATAAAACCTTAGGAAAATGTTTGTCAAAGACATGCTTTATTAATAGAAGTATTGCATGCAGCTCAGCCCTCTACCCTCCTTATGGAAATTGGAGTGTTTGAACAGGGGTAATAGGCTGTGGCTGTCCATTGTCTTGCTGCCTTATACCCCAGGACCCCTTCAAAGGTAAAGGCAGACCATTGTTTTTCTCATTTTAAGAGTGTTGGCTGTCCTCCCTCCAAGTCCCCATTAAGCAAGAGGTGGAGGCATTTCTGGGGGATTTAGCAAGTTAACCTCAGTGGCAGGGTATATGCTAATTCCTCATAGAGTTGTGGCACTCCAGCATCTCGATTATTTAGATGACATTTCCATTTTAATAAGGAGGCCTCATTAAATTTTACAGGGAGCTTTTTCCATTGCTCAGGGTATAATAGGCATCTCGATCCATAGAGTAATTGGTTCTGCTCCAGTAAGTGCTTCAGTTTTACTAAGTGCTTAGTATGTTACCAGGGGTTGCCTCTCTACTGGTGAATACTTTGGGGCTAAATCTGGGAGCTGCTTACACCAAAAGCCTATGCATAGCCGTTTAATTGTTCATTTGGTCCAGAGGCTCCAGGAAGCAAATTTGCAGTGGCCAAAACTTCTCATTAAGTCCTTTCCTCAAAGCATTAGTAGAACTGCCAAAGTAATAGCCTCCTTTATTTTATCTACTGCCTGTTGTTGCTCAAGTCTCCATTGAAAAGTGAAAAACTTATAATAAGCCAGGACCAGCACTGGAGGTACAGAATGTGTTGGCACCAAAATCCAAACATTCCTACCAAATCCTACCAGTTCCTGTTATAAATTCCAAATATAGCCTCAAAATGTGACAGACTGAGAGGGCCTTGGATCTTATGTGGGGCAATTGCCCATTCCCTCTCAGTGAGGTGTTTGTTCACAGTTGTGATGACCTATGAGACAGTCATGGTCAGGTCCAATGAGAAGGATGTCATTAATATAATGTGAAAGCTGAGTTTCTAGTATAAGAGTGAGTCAAACATTTGAGTCCTGACTGCAAAGATGGTGTTTAAATTCAGGACTATTTAAATACCCTGTAGGCAATCTAGAAAAGATATACTATTGACCCTCAAAGGTGAAGGTGAATTGTGGTTTATTCCCTGTGAAATTTTTACAGAATAGAACATGTCAGCAGAACTACTAGGTATTTACCCAAAGTATAAAAAAATACAGATCTGAAGGGATAAGTACACCCCAATGTTTATCAAAAATAATGAAATCTTGGGCGCCTGGATGGCTAAACAGAGAGCCCGATGTGGGATAACTGTCTGCCTTCGGGTCAGGTCATGATCCCAGGGTCCTGGGACTAAGTCCCACATTGGCAGGGAGCCTGCTTCTCCCTCTTCCTCTGCCTCTCTCTCTCTTTGTCTCTGTCTCTCATGAATAAATGAATAAAATCTTTTAAAAAATAATGAAATCTTGACATTTACAATGATGTGGTTGGAGCTAGAGTGTATCATCCTAAGTGAAATAAGTCAGTCAGAGAAAGACAAATACCCCATGATCTCACTCATATGTGGAATTTAAGAAAGAAAACAGATGAACATATGGGAAGGGGGGAAGAAAAAAAGGAGAGAGGGAAACAAGCCATAATTGACTCTTAATAATAAATAACAAACTGAGGGTTAATGGAGGGAAGTTGGGGGCGTAGGCTAGATAGGTTATGGGTATTAAAGACACTTGTTGTGATGAGCACTGGGTGTTGTATGTTAAGTGATGAATCACTGAATTCTACTCCAGAAACCAATATAGCACTGTATGTTAGCTAACAAAATTTAAATTTAAAAAAGTAATAATGCTAAAAAAAAAGAATGTCAGCAGAATCTATAACTGCAAACCATTTACCCCTGTTGTTTAAAATGTCATTCATTAAGGCAATAATATCTGGTAGAGGCACTCTAATAAAGGGGAACAACTTTGTTAACTCTTCATTAGTTGTAGCTTTCAGCAACTAATATTAGAAAATTGAAAGGTGGTAAGGATCAGTACCCCTTCTTTAACTAAGTCAGCTATGAGAAGCCATAATCCTTCAGTCCCTTGCTTTAGGTGGTACCGTGGCACATTTACCACTCATACCAGTAGGGGAAGGTTAACTGATTTCTACTGGGTTATGCCCACCAATAGCATAAAAGCTTTAGGCTTGTTCCATGAGGTTACCTGCTCACTGAAGATGTCCATTCTAATAATGGGGAAAAGGGCGGTATTGGAGGGATGGAAGAATAAGTAGGACAGAATAATTTTTTAGCAATAACTGGGCCAATTTTAATAGTTAAGCAGGTAATCCTCCCCCCTTTTAATCCTCCTACCAAGCTGGTCACCTCCTGGGTGAGGGGGTCCCTTTAAAACATGAGTGCTTCCTGGGATTAGGGAGATTTCCTTTAAAACATGAGTGCTTCCTGGGATTAGGGAGATTTTGATACCCATGTCCCACAAAGCCAGCCAGTGTTGCTTCTTTTGGAACCCAAACAACTGTTACTGTAATAAAAGGGTAATTTTCTGCCAGAGGGGGCACTTCTGTGACCACTAGATCCCTATGTAGAATTAAGGTCCCTGTCACTGGCAGAGATCAAGAGCCAGTATGGAAGGTAAAGCTGCCTCCAAAGGGGAAACCTGTGATGGGTTTTAATCTGACTCTAGTATTATAATTGTTACACTGATTTACCAAAGATGATCATTCAATTTGGGACCCTCTCATCACCTAAGGTGTAGTATAATCTCCCTTGTCATCTCAGGGTCCCCTTGTTTATCTCAGGGTTCGTGTTCAAATAGGGGCCTGACTGTAGGTGGTTGGTTTGGCCCAAGAGGGAGGCAAGCTTACTGTTGACAGTATTTTTTATTTGGATCCAATGGATTATTATTTGTAGAATTAACAGGCAACACTTGACTCTGAGATTGTCTTCCATGAGCTTCTATTAGATCCAGGGCATCTATGTCCTCTTTAA
Organism: Zalophus californianus; assembly: GCF_009762305.2. Taxonomy (NCBI): domain Eukaryota; kingdom Metazoa; phylum Chordata; class Mammalia; order Carnivora; family Otariidae; genus Zalophus; species Zalophus californianus. The sequence continues at coordinate 68,954,845 of NC_045612.1, forward strand.
CATTTTAGCATTAATCATCATTGTCACTGAAGAAGACTTTCATTTGTTAGGAGCCTTCCTGAGAAATAACTGGGTGGATTCAGGAATCAATTCAGCTTCCTCTGAACTTGCCAATCCATCATGCCACACACCATGTGTTACCTGATAAGCCCACTTCAACATCAACTTGTGGAGGAGATGGTTGGCCTTAGCTAACAAAAACATTGATAGTTGGCCTGGGCCTTTATAAAGCCTAACATAGAGTAGGTAGCTTTGTAAGCCATAAAAATCCACATTAATAAAGTATAAATCTGGGGCACCTGGGTGGCTCAGTTGGTTAAGCGACTGCCTTCAGCTCAGGTCATGATCCTGGAGTCCTGGGATCGAGTCCCGCATCGGGCTCCCTGCTCAGCAGGGAGTCTGCTTCTCTCTCTAACCCTCCCCCCTCTCATGCTCTCTATCTCATTCTCTCTCTCAAATAAAAAAAAAAGTATAAATTTGGACCAAGGTCCAAAATCTCCTCTGTAAGTCATTACAACCTTCTGCACAAGTTGTGTAGGATCCTTTAGTAGAAATTCCATTATTCCATCTCATACTATGGCAGCCGGTAGTTTAATTCCAGCCTCTGTTAGGGAGTGCTTGCTCCTTGACAGGTACATTCTATATACCTAAGCAGCCCCTTTTTAATCTGGCTCCTGTACCAGGTCATTAAGGAGATACTAGGCCTCAGGGTAAAAGAGAAGATGTGTCTCCCCTACCAAATGAAAACCAGCCCCTCCTTCCTGGCCCTCCCCTTTTGTCTTTTCTGCCTTAATTATTTTGTGAGTGGTCACTAGTAAAGCAATGGGCAAATTATCCCAGTCACGGTTGTGGTGACACCATGCTGCCTTTTCTTCCAGAGAGCACCAGTTCTCCTCCCCAGGGTCTTCCCCTCTGTCTTGTCTCCCCAGGAAGTTTAGACTCCTACCTCTTGGTGGCTTGCTGCCACCTAGAACAGGGCCTAGCAAGAGTCTTGTGGTTTTGAGCACCTGTTCAGCAGGACAATGACCTCCTTTGGAGTCTTGGAAGAGACAGTCGTATAAACTTTCTTGCCTTTAGTCACCTTAAGAAATGCTTTAGCCAGTTCAGCCCAAGGATTGGGATCTCTGTAGCTCTCTGGGGGAAAGGCTAGAATGACATCTGCAACAGCACAACTGAGAGTTGCAACAGCAGAGGCATGCTAGCTGCTTGCAAAAGCTCTCCTCTAACTGTGCTTAGGAGACGAGCCTCAGCCTGATGTCTGCCTCATCAGCTCCTTTGCCTGCCATGACAAGGATGGCCTCTCATCTCAGAGTACCCCAAATCACCAGCCTGGCTAAGAAGTCCTTCCTACTATAGCCTGTTATGGGGATGGGCCAACCTACCCTTAATCCAGAAGCATGTGTTCATCCTCTTTTCCTGTTCAGCCCCATGTGTTTTACAACTTCCAGCACCTGCCTAGTGAGGGACCCAGGTGAGTAGGCTGATCTTCCTCTGCCAGTTCAGCACCTCTGACCACAAAAGTCAGTTCCAATGTTGTGGGTTCACTCAAGGGCTAGCATTACCACTTGGCCAGACTAATGAAGTATAAGGGGGAAGCACCAAAAATAGAGTGAAGTACAACAAAGAGCAATGCCATGCCAGACTGACTTAGAAGTATTCCAAATTTTGAGTCCCAATCTCTTAAGGCTTTCTGTAATCCATTTGCCAGTTGATTGACCTACTGATGGGGTAGACTCCATGCTAATTCCTTGATTATCATGGGAATCCTGTTCTCATCACCACTTGTGAGCACAAGGATTTTAGGATACAACCATGAGTTAACAGTAGCATGTAACAAGCTTAATTTGGGTGGTAGTTGAACAGGTAGTATGAGAGAAGTCCTTCACAGCAGGAAACCTTCCAGAGAGCCATATCAGGCCACTACCCAGAAGGGGAAGAGGGCAAGAGAACTCCCAAGGGAAAGTGAAATTGGAGAGGAGGCTTATGTGTGTAGGTGGTGTCACTCAGCAGCAAGATGAGGAGACTCTTGGTCAGAAAACATCAATGGGCCGCATCAGCTTGAGTTATTTTATAGCTACAGGGTTTGTTTTATCTATGTTTAGAAGATATTGGGTGCAGTTTCATGAAGTTTGTAAAACAGACAGGCTTAAATTCTAAGTTCACAAATCTTCTAAATAATAACTCAAAGAGAGAGATATTATGCTTGCTAGAGGAAGTTGACCTTATCTTTAAATAAAGCCAATGGTGAAGCTCTGGGCCATTGTAAGCCAGTGGTTTGGTATTATTTAGCTAAAAAATTCTTTAGAGTATAGTTCATTTGTTTCACTTGTCCAGAAGACTGAGGATTATAAGGAGTAGAGTAAATTATTTGTATTTTTAGGTTTTTAGAGAGCTCCTGAGTTACCATAGAAATGAAATAACCTTCCCTACCAAATTCTACATATTCAGGAATTCCAAAGGTTGGGATGATATTATTTAATAAGTCCCTGAAACACTGAATATATGCTTTAGCTGCTAGGAACACTTCTAGCAATCCAGACATCATACACAATATTATTAATCAATCTTTCTTACCCTCTGAAGGTGAAAACTCTATGCTATAGACTGAATGTGTCTCCCCAAAATTTTTATGTTGAAACCAAATCACCATTGGGATGGTATTTGGAAGTAGAGCCTCTAGGAGGTGATTAGGTCATGAGGGCCGAGCCCCCGTGATAAGATTAGTGCCCTTATAAAAGAGACCCCAGAGAGCTCTCTCCTCCCTTCCATCATGTCAAGACACAGCAAGAAGACTGCTGTGTATAAAACAGAAAGCAGGTCCTCACTAGACACCAAAAATGCTGGTGCCTTGACCTTGGACTTCCCAGACTCCAGAACCATGGAAAATAAGTTTCTGTTACTTATAAGCCACCCAGTTTATGGTAGTCTGTTACAGCAGCCCAAATGGACTACCCTATAAAGTCTATTTGCTGTCAGATCCCATGTAACATTGTCCTCAGTAATCTTCCTTGACATACCTTAGGTGTTTCCCATAAATACTTTTTCTGACAAGCAGTACACTTTTGTATTATTTCCTGAATCATTTAATCCTTATTCCAAGTGTGGTAAGAGTCCAAGGTTTTCAGTATATTCCTTTTATCTGAATGAGTTTGTTGGTGACATGAGAAAACCATCCAAGCATATAACAATTGAGATACATGAATATTCCTATTTCATAATTCCCATATTTCTATGGTATATTTCTTGGCTCTCCTTGGTTTCCGATTTTCTAAATCTCATGGAGTTGCATATTTCTAAAATTGTGAATAGGATTTCCTGGATAGAATTAATGGGGTTTCAATTTCTCCAATCAAAACCTTAGTAGCTCTTTCCTTGGCTTGGTGTGCAAATTTATTTTCTTTAGATATTTCATCTTGTTGTCTGATATGAGCTCTACAATGAATTTTAGAAATCTGTTGGAGAAGTTGGGATGACTCTAACAAATCAGCAATTGTATTTTTCATGTGATACTTTAGTTCCCACTGATGCTAGAAAGTTCCCTCTATTCTTCCACATTTATCTCATAGCATGATAGACACCAAATGTATGTTTACTATCAGTATAGATATTTACTTTAAGATCGCTGTTTACTTTAAGATCTATGGCTAACTTAAAAGTTTATGCAAGAGCCATGAGTTCTACTTCATGAGCTGATCTTGTTTGGGAGATGATAAGCCTCTAGAAGTTAATAAGGACTGACTACTATATATGACACTTTTCTATTTTCCTGTGTGTCTCTCATACAAGATATATCAGTGAACAATATTAAGTCGGTATTGGGAACAGAAATATCAGACGAAAGTTGAGTATCTTCTACTACAACTGTGAGAGAATCATATTCAGGTATTTGGTCAGGATCTGGCAACAGAGTAGCTGGGTTCAAAAGGCTTCACTTTACTAGAATAACATTGGGGTTAGACAGTAACACTTTTCCATAGCTATTTCCATAGCATAATGACAGGTGTTATGTCTTATGAACTTATAAAATAGCAGTAACAGCATGAGGTGCATGTAAGTAAATTAATTGTTCCAGGGTCAAAGACTGAGTTTTTTCAACTAGAAGACCAGCTCTGCTAAGGCTTATAAATATCCTGGCATCTCCAAATCCAATAACACAGAAAAGTAAACAATAAGCCTATTAACCAGAGTCTAGTTTTTAAGAAACTACACCATTAGCAGCTCCCTTTTCATAACAGAAAAGATGGAATAGTTTGTCAAAGTTAGGAACTCCTAATCCTGGCAGAGAAATAGCAGTTGCTTTAAGCATTTAAAAGACTTCTCACGGGGTGATGTATGGAAGTGTTGAATCACTAAATTGTACACCTGAAACTATTATGCTGTATGTTAACTAAATGGAATTTAAAACAAAACTTTTTAAAAAGAGTATAGTTATCTTAATAAGTACTAAGAATTGTATAGAATTGTTGAATCATTATATTGTACCCCTGAAATTAATAAAGCACTATATGTTAACTTTAATTTAAAATCTTTAAAGAAAAAATAAAAAATAAATTTGAAAAAGAAAAAGAAAAAATATTTCTGTAGGGGCACCTGGGTGGCTCAGTCAGTTAAGCGTCTGCCTTCAGCTCAGGTCATGATCTCAGGTTCCTGGGAGCCTTCTTCTCCCTCTCCCTCTGACTGCTGCTCCCCCTGCTTGTGTTCTCTCTCCTCTCTCTCTCTCTCTCTGTCAAGTAACTAAATAAAATATTTTTTTAAAAAAATAAAAGACTTCTCTAGCTTCTTTGGACCACAGTAAAAGTTCTAGTGCTGCATCATGTGACAGCTCAATGAGATAGTTAGTCTTTTCAGAAAAGGAAGACACACAATGCCTGCAATACCCAACCAATCCCCAAAATTAGTGGAGTTTTTTTTTTTTTTCAGTGTAGTTTGCTTCATCTGTAAATGGGCTGACTTTGAGATGGAACTATCTTCTGCCTGTTGACCAATATTAAATGTCTCAAATATTTGACTTCAGTTTGATAATACTACAATTTATCCAAAGAGGTTTTATGTTCTTCAGCAGCTAAGAATACTAAGAAATCCAAAGTATCTTCTTTATAGGCATACAAAGTCTTAGTAATTATCAATAAATCATGCATGTATTGAACTAGCATGGGCTACTAAGTCGGAGAAAGTTTTTCAAGTTCTTATATATATGTCTAGAGAATATACAGTTGGCCCTTGAACAAGGCATGGGTTATGGGTGCAAACACCCCCATGCAGTCAAAAATCCACATACAACTTTTGACTCCTGTAAAACTTCACTACTAATGGCCTACTACTGAGCAAAAGCCTTATCAATAACACAAACAGTTGAGAAACACATATTTTGTATGTTACATGTATTATATAATGTATTCTTACAATAAAGGCAGCTAGGTAAAAGAAAATGTCATCAAGAAAATCATAAGGAAGAAAAAACACATTTACACTACTATACTGCAACAAAAAAGATTTGTATATAAGTGAACCCACACAGTTCAAACCCATGTTGTTCAGGGGTCAACTGTAATAGGCAAATCTCTCAGACATCCATTGGTACAAGAAAGCCTCCATAGGCAAATACAGAGGAACCTTGATTCCTCAGCTAAAGATAAGAAAAGAAAACTAAAAAGAAGTCTATTACAGAAAAATATTTAGCTGATGCAGGTATAGAAATTAAGATAGTAGCATGGTTGGATATAACAAGTGTCAAAGGAATGACTAACTTCTTTATTTCTCTCAGATCTTATACAAATCTATAGTAAGTTGAACTTTCTTGTCAAATTGTCCTTTCTTTTTCATAGGTGCAAGGCCTTTTTTAAAAAAAAAAATTATGCTCTGTCTTTCCAATTCTTTAATTAGGATTTCTAAATTCCTAAATCCTAATTCCTAAAGATGAATCAATTCCTATAATTCAGAGTGTTTTTCCAGCATCAAATGGGACTATAACTTTCTCCTGCCCCCCTTTTGTTTCAGAAGGACATATCTAGCAACTCAGGTGTTTTGCCACCTGAGTACCCCAAAAAACTCGATGCAGAGTACAGAATGTAGTAACCCTTGGTTTATATACCAGGTCCCTTTCCATCAGATTAACAGTCACAACAGGAGACAAGAGAAAATCATGTTCCTCTAACAGATAACTTACTGCACAGGAAATTTAGAGTAGAATGAATAGGTAGAAGGTTGTCCAGAGATACCCACAACTTGGATATGTTTATGGGCCAAGGAAAAACAAGAAAGGTCATTAGAAAACACAGAACATCTCAACACCCAAAAAGCAAATAATCTAATTTTAAAATGGGCAGAAGACATGAACAAACATTTCTCCAAAGAAGACATAGAGATGGCCAACAGACACATGAAAACATGCTCAACATCACTCATCATCAGGGACAAGCTAATCAAAAATACGAGATATCACCTCACACCTGTCAGAATGGATAAAATCAAAACCATAAGAAACAATAAGTGTTGGTGAGGATGTGGAGAAAAAGGACCCCTTTGCACTCTCAATGTGAATGAAAACTGGCGCAGCCACTGGAGAAGACAGTATAGAGGTTCCTCAAAAAATTAAAAATAGCCCTAGGTTCCTCGAAAAATTATAAATAGCACTACCCTACAATCCAGTAATCACACTACTGGGTATTTACTCAAGAAATACAAAAACACTAATTCAAAGGGATACACGCACCCTGACGTTTATAGCAACATTATTTACAATAACCAAATTATGCAAGAAGCCCAAATATCTATCAGTAAGTGAATGGATAAAGAAGATGTGATATATAATATATATATATATATAATATTTTTCAGCCATTAAAGAGAATGAAATCTTGCCATTTGCAACAACATGGATGGAGCTATAGAATCTAATGCTAAGCAAAGTAAGTCAGTGAGAGAAAGACAAATACCATATGATTTCACTCATATGAGGAATTTCAGAAAGAAAACAAATAAGCAAGGAGAAAAAAAGAGAGAGAAACAAACCAAGAAACACACTCTTAACTATAGAGAACAAACTGATGGTTACCAGAGGGGAGGTGGGTGAGGGAATGGGGGAAATAGGTGATGGGGATTAAGGAGGGCACTTGTTGAAATGAGCACTGGGTGATGTATGGAAGTGTTGAATCACTACATTGTACACCTGAAATTAATATAACACTGTATATTAACTATACTGGAATTAAAGTAGATAGATGATAGATGACAGATAGATGATAAATAGATGATAGATAGATAGATGATAGATACAAAAGAAAACACAGAACATGTGCCTCCAGTACCTACAAGAACAGTCAAGGAAAGACTAAGGCAGGGGAAAAAACAGACATGTGAATTTTTTCCATTCTCAGCTGCAAGGTTCCCCCATTGCCAATTTTGCTTATTAGTTTGCACTATCTGCATTTATTTCCTCTGTGATTTCCTGCAGGATAATCTTTTTGAGGCGGTTGTAAAGCTTCAGAGTTCATTTCTATCCCTTTGATCTTCCTCAGTCTCTTCTGGTATTCATTTTTCCAATGCCCTTTTTATAATAGTGACATTTTGACTTTACATTAGGGGATTCCCTCATATGTGTGGAGGGCTCTAGATAATGGTTTGTTCTTTTTATGAATAATTCTGAGAACTTAATACTGAGGTCTTGAGGTTTTATTTTTTTCATCTTTATCTGTCTCCATAATCTTCTAAAACTGAGTTCCTGCTGTTGCCAATACCTAAGAAACTGTCCTTGCAATCTAACTACTTTTTCCCTTGCTTGTGCTTGAGTTCTAGGCAAAAAGGTTACCACTAAGTAGAAAAAACCGAGGGATTTTTCTAATCTGCCCCTGGATCCATCCTTGTAAATTTAGATAATACCTTAGTAAACTACTGGTGAAAATCAATGAGGAGTCATCCAGCTTCTGGGTGCAACATTGTAGTTTCTTCCAGTTCACCTTCTGCAGAAAGGCTTCAAGGATTGCCATCATCAATCCCTTGCATTGAGTTTCCAAAGCTCTAAGAGCAGCCTGAGCTGTTGGAAGAGGTAAACAGTAGACTTCTTGAAGCCAAGGCACTTCCTGGTGATGGGAGCTATTTGGTCCCTGTCATGAGCTGAGTTGTGTCCCCAGAAATGTATGTTGAAGTCCTAACCCATGACACCTGTGAATGTGACCTTTTTTGGAATTGGAGTTTTTTTGTTTTGTTTTGTTTTGTTTGCAAATATCTTCAGACAAAAGTTAGGCTTTAATTCAATATGACTGGCGTCATATTTAAGAGGAGGAAAACACCATGTGAAAACAGAGACACATGGGAAAACATTATGTGTAGACAGAGGTGAAAATTGGAATGATGCAGCTGCAAGCCAAGAGTGCCCAGGGTGAAGAGCCACTACCAGAAGGTAAGAAAAGGCAAGGAAGAACTTTACTCGGAGTCTCAGAGGGAGCACAACCCTGCTGACACCTTTATTTCAGACTTCTAGCCTCTTGAACTATGAGATAATTATTATTTTAGTCCACCTAGTTTGTGGTACTTTGTTACAGCATCCCTAGGAAACTAATACAGCCACATTGTGCTTGTTCCATTAATTGAGCAAAATCATCCAGAAGCTAATAGTTTATGAAGCAGCCAGGGTACATCCTCATGCATAAGACTATAGGTTGAAAACACTCTGTGGAGGAACTCAGCAAAATTTTACATATATTCCTGGAGCACCATAAAGGAGCTCTTAAGATAGTAACATCGGCTGGTAAAAGTATATTTCCAGTCTTCCCAGTAGTCCTGAATAACTTCTAAGAGGCATTTGAGTCTTTGGAGCTCCAAGAGTGTTGGATTGATTTTCTTCATGTTGAGATTAAAAATAAGGAGGTTTGAAATGCACTGTAGTTTCCATTCTCATTTTGCCATTTAGTAGCCTGACTGCCTTTTAAATTCTTTTTCTTGGGGTGCCTGGTCAGTTAAGCCTCCGCCTTCGGCTCAACTCACGATCTCAGAGTCTTGAGACTGAGCCCCACATTGGGCTCTCTGCTCAGCAGGGAGTCTGCTTCTCTTTCTCACTCTCCCTCTGTGTACTCTCTCTCAAGTAAATAAATAAAATCTTTAAAAAAAATAAATTCTTTTGCATTCTAAGACACAGTCTCTTATCCAAATTCTCAATGACTCCTTGTTCTCTCCTTTTAATTGTTTCTACTTCCCTAACTGTGTTTTGTATGTTTGGTTTTCTGAGAATCTCAGAGGTGAAATTAAGATTTGGAAAGCCCATATTAGGACATTTGAATAAAGGTGGCACTTTTCCCCCTTCCAAAAGGAACTCATCTCTGGGTCCCATAACTATTAGGAGCCATCCATCCAAGAGGTCATTACCCCTCCTCTCCCAGGTCTCAGGTTGAAGACTGGAATGGTAAAAAACAAAATCAAAAACAAAACAAAACAAAAACAGAGAAAACAGAAAGAGAAACAGTAAGGAAGCATTGCAAACCTGGAGAAAGAAAAATAGCTTTCAGCTTCTTAATCTTTTCCTCCAATATATTAATTAATTGCTTATGGCTATCCAATTCATTCTTGAGTTTATTTCCTGAGAAGTAGTCACTTCAATAATATATTTGCTTGGGTAGAGTTTTTCTAAAGATTCCTGTAAGTACAGCCATTTGTCTACCTTGAAAAAGCCTTCCTCTGGCCATTAAAATACAGGGTACTCATAAGTATCCCCATCCCAAACATGACAGAGTGAAATCAGCCAACACTTTGGATTTCTCATATTTTTCTACCATTGGAGCTAATGGTGAACCAGATGGGATCCTAGAACCTATATTACCTATTTTGCTTAATAGTAACTCAAAATTTGCTATAGGGGTTTGGATTTTTCCCCCAGAAACCCAATTAAACAGCCAAAACAATTAGAGGGTGACTACTTAGCAAACAGCCAGAGTCTCACCTGATCAAAGGTGGTCACAAATCCTCTGACAAATTCATCTAGAAGAAGGGCTCATTCAAGCAATCCTATCCTCATTGCTAAATTGTTGGTGGGGGGAGGGGAGAAAGACCCAAAGAGAAGCACGAGTTTATATAGAATTAACAGATTTTATCATTGAACAAAGCAAATACCTTCAATGCATGCAGGTAGCCAACAAGTGACCACAAAGTTTAGTGGATTTTCAGCTGCATTTATATGGAATTAAAGCCATAGCTGTTACACATCATCCAACTTTTGGTGAACAGTGAACTGATTTTCAATTTATATCACTTGTTACATTGAGCTTATTCTGAAGTCTTATTTTTCATAATTCTTCAGGCTTACTCTGGTGTTCTGTACTTTCATAATTCTTCATCAGGCATATTCTAACACTTTGTTTTTCGTAATTCCTACAGTTGCTCCTGACAGTGTACCTAGTACATATTATTAACCATATCCTTAAACATTCTTCAGTAAGATTAGATTAAATTCCGTTTTCCACAAAACATGTATTTTTAATGGCTGCATGATATTCTATCACATGGCCTTGCCAACATTTATTTTAATACAATTTTCCTCTTGTTGGATATTTATATGATTTAAAATATTTTCCCATTGTAAACAACACCATGACAAATATCCTTATGCATAAAACATGATGCAAATTTCAAATATTTTCTTTAGGTTTTCTAGAAGTGGATACTCATGAAAATGAATATTTTTAAGCTTTAGTAGATATTGATACACCACCTTCAGGAAAAACCATACTAATCTATGCTCCCAAAGGCAGTGAATTAGAGGGCTTATCCCACCAAAGATATGCTTATCTTCATGTTGCAGAAAAAGAAAAGACTGGTAAGCCTTTTTTTTTTTTTTTTTTGGTTATGTTAGTCACCATACAATACATCACCAGTTTTCAATGCAGTGATCCACGATTCGTTGTTTTCGTACAACCCCCAGTGCTCCATGCAGTACGTGACCTCCTTAATAACCATCATGGGGCGCCTGGGTGGCTCAGTCATTAAGTGTCTGCCTTCGGCTCAGGTCATGATCCCAGGGTCCTGGGATTGAGCCCCTCATCAGGCTCCCTGTTCAGTGGGAAGCCTGCTTCTCCCTCTCCCACTCCCCCTGCTTGTGTTCCTTCTCTCGCTCTCTCTGTCAAATAAATAAATAAAATCTTTAAAAAAAATAAATTCAATTTCAGTTGTAGAGTTCAGTTATTCATCAGTTGCATATAACAACAGTGCTCATCACATCACGTGCCCTTCTTAATGCCCATCACCCAGTTATCCCATTCTCCCACCAGCTCCCCTCCAGCAACCCTCAGTTTGTTTCCTAGAGCTAAGAGTCTCTCATGGCTTTTCTCCCTCTCTGATTTCTTTGCATTCAGTTTTCCCTCCCTTCCCCTATATCCTCTTGCGCTACTCCTTATATTCCACATATGAGTGAAACCATATAATTATCTTTCTGTTTGACCTATTTCACTCAGCATAATACCCTCCGGTTCCATCCATGTTGATGTAAAAGTAGGGTATTCATCCTTTCTGATGGCTGAGTCATATTCCATTGTATATATGGACCACATCTTCTTTATCCATTCCTCTGTTGAAGGGCATCTAGGCTCTTTCCACAGTTTGGCTATTGCAGACATTGCTGCTATGAACATTGGGGTGCACGTACCCCTTCGGATCACATTTGTATCTTTGGGGTAAATACCCAGTAGTGCAATTGCTGGGTCGTAGGGAAGCTCTATTTTTAACTTCTTGAGGAAGCTCCATACTGTTTTCCAGAGTGGCTGTGGCTGGTAAGATTTTGATAAGAAAGAGTGAGGTCTTATTGCAACTAATGAAGCTGAAAATCTTTGGCATATACCTCTAATATGAACTGGTCTATTTGAATATAATAATTTGACATGGGCAAGTTATCAGTTATAATTGATAATTAAATATAAACTGCCTAAAAGAATGGCAGTTAGGGGATCACATGGCATAGGCCCATAGGACTTGTGTCTGGCAAGCTGAGAAACCATAGTACCTGTGATTGTTGGAAATGATTCAATGAGTTGGCTCTTATTTTGGGGGTGTTAAAATTCTTTCTAAGCTTTAAATTTTTGATGAAAACATTTAAGTAATACTTGTTAATGGTACAAAATTCAAAAGGCACAAAACGGTATACCATGAAAAGTATGTAGATTATGCTTATTCTTTCAGTCACCCAACTCTCCTGCCCTGAGTCAAGTTTCTTTTTTATTCTCCCAATGACATTCTGGGGTTTACAAAAATAAATTTCTCCTTTATGTATTTCTCTTTTGCCCTCCCACACAAAGGATACCATATAATTCATACTGTTCTGTACCCTACTTCTTTTCACTCAGGATTTAGCTTGGATATCATGCTATATAAGTATAGAAATAGCTTATCTATATATGTAAGTATTTATTTACTATTCACCATACATTTGGTGGGCACCTACTAGGTGTCAGACCTATTTTACACACTGAGATACAGAAATAAACTAAACACAGGAAAATCTCAACTCGCATGGAACTCCTATCACAGGGTGGAGAAACACAAAAACAAAATAATATTAAAAATATATATTACATAATGGAAAGTGTTATAGAGAAAAAGAAAATGTTCAGCCTAGCTGAATGTGCCCTTGATCGCTTACAGGCAACTGCATGAAAAACGCAATCTGTCAGTCAGACTGACTAGCCAAGGCCCAGGACAGGCAAAAGCACAAAGAGCAGTCCTGCTCAGCAAACAGGGGCTGATGCGTGAAGACATTCAGGATCAGCACACAGGATCAGAACAACAGGGAGAGGGCTCATTGCCTTCCTCCACTGACCCTATCTGCCTCTTGCAAACAGAAATGCCACCAGAAACATAAACACCTGCCCACTGACAGGGTCCTGGGCCAGGAGGTCTCCACCTGAGCAGGGCAGTGGAAAAAGCCTGGACTCTGGGGTAGGAATTGGATCCAGGACCTCTTTGTAAATTTGTCTGCCCTAGTGGCCCACCCCTTAAGGAGACTAAAGGTCAGGCTGGGGGTGGGAGACCAGAGGGCGCCAGTCATGGTAAGTCTTCCACCAAGTTTGTCCCCCAAGAAGTGGCAAGAGGTGGGGTGTGGGGCTCATGAAAGAGAGACACTACAGATCCCTACAGCAAGGCAGATTGGACTAAATCCTTTGGCCCTTGAGGGAAAGAGCCACAGTGAGACTGACCTGTGCTACTAGAGACAAAGCACTTTCTAAGGGCAAGGTACAGAAAGGGCTACCCCAGGAAGACTTAAGCTCCCTATCATCCTGAGGTTATTATCTAAGCAGAGAGCAGAGGGCCATGTGTGGAGGGGCCTCTGGCATTCAGCAAGAAGTTGGACCCCAGGACCTTTGGGGCCCCTTGGACCTTAAAATGTTCTGATCCTCCCATCTTTGGAAGACAAACCCTGCCCAGTCCTGTCTGGCCTCCTCAGATGGTTCAGAAGCACCCCGGGGACTAACAGCCTTTTCCTGAGGCTTCAAAAAGGAGCAGCATTAACATTCATTAGTGCTCTAATTGGCATTTTAATTGCCAGTCTCACTCTCTTCTTTCAGTCTTTAGAGTGAGTACCAGGTGCATAGTCCTCTCCCTATTCCTTCCACCCCCACCCCCCTTCTCCCTAGAGATCAGCTCAAAGTTGTGCCTCACCTTCCCTTCAGCCACCACCCACATCCCCCAACAAAGCCTGGAGACAGAGATGAGCTTCTCCAGGGCATCTGCATTGCACTTTCGCTCCCTCCCCCTGCAGTGAGCTCAGGAAATTGGTTTTAATCCACCAGGCTCCAGTTGCTTAGCAACAGAAAAGCCTGCTCCTGGCAACCAGAAGCCACAAAGATGCTGCAGAAAGAGGAGGTTGTCTGGACCCTGCTCTTGCTCAGCTCCTGACTGCTGGCCTCCCTGATGTTTTTCTCATTGAGTACAGACACCCTTCCTTTCTCAAATGCCAGGTCTTGAAAGGCTGATCTCTGGGGCAGCTGCCTTGACCTCACCCCCCCACCCACCCATTCTTCCCGCCTGGAGCCTCTCTGAATCCCACCTCCCAGCCCAGCAGAAGACAGCTCCTGATCACCGTGGGGTGGCTCCAGGAAGTGTCCTCACCTTCCAGTGACCAGTGACAGAGATCACTGGCTATGTAGGTCCCTCCAGGCTGGCCTGGTGGGTGGGAGTGGCCACCTTTCACTCTGGGTGAGAGCAATTCCTGCCCTGGGTGTCAGGGGCTGTGCATTGTAATCCCAGCCCGCCTGAGTTTGAAGGGAGGTAAGGGACCATACATGACAACTCCCCACTTCTGGAGGTCAGAAAACTGAGAGTCAGATGGGCTCAGATCCACACAACATTTCAGTGTCAGCTGGGTCTGAACCAATGCCAGAGCACAAGGCTCCCCAACACAGTCAGCATCCCTGAGACTGCCAGGCCACTGTGCAGCACAGAAGGCTTCCGCTGCCCCTCCCCAGAAGACAGTGAGGACAAGGGTCTCCACCACAAAGAAGAAGCCTTCTACCCTCCTGCTTTTTGGGATGGCCTCAGCTCAGGGTGATCATCAGTGCAGATTTTCCATTTGACGAGCTGCTTTCCTAGAATGTTTTAACTTAATAAGAGTTCAGGAGTGTCCCCCAGGAGGGGGCTGATCAGAATTCTGACTCTGTGAGTGGGGGCTAACTGGTATCTTAATCTCAGATCTCACTGGACTTCCCAGGAGGTGCACATGCATGCATTCCTCTATCCCTTCTCTAGGGCCACAAGCTCTGGCAACGGGGCTGCCCCCTAGAAATAAACCATGGAAAGCGGGGGCTGTGGGAAACTGGCATCTAACAGGGGACCCCCATCCCCAACTCTCACCCTGAGCCAGGCCCCTAGGCAGGGACAAGCCTTCCCCTGGGCAACTTCTTTCTACCTTCCCCCCTCTTCTTGTTTCTCTCCCTCCCTTTCCCCCTTTCTCTCTCCCAAGAAAGGACTTCTGGCTTCCATTGCCTGGCAACCAGACTGCCACAGGCTGAGAAGAGCAGCGCAGATGCTGCCTAATGAGGGGGCTGAAACGAGGGGCAAAATCTCTGTCTCTAGGCATAAGCCTCTGCCAGCACTGCCGCTGGTGCTCACAAATTACACATTTTCTTAAATTTGCAATTGCTGTGCTCTATGATAAAAAGCCACATTTGGATGAATACCTCCCTGATCCACCCTTTTCTATTTCATATTGAAAATCTTTTGTTATGGAAAATTTCAAGCCTACACACAAGTAGAATAGCATAATGAGCCCCCCTGTGCACACCACCCAGCATCAACAATTATTAACTCCTAGCCAGATTGTCACATCATTGTGTCTGTAAGTATTCTGTATGCAGCTCTGGAACATTAGAATTCTCTTTTTAACATAACTACAATGTTATTTTAAAGTAATTAACAATAATCCCATAATGTCATCAAATACCCAGTCAGGGTTCAAACTTCAAATGTCTCATCAATATCATGAAGGGTTGGTCTGGTTTTTTTAACAGTTTATTTGGGTCAGGATTGAAATAAAATCTACACACTGATCTATAGACTCCACGTTCTGAATATTGTAGGGGAGGAAAAACTTTTCCCCTACTCTCCTAAGCTCAGTAACTGAGGTGTGTAAATTAAACTGATAAAACACAGACTAACAGAAAGGGAAAACCAGAGTTTATTTACATGTGCAATCTCCATATACATGGCAAAACTGAGTGATCATAACTCAGAGGGGTGATTGGAGTTTGGTGCTTATATACCATCTTACTAGGTGAGGGCTGGGGGAGAAGGGCACTTGCTGGAAAACAAATACCTTTTTGGAAAGATAAATGGGTTTTCAGGAGAACCAACAGTTGATAGGAAAGTTTGTGATAATGTTTGTCTCTACAGGTGTGAGTGGTCTTTCTGTCTCCTTCAGGACCACAAAACTCTCCTGGAGAAGAGATTTGGGGTAGATTTTATTCACAGTCTACCTCTGGGAGTAGATGGCCTGAGAAGGAATTTATGACCGTCTCATTTCCCAGAAGTTGCTGCTTTTAGTCAGATAAGGGAAGCTCTGGGAAGGATTTTCCCCCTGTTATCTGTTGACTCTCAAGTGTCTGCAGCTTAAAATAATCTTTATAGCAACTCTGGGGTTCCAAGTGGGTCCCCACAATATTCCAACATAACAAGGAACTGAAATTACCCTGGAAACCATCGATCCACGGGCTCTTCCTAGACTTCCTATGAGCTCTGCCTTGAGCTGTGTGAGGCATTAGTTCCCAAATCTTAAGAGGAGGAGACTGAAACTCAAAGTGGCAAAATGAAGAGCTCAAGGTCACCCAGCTAATGAGGCACTGGGCCAGGCTAGTAACTCATGTCAGGAGTCCAAACTCCTAATTGTATGTGTCCAACCATACTCTGCCACTCCCACCTGTCCTGCCTCCAAAGAGGTAAGAGAAGGCTTTAGGAAAGAGTCAGGGAAGGCCTCCCCTGACCACCTCTTAGCCCAGGTCTTACCCAGCATCTGTGAAAGACCCATGCAATCCCACCTCCTCTGACTGCTCTGGTCCATTTCTTTCCTCCCAAGTATCTGCCTTTGGGTGCATGTGTCTCAGTCTCCCACTCACTCAGAAGCTCCCTGAATGCAAAGGCCTTGGCTCTGGATATTGGTGACCTGCCCCAACTGAGACTCACCCGGAAACATTTGGAAGGTGCTCCCCCAAGGGGGGGCCTACTGACTGATTGCCTGAGTCAGGGGCCTTCTGGAGGGTAGGTGTGCTGGAAATACAGGTGAGTCTTTGGGAGGAGAGATCCTAGACCCCAGGAAGGAGCAGCCACCAGACACTGCAGAGTGTAAGTGTTCTCTCTTGTCCTCAGAGGAGTCAAGGGAGTGTGCAGGGAGCATCCTGGGCCCAGGCATCCGGAGGACAGGCGCCTTTGGCCTCACCCCTTCCTCTTATAGACCATTTACCCTCTGAAAGCATCAGGGAGTCCTCATCTGTGTAGCAAAGACACTCCAGAGAATCGACTGGGCTGTCATGTGGTTGAAGGAGCCCTCTCAGCTTGGAGCAATGAAGTCTGCTCTGGCTGGGGAACCCTGATGGCAGGTCTGGGTCTCTGCTCTTTCATTTTGCTGCTCGGTGACCCTGGGCAGGCAATTTCCTCCCTGTGGGTCTTCATTTCCTTATCTATACAATGAAGGGTTTGGACCAGATGATCTCTAGGGGCCCACAAGTCTCCACATTTCTATGATCTCCAGGAAAGGGAGACCCAAAACATTCCTTGGTAAATGGTTACCGTTCTTAATTATCTTTACAGTCAGAAGGGTCTTCCTGCCTGTTTCCTACTGTCTCTGAGCCTTGGCTCCTCTGGCCAAGGCCCAGGTCTGGATAAGCGTGTTCATTGTCCCAGAAGTACCTGGGTGGGCAACAGGCATTTTCATGGAATGGAATGCATAACTCAAGTCACAATGGTGGGAGAGTGGGGCCTGGAGCTCTGCAGTCCCTACACCCAACCCCAGAGGTGTTCAAGAGGCAGCAGTGTTCAGACGTCAAGGAGATGAACAATTGTGACACTGATCATCTCCTTGCCCTCCATGTAGCCAAACTTCCCCATTTCTGGGACAAGGAAACAAGGAGTTGTCCAAGGTCACAAAGTGCTAGGACAGGGAGGGGCTTGGAGTGGGGAAGAGCTGGGGACCTCCTCAGGAAGGAATCTTTCCTGGTGAGGGGTAGGGATAGTGAGGAGGAGAGCCAGTCCCCAGAGTTGTAGCATAAACTAAAACCAGTTTGTGAAACCCACCATCAGGGAGCTCCTGGTTTCTCCTGGGGGGAATGCACGTGCGTGCGCGCGCGCACACACACACACACACACACACACACACACACACACACCACAGGAGAAGAGATCACAAACATCACTGACTACCAAGTACCTGAGCTGGGACTCTAACTTGACTGCCCCACCAGGAGCTACTGAATCTCCCAGCTATTTCATTTATTCAACAAATAGTGACTAAGTTACTGGGAACCAAACTGTAAACAAGTGGGATGTGGTCCCTCCCTCTCAGAGTTTGCAACATAGCTAGGCAGACAAGTGCTGAAGAGGAGATTCCAACCCTGGGAACTACTCTCAGACTAAAGGAAGCCGGGGCCTGTGGGAACCCAGCAGAGCCCATCTCAGGGGCTCAGGAGCTACAGGCACTGTGCTACAGGCACTGTCCTGGCTATGCCTATTTCTAGAGGAGTCAGTTCTGGTTGGTTGGGAAGGTAGCCATGGGGAGCAATTGACTTCCCTTCTTAAGGTCAGGCAGGCACAGTCAAGGATGTGGATAACCCTCAGGAACTTTTGTTATCTCAGTAAGAACTGGGCAACTTCTAGGGCTTGGAGGAGAGGTCAGGCTCCTCTTCTTCAGGCTGGGGTTCTCAAAGTAATGGGTTGGGACCCCAAAGCTCACTGTTGAGTCTTCAGTGGCTCTTCTGAGCAGAAGTTGCATATGAACTTGGCCCCCTTTCTCTTGCTGGTTGTGGTGATGTGAGGTGTGGGACTCAAAAAATGTCAAAAGTTAAATTATTCTGAAAAAAAATTACCCCCACTCCTTCTGAGGGCCAAGCCACTTACTTTTTCAAACCTGTGCTTGTGATTTAGTTTCCATTGATCTTCACAATTAATATAAAAGGCACTGAGCAAGGCTGTCCTTTTTCTCCATCCTTGCTGCTCTTCTGCTATGTGTGTGGTGGGAAGTGACACAGGAAGCAAGGAGGGGAGAGGGAAGATATGGAAACTGTCCTGTGGATTCTATATTTACAGAGCTCAGTGACATGTGAGAGGTTTAAGTGAAACTTTCGTGGAAAAAAAGTAAGGAAATGCCTTGTTTTAGCTGCCCCGTCATTCCTATTGTTTGCTTTCTGAGTTTTTTGTTTCCAGGCTATTTTGTAAGTGCTGAGCTATTAAGGAGCCGTATGTTTTCTTGGAGCAGAAAAAGAAGGGCCCTCTTGTCCCATGGGCCTCTCCATCCATGTGTATGTGCTCTCTCTTTGCCACTGTCCCTGGTTTGGGGCCTGTGCCTATGGAAAACAGTGGGCTTCCAGTCCTTTGGGGCCCAGGATTCCACCCCTTTTTATTCCCTCATACTGAGCCCCAACCCTGTCCACAGTCAATGAGGGAGAAAGTACAGGTGTGCTGCATCCAGCCCCTTCTTTTTTAGAGTTGAGAAGTGAGACCCAGAGAACACAGGCTCTTGCCCTTGTTCTAGACGACACAAGGCAACTACTAGTGAATTATAAAGGTAAGCTTCGATATTTGGAGAAGAAACAATAGAATGCTAATCCTCCATTTTTATTCACTCAACATATTTTTATTGGTTGCTTGACATATGCAGACACCATTCCAGGTGCAGAATACAACAATGAAAAAAAATGATATATTCTGCCCACATGAATTTTACACTCTAATAGAAGAAAATAAACACTAAATAAATCAATAGGAAGATATAATATGTGGGCATCTGGGCATCTGTCTTTTATATTTGGCCATTAACGAATGCCTCTTTGAGGAAGTGACATTTGAGAAAGAACTTCAAGAAAGTCAGGGAACAATCCATATGATTATCTAGGGGAAGATGTTCAGGTAGGAAGAACAACAACAATTATAATTCCCTGAGACATGTTTGAAGAACAAGAAGACCAATGTTCCTGTAATGAATGTGAGGTAATTATAATATTAGGAGATGATGGCAGAAAATTGGTGAGTCTGATTATACACAGCCCTAAAGGCCATGATAAGAAGTTGGCTTTTATTCAGTGAAGTGGGAAGCCATTGCAATTTCAGGAGAGGAGCAAAATTACATCATCTAGTCATTAACTGGATCTCTGTGGTGCCTGTGCCAAGAATGAACTGTTTGTAGGCAAGGGTAGAAACAATGAGACAGCTCAGAATGTTATTGCCATGAGACCTCTTGTTGATGTTCCCCTGCCATTACAGATAAACTTGGCAACTTCCATTTCTGGATAATTCAGTCCTCTTCATTTTTGTTGGCGTCTAGGGCAGTACTGGAACTTGGATTAAGCTCCAAGCCCTGTGCTCTTTTTATTGCCCTACATAGCCTTTCATTGTCATGCCAATAAGGAGAGAATAAATGATGGAAAAAGGCAGCACTGGAAGATTGACTCTTGGGGTTGTAGGAATAATACTAATAAGAAAAACAGAGGTAAATTGCAGGGGAAAGCCTGTAAAAAAATAGTGGTAATTTTTATTATCCTTTGGTAGAGATATTGGACTTGCTGATCAGTAACCATTTCTAGAGACCTGTTATAGATAAATGATAGTGTTAAAAAATATTTTAAAAATGCATCTTTAAATATTTGGAAGTCCTGGTCAGGAATCCAAAAGATTCCCTGGCACCCTACTTCTTGTAGTTTAAAGTTAGAAATTGGGAAGATCCAAGAGTAAAAGTCACATACAGATTTTAGCCTAATGTTGAGGGTTAGTCTCTGCTTATGGAAAGATGGCAGAATTCTTCAATTGTTAGTGACAAAGATTCTCTCCCTGACCCAAATTTTAGTCAGGTCCCTCTAAAACCTCTTTCCAACTAGGCCTCAACATTTGAACTTCCATGTCCATCTTTGCATTGCCCAATTTTAGCAAAAATCCTCCTAAATTTGTTTAGCAAGAATCCCCATACTCAGTATATGATCACTCCTGATATCTGATTAAATTCTTTATATCTTACCCTTGGTATCTAATCACACTGGCCTTCCTTCAGCAAGAATCCTGTCAAATCAGAATCCTCCCTTACCTCCCTTACTTCTGATGTTTCCACATAGTAATTTTCTACCCACTGACTCCCATCTCCTTTACAACAGACACTTGAATAAAGTCTTCCTTACTATTTTTAACAAGTGTCAGAATAATTTTTTGACACTAATGTGAAAGACAAATTCACTGGACAGTTAAAGAGATGGTTTTTTATTGAGGCTAGTGCAAAAAGGAAAATGTTCACTTCTGTGGAAGAATGTCTCAAAGAAAAGGAAGGAGACCTGGGTGTTATAGAGGCAGATAAACAATAGAGCCATGAGGAAAGGTGGACGGCAAATTTTGTTTAAGTTATGAAGCAGAGTGGGAATACATGAGGGCAGGGTGGCCCTTTGTGGTTAACCATTTCTCAGAACACAAAAGGGTAGGGGGATTTCTCAATCACCTCTGATCTCCAAGAGCACAAGGCTCAGATATAGTTAAACATTGTCACTAGTTTTCTTCTATCATCTTGATTTAGGAAAAGAATTTTCAGACTGCATTATTACGTAGAGCTTTTGAGATGATACTATGGAGTACACACATGCTAGCATCTGCATTAATGTGTTTCTGGAAGAGTACACAAGAAACTGTTGTCAGTTCCTTTACCTTTGAGGAGAAAAATTGGGAAGCAGGATGGTGAAGGAATACATTTCTTTTTATCCTTCTATTTGTTTGAATTTTCTGGACATATGCATGTATTTATTTTATTATTAAAAATACTACTTTTGGGTGGCCAGGAAGATGTCAGACATTCACAGTTAGCATATCGAGCAAAAACTGCTCACCATTTTTCAAAATAAGAAGAGGGGCCTGCTAGGAGGAACTGGTAAGGAGAAGCTCTGATGATACTACAAAAACATTGGTCTGGGCTTCAAGATGCTATTGACAAGAAATGCCCCTTTCCTAGTAATGTCTCCCTCCAAGGGCAGATTCTATCTGGTGTGGTGACCAAAGTGAAGATGCACAGGACCATTGCCATCTGCCAAGATTACCTCCACTACATCCGAAAGTACAACTGCTTCGAAAATTGCCATAAGAACATATCCACGCACCTGCCCCCCTGCTTCAGGGATGTCAACATTGGCAACATTGTCACAGTGGGCAAACGCCAGCCCTTGTGAGAGACTGTGAGCTTCAATATGCTCAAGATCACCAAGGCTGTTGGCACCAAAAAGCAGTTCCAGAGTTCTGAGACTAGACATGGGCCCATACCTCAAAACAAAATAGTTATTTTCCCAGTCAAAAAAAAAAATGTTATTGAAAGTTTATCTGGGCATTGAATTATAAGTCTTTTGTTTCTTCTTCATATTTTTCTGCATTTCAAAACCTAATAAATAGTTTTTTAAAGAGTAATATATGCAAATTTTCCTGCCAAGTTTGGTCTGTTAAAAGCAGCCCCACTGGGGAAAAGGACTGCCAGGTGGAATTATTTGGATTGCCCTAGGGGTTGGTTCCTGGATGCATTTTCTCTTTTTGCTTAAGTGAAGGGGCAAAAAATTATTAAGGTATCAGGTTTGTCAATTTTTCTCTCCCTCAAGGAAGTAAAGAGATAGAATCTTTCCAGTTTAGCAGCCTCAACCAGGAGACTAATTTCCTACCAGGTGAGTTCTTATACTTTTGCAATGCAGAAATAGAAAAATAAACTGAGGAAGACAATATCTCAAAGGTGGGCAAAAATGATGAAGTATGTAAAGAGAGAGGCTAAACTAACCTACATAATAAAGAACCAGAAGATATTGGGGAGAAAGAGAAATAAAAAAGCAAGAGTATTTGAAGGCATTTTTTGCAGATGAGAGGCTCCAGACATGTTAGGGTGGGGTGTATAAGAAAACTGAAAAGAAGAGAAAGGATATAAAAAGTACTGTTGACATTTCCACAATAGCCAAAATATGGAAAGAGCCCAGATGTCCATCAACAGATGAATGGATAAAGAAGATGTGCTATACACACACACACACACACACACACACACACACACACACACACACACACACACAATGGAATATTAGCCATCAAAAGGAAAGAAATCTTGCCATTTGCAGTGAGGTGGATGGAACTAGAGGTTATTATGCTAAGTGAAATAAGTCAGTCAGAGGAAGACAATTGTCATATGATTTCACTCTTAAGTCAAATTTAAGAAAAAAACAGATGAACCTAGGGGAGGGGTAAGAAAAGTAAAATAAGATAAAAACAGGGAGGCAAACCATAAGAGACTCTTAACTATAGGAAACAAACTGAGAGTTGCTGGAGGGGAGGTAAGTGGGGGATGGGGTAACTCGGTGGTTGGCATTAAGGAGGGCATTTGATGGAATGAGCACTGGGTGTTATATATGCAATTGATGAATCACTAAATTCTACCCCCAAAACTAATAATACATTATATGTTAACTAAATTGAATTTAAATTTAAAAAAATTTTTAAGTATTGCTTGCATGTATAAATTGGATTCTATTTCATATTCTGAAAGGGACACAAGATAAAAATGTAAAGTATTTTTAAATTATTTAAGGTCTTTTGAATATCTTCCTTGAATACAACTCCTTGCAACAATAGGACCGTATAGGTTCAGTATTTATAATGATTACCTTTTGAGGACTTTTCCATGATAATGGAACTATACACTCATATTCAACACTACCTAAATCTAACCATGCCTTAAATCTGAGCCAAGAAATGTCCATTTCTGGCATTCAGATTGTTAGAAAAATCACACAAAGAAATCGAGATGAATACGGCATGAGCTGTAATAGTGTTTGAAATAGTCTCTCAAAGGGAGAGAGATATGAATAAAGAGCTGAATTCTTTCCCTTAGAATCACTGGATGCAGTGACCTTCAAGAGACAGTATTTCAAATGGAAAATTGAAACTGTGCTTGCTGAGCAGTTTCTAAATAAAATTTCCTGTGGTAAATCCCATAGGAGGGTGGCCACATGGGGCTGTATGTACATATGTGTTGTCTAACACAGTGTTTTTTACCTTTTATTTTTTTAATGTAAAACTCGTGTTTTTGTAAATGAAAAGATTCACGTAATGTAAATGTAAAACTTATAAAAGCTTTTTGTAGAAAAGTTGCAATAATGATACAGGGAATTCCCATATACCTCAAGCTGCTGCTGCTGCTGCTGCTGTTGTTGTTGTTGTTGTTAAACCATTTGAAAATAAATGGCAGATGTCAAGGCCCTTTATTCTTAAATATTTAATTATGATGCAAATTTTTAAAAGAAAGTTCAATTGCTTCTAGATAGGTAAGGCACATACATGAGCAATTCACTAGAGGTAGGAAGATCTAGCACACACCAGATCTGAAGGTGGCTCAGGATTTTGCTGAGGTGATAAAGTGGGTCCCAAAGGAGGAAGATTAAACTATGGAATAAATACGCTAAAGAAATGTTAGAGAAATGGAATGTTTAGATTTCTTTAAGTTTTCCTTTTCATATATGACCTCTGTTTTTTCCGAAGTTACTTTCTCTGTTGATTTTGGTCCTCTGTCTTTCATATTATTTATAATTGTATTTCCTCAAATGCGTGGTGATCCTTGGTTGATTACTTGTATTTAAGATTTGAATACTAGGAAGCTGATTAGAAGTTCTGTGCATGTGGATGGGATTTAGAGACTAACTTACTCTGTAGGGTATTCTGATTTCTCCATTTTGGGGAGCAACTCCCCATGTCGGTATCTTTTAGTTTTTTCTGTTGGGGTGATCAGATTCTTCACAAAGAGTTGTCCAAACTTTGCCCTGTAGTAAATCTAAATAGCAATAATCTCAGAGATTGGGTTGAGGTAGGTATCAATATTGAGTATGTAAACTTTCATATAAATGAGTTATACTATTTTAAGTGTAGTACTTCTCACTTCAATTGTGCCTGAATCCCCTGCTCCAGAAATTGTTTTACCTTCTCTGAAGAATGACTCTCCAATCTTTAGCCAAGATGGAAGAAAGAAAGTTGGCTGGCTGTGCTCAGTGGGGTGGGGAATCTAGGGATCTAACTGATTTTAGATAGAATTTAGACAATCAATCCTTGGTTTTTATCATCATCTTCATTCCCATATTCAGAGGTACTCAGTGCTGTCAATTCCTGACTTTTGGGGGGGCTTCTCAGAGTGAACTGGATTACTTTTCAGTTTTCTCCATTGCTTGGGATTTAGGTGTGCAAAGTCAGTTTCACTGTTTCCTTCTTCCAAAATTATGTTGCAGTTATTTGTCACCCTCTCTAGATCCTAGTAGACTTATACCTTCATAATATCCCATTACTGTCATTTTTGTGAGTTTTCTGGACTATTTGGCCCACCATCTCTAACTGAATTTTCCAGATTCTATCATTTTTCAATCATTCTGAGTGACATCTGTCCCCTTTCAAGACCTACTAAAATTGGGAGTTTATGGCAGAAGTGCAAAGAACTTGGGATTAAAGTGTAGAAGGAGTTATGGAGGGGAGAAGTGTAGACATTTCTCCAGTGGGAAACTCAGGCTCCACATGTTGAACAGGATGCATTGGATTCATTAGGGATGTTTTCAAGCTCTTCAAAGTTTTAGTTCATTACTGACACTAGCACAATCAGAGCTATATTTATTTGCATTCTATATACATTCTCCATGAGTTAATTAGTGTATACCATACTTAGCCTGAGGCAGTTTCTAATGTGCCAAGCCCGGAGGCTGCTGGAGGAGAGGGTGGGGGAAATCCTGACAGGGTAGGGAAAGTAAATCTTGCTATCAGTGATTACTCATTACTTATATACATACATACCACCTCTTCTTTATCCATTCATCAGTTAGCGAACATTTGAGCTGTTTCCATAATTTGGCTATTGTAGATAATGCTGCTATAAACATTGAGGTACATGTATCCATTCAAATTAGTATTTGTGTATTCTTTAGATAAATACCCAGTAATGCAATTGCTGGATCGTAGGGTAATTCTATTTTTAACTTTTTGAGAAATCTCCATACTGTATTCCAGAGTGGCTACACCAGTTTGCATTACCACCAACAGTACAAAAGGATTCCCCTTTTTCCACATGCTTGCCGACACTTGTTTCTTGTGTTGTTGATTTTGGCCATTCTGACAGGCGTGAGTTGATATTTCTTTTCTTTTTTTAAATATTTTTATTTATTTATTTGACAGCAAGAGAGAGAGCAAGAGATGGAACACAAGCAGGAAGAGTGGTAGAGGGAGAAGCAGGCTTCCTGCTGAGCAGGGAGCCCAATGTGGGGCTTGATCCCAGGACCCTGGGATCATGACCTGAGCTGAAAGCAGACGCTTAATGACTGAGCCACTCAGGGGCCCTGTGAGGTGATATTTCATTGTAGTTTTGATTTGTATTTCCCTGATGGCAAGTGATAAAAGAGCATCTTTTCATGGGTCTGTTGACTACTTGTATGTCTTCTTTGGGAAAATATCCATTCATGTTTTCTGCCCATTTTTTAATTAGATCATTCATTTTTGTAGGTGCTGAGTTTTCTAAGTTCTTTATATATTTTTGACACTAACCCTTTACCAGATATATCATTTGCAAATATCTTCTCCCATTCTGTAGGTTGTCTTTCAGTTTTGTTGATTATTTCCTTCACTGTGCAGAACTTTTTTATTTGGGCAAAGTCCCAATAGTTTATTTTTGCTTTGTTTCCCTTGCCTCAGGAAGACATATCTAATAAGTTACTACGGCCAATGTTGTTCTTCTCTAGGATTTTAATGATTTCCTGTCTTACATTTAGGTCTTTAATCCGTTTTGTATTTATATTTGTGTATGGTGTAGGAAAGTGGTCCAGTTTCATTCTTTTGCTTGTTCTGTCCAGTTTTCCCAACATCATTTATTGAAGAGACTGTCTTTTTCCCATTGAATATTCCTTCTTGCTTTGTTGAAGATTAATTGACCATATAGTTGTGGGTTTATATCTGAGTTTTCTATTCTGTTCCATTGAACTATGTGTCTATTTTTCTGCCAGTACTATATTGTCTTGATCACAACAGCTTTGTAATATAACTTGAAATCTGGAAGTGTTTTGCCTCCAGGTTTGCTTTTCTTTTTCAAGGTTGCTTTGTATATTCAGAGTCTTTGTGGTTCCACACAAATTTTAGGATTGCTAGTTTTAGTTCTGTGAAAAATGCTGTTGGTGTTTTGATAGGGATTATATAAAATGTAATTAGATGTAGCAGATTGCTTAGGGTAGTATAGACATTTTAGCCATATTTGTTCTTCCAATCCATGAGCACGGAATGTATTTCCATTTCTTTGTGTCCTCTTCAATTTCTTACCTCTGCATTCTATAGTTTTCAGAGTACAGGTCTCTCACCTCTTTCGTTAGGTTTATTCCTAAGTATCTTATGGGTTTTGGTGCAATTGTAAATGGGATTGATGACTTGATTTCTATTTCTGCTGCTTCATTATTGTTTACAGAAATGCAACAGATTTCTGTACATTTATTTTGTATCCTGCAACTTTACTGAATTCATTTATCAGTTCTAGCAGGTTTTTGGTGGAGTCTTTTGGGTTTTCTGTATAGAGTATCATGTCTTCTGCAAATAGTGACAGTTTTACTTCTTCCTTGCTGATTTGGATTCCTTTTATTTCTTTTTGTTGTCTGATTGGAGGCTACGCTTTCCAGTACTATGTTAAATAACAGTGGTGAGAGTGGACATCCCTGTCTTGTTCCTGACCATAGAGGAAAAGCTCTCAGTTTTTTTCCCATTGAGGATGATATTAACTGTGGGGTTTTTGTGGATGGCCTTTATTATTTTGAGGTATGTTCCCTCTAACCCTACTTTGTTGAGGGTTCTTATCATGAACAGATGTTGTACTTTGTCAAATGCTTTTTCTGCATCTATTGAAAAGATCATGTGGTTCTTTTCTTTTATTATTGTGTTGTATCATGTTGATCAATTTGCAAATATTGAACCCCCTTGCAACCTAGGAATAAATCCCACTTGATTATGATGAATGATTCTTTTAATGTATTGTTGGATTCAGTTTCCTAGTATTTTACTAAGAATTTTTGCATCCATGTTTGGCCTGGATTTCTCTTTCTTAGTGGAGTCTTTATCTAATTTTGGTATCAAGGTAATGCTGGCCTTATAGAACAAATTTGGAAGTTTTCCTTTCGTTTTAATTTTTTGAAATAGTTTGAGAAGAATAGGTATTCACTCTTCTTTAAATGTTTGGTAGACTTCCCCTATGAAGACTTCTGGCCCTGGACTTTCGTTTGTTGGGAGATTTTTGATTACTGACTGAATTTCTTTGGTGGTTATCGGTCTATTCAAGTTTTTTATTTCTTCCTGTTTCAGTTTTGGTAGTTTATATGTTTCTAGGAATTTATCCATTTCTTCCAGGTTGTCCGATTTGTTGGCATATAGTTTTTCATAATATTCTCTTATAATTTTTTGTATTTCTGTGGTGTTGGTTGTTCTTTCTCCTCTCTCATTTGTGATTTTACTTATTTAGGTGCTTTCTCCTTTTTTTTTTTTTTTTTTTTGAGAAGTCTGGCTATGGGTTTATCAGTCTTTCAATGAACCAGCTCCTGGTTTCATTGATCTGTTCTATTGTTTTTTTTTAGTTTCTATATCATTTTTTTCTGCTCTAATCATTATTATTTCCTTCCTTCTGCCTGCTTGGGGTCATTTGTTGTTCTTTTTCCAGCTCTTTGAGGTATAAGGTTAGGCTGTTTATTTGAGATTTTTCTTCCTTCTTAAGGTAGGCCTGTATTGGTATATATATCCTTCTTAGGACTGCTTTTGCTGCATCCCAAAGGTTTTGGACCACTGTGTTTTCAGTTTCGTTTGTTTCCATGTGTTTTTTTTTTTTTTTTTTTTAGTTTCTTCTATGATTTCCCAGTTGACCCATTCATTCTTTAGAATCATATTATTTAACTTTCATGTATTTGTGTTTTTTTCCAAATTTTTTCTTGTGGTTGATTTCTAGTTTCACAGCCTTATGGTCAGAAAAGATGCATGGTATGATCTCAATCTTTTTGTATTTGTTGAGGCCTGATTTGTGACCTAGTATGTGATCTATTCTGGAGAATGTCCCATGTGCACTTAAAAAGAATGTGTATTCTGCTGTTTTAGAATGCAATGTTCTGTGTAAATCTTTTAAGTCTATCTGGTCCAGTATGTTACTCAAAGCCATTTTTTCCTTGCTGATTTTCTGTTAGTAGATGATCTGTCCATCGATGTAAGTGGGGTGTTAAAGTCCTACTATTATGGTATTATTATGAATGAGTTCCTTTATGTTTGTTATTAACTGTTTTATATATTTGGGTGTTCCCATGCTGGGTGCATAAATATTTATAATTGTTAGTACTTCTTGTTGAATTGTCCCCTTTATTATGATAAATGCCCTTTTTCATCTCTTGTTACAGTCTTTGTTTTAAAGTCTAGTTTTTCTGATATAAGTATTGCTTCTGCAGCTTTCTTTTGACATCCACTTGTGTGATAAATGTTTCTCCATCCCCTCACTTCCAACTGGCAGATACCTTAGGTCTAAAATGAGTCTCTTATAAGCAGCATATAGATGGGTCTTTTTTTTTTTAATCCATTCTGATGCCCCATGTCTTTTGATTGGATCAGTTAGTTCGCTTACATTCAGCATAATTATCGATAGATAAGTATTTAGTGCTATTTTATCACTTGTTTTGTCATTTCTGGAGATTTTCTCTGTTCCTTTCTTGTCTGTCTCACTTTTGGTCTTTCCTTTCCAAAGAGTCACCATTAATATTTCTTGCAGGGCTGGTTTAGTGATCACGAACTCCTTTAGTTTTTGTCTGGGAAATTCTTTATCTCTACTTCTATTCTGAATGATAGCCTTCCTGGATAGAGTATTCTTGGCTGCATATTTTCCCCACTCAGCACATTCAATATATCATGCCACTCCTTTCCGGCTTGCCATGTTTCTGTTGAGAAATCTGCAGCTAACCTTATGGGTTTTCGTTACAAATTCTTATTTAGAGCATTATATTCAAGTTTATGCATCCCTGATTTTACCACAATCCATAACAGACTTAGGGAAAGTAAGCTATGAGTGGGAATATTGTACAATAAACAAATAGCCTAAGATTGATCAACATACCATGATTTGTGTCCAGTAAGTGGTAGATTATCTGGAAGAAAGCCAGGGGCTTTTAGTTTTAGGTCTAAGGAGTATCATGCCTAGCAAAGGAAAATAAGAAGACATCTTTTTCTCCAAGACGATATTTTCCTATTACAATATAAAAAAGATTATAAGGGGATACTAAGAACAATTATATGCCAACAAAATAGATAACCTAGATGAAATGGACAAATTCCTAGAAACACACAATCTACTGATACTGACTTAAAAAGACATAGAATACCTCAACAAACCTATAGCGATAAAGAGAATTTGTAAGAAAATGATTATACCTATGACTACGCGGGAAATGTCTCAGAAATGCAAGGGTGGTTCAGCATACAAAAATAAATTAATATAAGCTATATTAAGAGGATTAAGGGGGAAAACCATATGACTATTGATCCAGAAAAATTGATGCAGAGAAAGTATGACAAAGTCCAACACCCTTTCACATTAAAAGAACACTGAACAAATGAGTTCTTTCTAATTGCTTTTCTTTTTCAGAGATTTTCTACATCTTTTTACATGTATATTTTTCCACATGATCTAAGGGATCAGGTTGTCTAGTTCAAAAAACAATCAAATAAAGAAACCACATAAGTATATTTGTTGGGATCCTATTAAATTGTAAATTAGGAAAAAATGATATCTTTATAAATTATTTTCTGAAAATTGTTATTATGAAATATCATACGTACAACATATTTTAACATATACAGTAATAATAATAACAAATCATTTACCCACCACTAGAGATACAACTAGAAGTATTACTTTTATTATTATTATTTATTTTTAATCGTGGTAAAATTCACATAACATAATATTTAACATCTCAACCATTTTTCCCAGCTTTATTAAGGTATAATGAACACATAAAATTACATACATTTAAAGTGTACAACTTGATGATTTAATGTACCTATACAGTCTACAATCAAGTTAATGAAAACATCACCTCACAATCACCTTAATTTTTTCTTTGGTAAGCATGCTTAAGATCTATTCTCTTAGCAAGTTTCAAGGACACAATACAGTATTATAACTATAGTCTCCATGCTGTACATGTAGACTGTACATTACATCCTCAGAACTTATTCATCTTATAACTGAATGTTTGTACCCTTTGACCAATATCTTCCCATATGCCCCACCTCCCAGCCACTGGTAACCATCATTCTACTAATTGTTTCTGTAAGTTTCCTTTTTTTTTTTTTATTAAGATTCCACATATAGATGATACCACATAGTATTTGTCTTTGTCTTTCTGGCTTTTTTCACTTAGTATAATGCCCTCCAGTTTCATCCATGTTGACACAAATAACAGAATTTCCTTCTTTTTCATGACCAAATAATATTCACATTTTCTTTTTTATTACTAAAGTATAATAGATATACAATATTATCTTAGTTTCAGGTGTACAACACATTAATTTGACAATTCTATACACTACTTAATGTTACACAATAAGTGTAGTCACCATCTGTCACTATACCATGTTATTACAATATCATTGACTATATTCTTTATGCTATACTTTTCATGTCCATGACCCACATTTGGTTCACCCATGCAACACTTTGGTTGTTTCAATATCTTGGTTATTGTAAATAATGCTGAAGTGAACATGGGGGTGCAGATATCTCTTTGAGATCTCGTTTTCATTTCCTTTGGATATATGCCCCAAAATGGGATTGTTGCATCACATGGTAATGTTACCTTAAATTTTTTTGAAAAAAAAAAAAAGACTATCAGTTTACATTTCTACCAGGGTACAAGGGTTCCATTTTCTCCACATCCTTGCCAACACTTGTTGTCTTTTTTTCTTTTTTATATTATCAATTCTACCTGTGAGATAATATTTCATTGTGGTTTTGATTTGCATTTCCATGATGCTTAGTGATATTGAGCACCCTTTCATATACAAGTTAGCCATTTGTATATCTTTGGAAAGATATCTATTCAAGTCCTTTATCCGTTTTTTAATCAGGTTATTTTTTGCTATTTAATTAATTATATAAATGTTTTATATTTTTGGATATTAGCCCTTTATCAGATACATAGTGTACAAATATTTTTTTCCATTTTGTAGGTTGCCTTTTCATTTTGTTGAACCTTGTTAAATTTGCCCTTATGTGTCTGGGTTATTTCACTTAGCAAATGTCTTCAGGGTTCATCCATATTATAGTATGTGTCAGAATTTCCTTCCTTGTTAAAGCTGGATAATATTTGGGGCACCTGGGTGGCTCAGTCGTTAAGCGTCTGCCTTCAGCTCAGGTCATGATCCCAGGGTCCTGGGATCGAGCCCCGCATCGGGTTCCCTGCTCGGCAGGAAGCCTGCTTCTCCCTCTTGCACTCCCCCTGCTTGTGTTCCCTCTCTCGCTGTGTCTCTCTCTGTCAAGTAAATAAATAAAATCCTTTAAAAAAAAAGCTGAATAATATTCTGTAATATGTATATACGACATTTTGTTTATTCATTCATCTGTTGATGGGCACATTGGTTGCTTCCAGCTCTTGGGTAATGTGAACAATACTGCTGTAAATTATATATGCTACATACAAATATTTCTTCAGGACCCTACTTTCAATTATTTTAGATATATCCCCAAAAGTGGAATTGCTGGATCATATGGTAATATTATTTTTAATTTTTGAGGAGCTGCCATGCTAGATTTTTATTTTTATCTTTGAAGTTTTTATCTTTATCCCCAAAGCCCAGGAAATCACTACCTTCAGAGCAAGATGATTCATCACCAGTATATGTAGAGAACTTTCTTCATTTTAGGTATTCACTGAATTAAAAACTGAATCACTGCTACCCTCAAATAATACATCATCCTCATCTCTAGTGTCAATGACATTATTATTTCCACAACAGCGCACAAAATTTTCACTGCTCTTTACTAATTCCTTATATCTGACCCAGCATTTGATATAATTTCTCTCTTCTTGGAGAACATCCCTTAGAACTTGCTTTATTTTTTTAGGAGTTTATTTATTTGACACAGAGAGAGAGAGCAAGTGAGCACAAGCAGGGGGAGGGGCAGAGGGAGAGGGAGAAGCAGACTCTCCACTGAGCAGGGAGCCCAGTGTGGGATTCGATCCCAGGACCCTGGTATCATGACTTGAGCCAAAGGCAGACACTTAACCAACTGAGCCACCCAGGGGCCCCTAGAATTTTCTTTAGTTCTGGTAGCAAAATCTTCTGGTTTTTGTTTGACTGGGAATGTCTATTTTTATCTTATCTCTACTATTCTTGTCATGCCCAGTCATTTAATTACTTGCCTTTGGCGATGTTTCTAGGAAGAAGTTGCTGCGGCTAAGGTCGAAAAGGTTGCTGCCTGTGTTATCTTCAAGAATTTTGATGGATTCCTATCTCATATTTAGGTCTTTCTTCCATTTTGAGTCTATTTTTGTGTGTGGTATGAGGAAATGGTCCAGTTTCATTCTTCTGCATGTGGCTGTCCAATTTTCCCAACACCATTTGTTGAAGAGACTGTCTTTTTTCCATTGGACATTCTTTCCTGCTTTGTCGAAGATTAGTTGACTATAGAGTTGAGGGCCCATTTCTGGACCCTTTGATCTATGTGTCTGTTTTTGTGTCAGTATCATACTGTCTTGATGATTACAGCTTCATAATAGAGCTTGAAGTCCGGAACTGTGATGCCACCAGCTTTGCTTTGCTTTTTCAACATTCCTTTGGCTATTCAGGTCTTTTCTGGTTCCATACAAATTTTAGGATTATTTGTTCCATTTCTTTGAAAAAAGTGGATGGTATTTTGATAGGAATTGCATTCAATGTGTAGATTGCTCTAGGTAGCATTGACATCTTCACAATATTGGTTCTTCCAATCCATGAGCATGGAACGTTTTTCCATTTCTTTGTGTCTTCCTCAGTTTCTTTCATGAGTATTCTAAAAGTTTTCTGAGTACAAACTCTTTGCCTCTTTGGTTAGATTTATTCCTAGGTGTCTTATGGTTTGGGTGCAATGTAAAGGGGATCAACTCCTTAATTTCCCTTTCTTCTGTCTTGTTCCTGGTGTATAGAAATGCCACTGATTTCTGTGCATTGATTTTATATCCTGCCACTTTACTGAATTCCTATATGAGTTCTAGCAGTTTTGGGGTGGAGTCTCTTGGGTTTTCCACATAAAGTATCATATTATCTGCAAAAAGTGAGAGTTTCACTTCTTTGCCGATTCAGATGCATTTTATTTCCTTTTGTTGTCTGATTGCTGAGGCTAGGACTTCTAGTACTACGTTGAATAGCAGTGGTGATAGTGGACATCCCTGCCACGTTCCTGACTTTAGGGGACAAGCTTTTAGTTTTTCCCCATTGAGAATGATATTCGCTGTGTGTTTTTCATAGATGGCTTTTATGATATTGAGGTATGTACCCTCTATCCCTACACTGTGAAGAGTTTTAATCAAGAAAGGATGTAGTACTTTGTCAAATGCTTTTTCTGCATCTATTGAGAGGATCATATGATTCTTTTTCTTTCTTTTATTAATGTATTGTATCACATTGATTTATTTGTGGATGTTGAACCAAACTTGCAGCCCAGGAATAAATCCCACTTGGTCGTGGTGAGTAATCCTTTTAATGTACTGTTAGATCCTATTGGCTAGTATTTTGGTGAGAATTTTTGCATCCATGTTCATCAAGGATATTGGTCTGTAATTCTCCTTTTTGATGGGGTCTTTGGTTTTGGGATCAAGGTAATGACGACCTCATAAAACGAGTTTGGAAGTTTTCCTTCCATTTCTATTTTTTGGAACAGTTTCAGGAGAATAGGTATTAATTCTTCTTTAAATGTTTGGTAGAATTCCCCTGGGAAGCCATCTGGCCCTGGGCTCTTGTTTTTTGGGAGATTTTTGATGACTGCTTCAATTTCCTTAGTGGTTATAGGTCTGTTCAGGTTTTCTATTTCTTCCTGGTTCAGTTTTGGTAGTTTATATGCATTCTACATTTCTTCCAGATTATCTAATTTGCTGGCATATAGTTGCTCATAATATGTTCTTATAATTGTTTGTATTTCTTTGGTGTTGGTTGTGATCTCTCCTCTTTCATTCATGATTTTGTTGATTTGGGTCATTTCTCTTTTCTTTTTGATAAGTCTGGCCAGGGGTTTATCAATCTTGTTAATTCTTTCAAAGAACCAGCTCTTAGTTTTGTTAATCTGTTCTATTGTTCTTTTGGTTTCTGTTTCATTGACTTCTCCTCTGATCTTTATTATTTCTCTTCTCCTGCTGGGTTTAGGCTTTATTTGCTGTTCTTTCTCCAGCTCCTTTAGGTGTAGGGTTAGGTTGTGTATTTGAGACCTTTCTTGTTTCTTGAGAAAGGCTTGTATTGCTATATACTTTCCTCTCAGGACTGCCTTTTGCTGCATTCCAAAGATTTTGAACAGTTGTGTTTTCATTTTCACTTGTTTCCATGAATTTTTTTAATTCTCCTTTAATTTCCTGGTTGACCCATTCATTCTTTAGTAGGATGTGCTTTAGTCTCCATGTATTTGAGTTCTTTCCAACTTTCCTCTTCTGACTGAGTTCTAATTTCAAAGCATTGTGGTCCGAAAATATGCAGGGAATCATCCCAATGTTTTGGTACCGGTTGAAACCTGATTTGTGACCCAGGATGTGATCTCTTCTGGAGAATGTTCCATGGGCACTAGAGAAGAATGTGTATTCTGTTGCTTTGGGATGGAATGTTCTGAATGTATCTGTGAACTCTGTCTGGTCCAGTGTGTCATTTAAAGCCTTTATTTCCTTGTTGATCTCTTGTTTAGATGATCTGTCCATTTCAGTGAGGGGGGTGTTAAAATCCCCTACTATTATTGTATTATTATCCATGTGTTTCTTTGCTTTTGTTATTAATTGCCTTATATAATTGGCTGCTCCTATGTTAGGGGCATAGATATTTACAATTGTTAGATCTTCTTGTTGGATAGACCCTTTAAGTATGATGTAATGTCCTTCCTCATCTCTTATTACAGTCTTTGGTTTAAAATCTAATTTGTCTGATATAAAGATTGCCACCCCAGCTTTCTTTTGATGTCCATTAGCATGGTAAATGGTTTTCTACCCCCTCACTTTAAATCTGGAGGTGTCTTTGGGTCTAAAATGAGTCTCTTGCAGACAGTATATTGTTGGGTCTTGTTTTCTTATCCAATCTGATACTCTGTGTCTTTTGATTGGGGCATTTAGCCCATTTACATTCAGGGTAACTATTGCAAGATATGAATTTAGTGCCATTGTATTGCCCGTAAGGTGACTGTTACTGTATATTGTCTCTGTTCCTTTCTGGTGTATGTTACTTTTAGACTCTTTCTTTGCTTAGAGGACCCCTTTCAATATTTCTTGTAGGGCTGGTTTGGTGTTTGCAAATTCTTTTAGTTTTTGTTTGTCCTGGAAGTGTTTTATCTCTCTTTCTATTGCAATGACAGCTTAGCTGGGTATAGTATTCTTGGCTGCATATTTTTCTTGTTTAGTGCTCTGAATATATCATGCCATTCCCTTCTGACTGCTAGGTCTCCGTGGATAGGTCTGCTGCCAATCTAATGTTTCTACCATTGTAGGTTACAGACCTCTTGTCCCGAGCTGCTTCCAGGATTTTCTCTTTGTCTCTGAGACTTTTAAGTTTTACTATTAGATGTTGGGGTGTTGACCTATTTTTATTGATTTTGAGGGGGGTTCTCTGTGCCTCCTGGGTTGTGCCACCTGTTTCCTTCCCCAAATTAGGGAAATTCCCTGCTATAATTTACTCCAGTATTCTATGAATATCTAAAGCACAGCAAAATATAAAGCTCTACAAATATATGGCAAGAAGAAGTGGGGGGAAAATATGATACTGGGCCAGTCATCTTACCAATCACAAAGTTAAGTTTTCCAACATAGTTCTGGATGGTCTAACTTGTACTCTATTATGAATATAGTGGCTTTGAGTCATCTGCATTTAAAATGGAGCAGTGGTCTAATAAGCTATTATGGAAGGGGATATGTTACTTCTGGTTCACTCTGATTCCTGGAGTGCAGCTTTTTGAGGTCTGTGCTGCTCCTGGCTGTGTTTGCCCTCAGAACTATTCTTCTACTTTTCCTGGCTCCCAGCATCTTGGGGAAAAGCCTCCATGGTTGGGAGGAAGAAAGACACCAGGGCATTTCTCTGTTTTGGGCAGCTTTTCTGGCAGTGGCTCATTTCTCTATCCTCATTTCTCTATACATTGGCCAATAAGATATAACTGTATTGAATCTTTTATTAATATATAATGACCTTTTATGTCTCCTGTAAAGTTTTTTTAGTGGGTGCTTGGGTGGCTTGGGTGGCTCAGTGGTTAAGCGTCTGCCTTTGGCTCAGGTCATGGTCTCAGGGTCCTGGGATCGAGCCCCATGTCAGGCTCCTTGCTCAACAGGGAGTCTGCTTCTCCCTCTGTCCCTCCCCCCGCTCATATACTCTCTCTCTCACAAATAAATAAATAAAATCTTTTCTTTAAGTTCTAAAAAATTTAAAAAATAAAGTCTATTTTGGC
The DNA here is from genome assembly GCF_009762305.2 of Zalophus californianus. Lineage (NCBI taxonomy): Eukaryota > Metazoa > Chordata > Mammalia > Carnivora > Otariidae > Zalophus > Zalophus californianus. The sequence continues at coordinate 68,992,208 of NC_045612.1, forward strand.
TGATATTAATATGGTCATCCCTGCTTTCTTTTGGTTACAATTTCCATGTAATATCTTTTTCCATGCTTTCATTTTCGATGTATTTGTGTCTTTATATCTAAAATGAGTCTCTTATAAGAACAAACTGATGGTTACCAGAGGGGAGGGGAGTGGGGGAGTGGGTTAAATAAGTGATGGGGATTAAGAAGTTCACTTACCATGAGCACTGGGTAATGTAAAGAATTGTTGAATCACTATGATTGTACACATGAAACTAATATAACACTGTTTGTTTACTGGAAGTAAAATAACTTTTAGTGGTGCCTGGGTGGCTCAGATGGTTAAGCGTCTGCCTTCAACTCAGGTCATGATCCCAGGGTCCTGGGATCGAGTCCTGCATTGGGCTCCCTGCTAGGCAGGGAGCCTGCTTCTACCTCTGCCTCTGCCTCTCTCTCTCTCTCTCTCTCTGACTCTCATGAATAAATAAAACATTTAAAAAATTAAATTAAATTAAAACTTTTAAATAAATAAATAAAATGAATCTCTTGTAGATAGTATATAGTTGGATTGTGTGTTTTTATCCATTCTTTCAATCTCTGTCTTTCAACAAAGCTTAAACCACTTACGCTTTAGGTAATTACTGATAAGGAGGGACTTCTCTCACTTTACAATTTGTTTTCTATATGTCTTATAGCTTTTGTCCCTCATTGCCTGCATTCCTGTCTTGTTTTGTGTTTAGTTGATATTGGTAGTGAAATGTTTAATTTCCTTCCTCATTTCCTTTTATGTATATTCTGTAGCTATTTTCATTGTCGTTATTAAGGGATTACATTAGTATCCTAATGTTATAACATTCTAATTTCAATTCATAACTGCTTAACTTTGATAACATACAAAAATTCTGTTCCTTCACAACTCTGTCTCCACTCCTTTTAGTTGTTATTGTCAGAAAATTGTATTTTTATACACTGTGTGTCACAAAACATAAACTAATAATCTTTTTAAATGTGTTAGCTTCTTAAATTATGTAGAAAAAATTTGGAGTTACAAACCAAACTTACAATAATACTAGCTTTTATAATTGCCTATTATTGAAATCTTTATTTCTCCATATGGCTTCAAGTTACTGTCTACTGTTTTAGAAGATTTCTTACAGGGCTGGTCTAGTGGCAACAAATTCACTCAGCTTTTGTTTATCTGGGAATGTCTTAATTTCTCCCTCACTTCTGAAGGACAGTTTTACTGAATATACAATCCTTGGTTGATGGGATTTTTTTTTCCCTTTAGCACTTTGAATATATCAGGCCACCACCTCTGACCTCCAAAGTTTTTGATGAGAAATCTGCTGATAATCTTATTGAAAATTCCCTTGTATGTGATGAGTTGCTTCTCTCTTGCTGCTTTCAAGATTCTCTCTTTTTTCTTTGGCATTTTAAAGTTTGATCCCTTTGCGTTCATCTTACTTGGAATTTATTGAGCATCTTGAATGTTTCTAGTCATGTCTTTGGTCAAATTTGGGAAGTTTCCAGCCATTATTTCTTCAAATGTTCTCTCTGCTCCTTTCCTCTCTCTTCTCCCTCTGGGACTCCCACAATGTGTATGTTGAGCTTCTTAATGGTAGCCCACAGGTCGCTTCGGCTCATGTTCACATCTCATTATTTTTTTTTTCTGTTCATCAAACTCAATACCTTCCATTGCCCCATCTTGAAGTTTACTGATTCTTTTTTTATGCCTGTTCAAATCTGCCTTTGAATCCCTCTGGCGAATTTTTTATTTTAATTAATTATTGTGCTGAAAAGCTTCAGAATTTCTTTTTGTTTTCTTTTTAGATCTTCTATCTTCTTATTGATATTTCCTTTTGTCCATTCATTATTCTTACGACTTTCTCCACATCTTCCTTTAATTAACTGAACGTCTTTAAGACTGATGTTTAAGGTATTTTTCTAGTAGATTTGTCATCAAATCTTTTACACGGACAATTTCTCTTGATTTTTTTTTTCCTTTGAATGGGTCATACTTCTTTTCTTTATATGCCTTGTGATTTTTTTTTGTTGAAAACTTGACATTTAAATCTAATAATGTGATAATTCTGGAAATCAGATTCTCTTCCTTCCACAGGGTTTACTGTCTTTTGCGATGATGATGATGATGATGGTGATGATGATGATGATGTTTTAAGCTGTCTCTATGCTGAGGTTCAGCCTGTGGTAGAAACTTAAGATCGTCTCAGGTCTTTTTTGAGCCTGTCTGTGGGCATGCATGCTCACTCTCTAATTTCCCCATATATACAGTTGTTTTTAAATGTCCTTATCTCTAATGCCTGGCTCTCAAAAGGGGAAAAGGAGAGAAATCAAAGGGGAGAGGAGGGAAAGGGCACCAGCCCTTTAAATCCACTGGGAGTCATTTCAGCCAAAGGGGGTGGGGTTTGCAACAATGCAAGGAGATGCAACAACAATGGGCACTGCTTTTTTGTCTGTACCTCTGTGTTTTGAAGCAACAGTTGATAATCAGAAGGCAGATCCCTGATATCTGGAGAACACGGTCCTTTCTGCCTACCATGGCTCCTGCAAGCTGTGTGCAAGCTGCTCCAGGAACACATGCAGAGCTGCCTGCCTGTGGCTGGGGGTGGGAAATGGGTGGTTGTTACTGTGTTAAGAGCTGAAAATGACCAAAATTAACTTCAATTTGCCATGCAAGCCTTCCCCTGATGTTTTGATCTTTTAATACACTCCAGAATTCCAAAACAGTTACATCAGACACTTTCTGCCAGTGCAATTGTCTAGGAGGGAAGACAGATTCCTGATGCTTCCTACCCCACCATCTTCCTAGAATCCTCTCACCCAAGAGCCCTAATTTTTATTATGTTATGTTAGTCATCATACATTACATCATTAGTTTTTGATGTAGTGTTCCATGATTCATTGTCTGCGTATAACACCCAATGCTCCATGCACTAGGTGCCCTCCTTAATACCCATCACCGGGCTAACCTATCCCCCCACCCCCCTCCCTTCTAAAATCCTCAGTTTGTTTCTCAGAGTCCATAGTCTCTCATGGTTCATCTCTCCCTCTGATTCCCCCCCCTTCATTTTTCTCTTCTTACTATCATCTTTTTTTTTAACATGTAATGTATTATTTGTTTCAGAGGTACATGTCTGTGATTCATCAGTCTGACACAATTCACAGCACTCACCATAACACATACCCTCCCCAATGTCTATCACCCAGCCACCTCATCCCTCCCACCCCCATCACTCCAACAACCCTGAGTTTGTTTCCTAAGATTAAGAATTCCTTATATCAGTGACATCATATGATACTTGTCTTTCTCTGATTGACTTATTTCACTTAGCATAATACCCTCTAGTTCCATCCACATCGTTGCAAATGGCAAGATTTCATTTTCTGATGGCTGCATAATATTCCATTGTATATATATATATATATATATATATATATATATATATATATACCACATCTTCTTTATCCATCCATCTGTTCATGGATATCTTGGCTCTTCCCATAGTTTGGCTATTGTGGATATTGCCACTATAAACATTGGGGTGTACATACCCCTTCAGATCACTACATTTGTGTCTTTGGGGTAAATACCCAGTAGTGCAACTTCTGGGTCATAGGGTAGCTCTATTTTCAACTTTTTGAGGAAACTCCATATTGTTTTACAAAGAGCCCTAATTTTTAATACACTTTATTTTTTAAAACAACTTAGACTTACTAAAAGAAATGGAGAAGATAGTATAAGGAGTTACCATATACCTTGCACCCAGTTTCCCCTATTATTAACAGTTTTTATCAGTATGATATATTTGCTACAATTAATGAACAAATATTGGTACCTAATTATTAACTAACATCCATAATTTATTCAGATTTCCTTACTTTTTAACTAATGCCTTTTCTGTTCCAGGATTCCATCCAAGATATCTCATTACATTTAGTTGTCATGTCTCCTTAAACTCCTCTTGGCTGTGATCATTTTGATGCTTCCCTTATTTTTGATGACCTTGACAGTTTTACAGAGTACTAGTCACATATCCTTTCTCTCAGAATTTGTCTGATGTTTTTCTCATGATTAGACTAGGGTTACATATTTGGAAGAGAAAGATTGCAAGGTAAAGTGTCATTTTAATCACATTATATAAAGGGTACATACCTCAATATCACTCATTATCAATGAAATACAAATCAATGAGATATCATCTTACACCTGTCAGAATGGCTAAAATCAAAAATACAAGAAATGACAAGTGTTGGCAAGGATGAGGAGAAAAAGGAACCCTTATGCACTGTTGGTGGAAATGCAAACTGGTAAAGCCACTCTGGAAAACAGTATGGATATTCCTCAAAGAGTTAAAAATAGAGCTACCTATAATCCAGTAATCACACTACTGGATATTTATCCCCCAAATACAAAAACACTAATTCAAAGGGATACATGTACCCCCATGTTTATTGCAGCATTACTTATAATAGCCAAATTGTGGGAACAGTCCAAGTGTCCATCAATAGGCGAATGGAGAAAAAAGATGTGGTGCATATATACACAATGGAATATTACTCAGCCATAAAAAGGAATGAAATCTAGCCATTTGTAATGACATGAATGGATCTAGAGAGTATAATGCTAAGCATAATAAGTTAGTCAGAGAAAGACAAATACCATATGATTTCACTCATATGTGGAATTTAAGAGACAAAACAAATGAGCAAAGAAAAAAATAAAACAGAGAAAGGCAAACCAAGAAACATACTCTAAACTATAGAGAACAAACTGATGGTTACCAGAGAGGAAATGGGTGGGGGGATAGATGAAATAGATGATGGGAATTAAAGAGTACACTTATCATGATGAGCCCTGAGTAATGTACAGAATTGTTGAATCACCATATTGTACACCTGTAAGTAATATAACACTGTATGTTAACTATGCTGGAATTAAAATTAAAAACTTAATTAAAAATGAGTATATACTACCAACATTATTTGTGAAATTGATTACCTATTTTATGTGTGTTTGTCAGGTTTTTCCGCTGTGAAGTCCTATTTTTTAAAATTAAACTTTTCATTTTAAGACAATCATAGATTTACATATAGTTGTTAGAAGTAATACATAAACATCCCATATACCCAGTTTTCCCCAGTGGTAACATCTTATAATACAATAGTACAATATCACAGCCAGGAAAGTGGCATTGATACAGTCAGAATTCAGACATTTCCATCACCATTAGCATCCCTTATGTAATTCTTCTATAGCCACACCCTCTTCCTTCTCACTCTCACTCACTCCTTAACTCCTGATGATCACTAATCTGTTCTCCATTTCTATAATCGTATGATTTCACAAATGTTACATATATGGCACCATACAGTATATGATTTTTGGTATTGACCTTTTTCACTCAATATTATTTCTCTGGAGATTCATCTACATTTTTTATGAACTGATAGTTTATTCTTTTTTTATTTTGAGTAATAATCCATTATGGCTATACCACAGTTTAACCATACACTCACTGAAGGGCAGCTGCTTTGTTTCCAGTTTTTGGCAAATAAATCTGCTATAAACATTTGTGTACAGGTTTTTATGTGGATAGAAGTATTCATTACGCTGGTTACATGCCCAAGAGTGCAATTGCTGGATTATATGGTGGTTGCATGTGTACTTTTTAAAGAAGCTGCCAAAATAATTTCAAGAGTGACTGTACCATTTTATATTCCTAAGAGCAATGTATGAATAATTCAATTTCTCTACATTCTTGCCAACATTTGATATAACTATTTTTTTTATTTTAGGAATCCTGATAAGTATGTTGTGATATATTACAGTGGCTTTAATTTGCATTTCCCTAGTAGATAATGATGTTAAAAATCTTAACGTTTCTTTATTTGACATCCGTATGTTTTCTTTAGTGAAAAGTCTCTTCATGTGTTTTACCCACTTTGTAATTGGATTGCTCAAATTTGGAACTGTTGAGTTTTGAGAGTTGTTTTATATATTCTAAATAGTAGTCCTTTCTTGGATATGTGGTTTATACATATTTTCTACAATTCTGCAGCTTGTTTTTTCATTCTGTCAGTTGGGTATTTCAGAGCAAAAGTTTTGAAATTTGATGATGTCCAATTTATCAATTTTTTCTGTGGTTGTGTTTTTGTTGTGCCTAGGAACTCATTACTTAACCATAGATCCCAAAGATTTTTTTCCTAAAAGTTTTATAGTTTACATTTTACAATTAAGTGTGTGATTGTTTTTAGTTGAATTTTGTGTAAGATTCTTTTTTTTTAACTGCATTAAACTGATTTTACACCTTTATCACATTTCAGTTGGGCATATTTGTAAGAATTTACTTTTGTGTTTTCTATTCTGTTACACTGATCTACACATGTCTATATACCCACCTATACCATTCTGTCTTGATTACTATGGCAATTAAATAAGTCTTGAAATTGGATAGACCAATTCCTCCCACTTTATTCTTGTTTTTCAAAATTGATTTAGCCATTCAATTTCCTTTGCCTTTGCCTGTAAGTGAATAATTTATATATACAAAAAGTCTTGCTGAGATTTTTATAGGATTTGCTTTAACTCATCTCTCCATTTATTCAGATCTTTGATTTACTTCATCAGCATTTTGTACCTTTCAGCATACAATTATTGTACATATTTTATTAAATTGACACCTAGGTATTTCTCTTTTTTGAGTGATTATAATTGGTGTTGCATTTTTAGTTTCAGTATTCATTGCTAGTATATGAAAATACAATAGTTTTTTGTATTTTTCTTCTATCCTGCAACCTTGTTGAAATTATTAGTTCTAGGAGGGGATTTTTGGTGATTACTTGAGATTTTCTATATAGATAATCATGTCACCTGCCAATAGGAAGAATTTTAGTTCTTCCTCTCCAATTTGTATACTTCCATTTCCCATTATTACCTTATTGCACTAGCTTGGACTTCCCTCACTATGTTGAATAAAAGTGGTGAGAGCCGATATCCTTGCCATTTTCCTGATCTCCAAAGAAAACCATTCTGTCTTGCACTATTAAATATGTTAACTGAAGGTATAGATTGCTCTGGGTAGCATAGACATTTTAACAATGTTTATTCTTCCGATCCATGAGCATGGAATATTTTTCCATCTTTTTCCTGATCAAAATTCCAATGACATTTTTCAAAGTGCTGGAACAAACAATCCTGAAATTTGTATGGAATCAGAAAAGACCCCGAATCGCCAAGGAAATGTTGAAAAAGAAAAACAAAGCTGGGGGCATCACGTTGACCGATTTCAAGCTATATTACAGAGCTGTGATCACCAAGACAGCATGGTAGTGACACAAAAACAGACAGATAGACCAATGGAACAGAATAGAGAACCCAGATATGGACCCTCAACTCTATGGTCAAATAATCTTTGACAAAGCAGGAAAAAACATGCAATGGAAAAAAGACAGTCTCTTCAATAAATGGTGCTGGGAAAATTGGACAGCCACATGCAGAAGAACGAAACTCAACCATTCTCTAACACCATTCACAAAGATAAACACAAAGTGGATGAAAGACCTCAATGTGAGACAGGAAGCCATCAAAATCCCAGAGGAGAACATAGGCAGTAACCTCTTTGACATCGCCCACAGCACCTTCTTTCAAGATACATCTCCAAAAGCTAGTGAAACAAAAGCAAAAATGAACTTTTGGGACTTCATCAAGATCAAAAGCTTCTGCACAGCAAAGGAAACAGTCAACAAAACAAAGAGGCAACCCACAGAATGGGAGAAGATATTTGCAAATGACACTACAGATAAAGGGCTGGTATCCAAGATCTATAAAGAACTTCTCAAACTCAACACCCAAAAAACAAATAATCAAGTCAAAACGTGGGCAGAAGATATAAACAGACACTTCTCTGAAGAAGACATACAAATGGCTAACAGACACATGAAAAAGTGTTCATCATCATTAGCCATCAGGGAAATCCAAATCAAAACCACATTGAGATATCACCTTACACCAGTCAGAATGGCAAAAATGGACAGGGCAAGAAACAACAAATGTTGGAGAGGTTGTGGCGAAAGGGGAACCCTCTTACACTGTTGGTGGGAATGCAAGTTGGTACAGCCACTTTGGAAGACAGTGTGGAGGTTCCTCAAAAATTTAAAAATAGAGCTACCCTATGACCCAGCAATTGCAGTCCTGGGTATTTACCCCAAAGACACAGATGTAGTGAAAAGAAGGGCCATATGCACCCCAATATTCATAGCAGCAATGTCCACAATAGCCAAACTGTGGAAAGAGCCGAGATGCCCTTCAACAGATGAATGGATAAATGAAGATGTGGTCCATATATACAATGGAGTATGACTCAGCCATCAGAAAGGATGAATACCCAACTTTTACATCAACATGGGATGGGACTGGAGGAGATGATGCTAAGTGAAATAAGTCAAGCAGAGAAAGTCAATTATCATATGGTTTCACTTATTTGTGGAACATAAGGAATAGCATGGAGGCCATTAGGAGAAGGAAGGGAAAAATGAAGGGGGGGGAATTCAGAGGAAGAGATGAACCATGAGAGACTATGGACTCTGAGAAACAAACAGGGTTTTAGAGGGGAGGGGGAGGGGGGATGGGTTAGCCCGGTGATGGGTATTAAGGAGGGCACGTACTGCATGGAGCACTGGGTGTTATACCAAAACAATGGATCGTGGATCACCACATCAAAAACTAATGATGTATTGTATAGTGACTAACATAACATAATAAAATTTAAAAAAAATAAATGTTAACTGTAGTTTTTTTTGGTAAATGTTCTTTATCATGTTGAGGAAGCTCCTCTCTATTCCTATTTTTCTGAGAGTTTATATCATGAATGAATGTTGGATTTTATCAAATGCCTTTCCTGCATCAATTTATATGACTTATGTAGTTTTTCTTCTTTAGCTTATTAATACATTGGCTTACACTTATTGATTTTTGAATCTGAACCAGCCTTGTATCTTTGGGAAAAAATCTCATTTGCTTATGATACGTAATTCTTTTAATATATTGCTGAATTTTATTTGCTAATATTTTGTCAAGGATTTTTTCATTTATATTCATAAGGGATATTGATCTGTAGTTTTCTTTTTTGTACTGTCATTGTCTTATTTTTCTATTAAGGTAATTCTAGTTTTATAAAATGTATTGAGAAATGTTCCTTCCTTTTCTATTTTCTATCTTTCTAGGCTGCCTCCCTCCTGCACCTTGGGCTAGTGAAAGTAGGCTTTTCTTGAGGCTTTTTATCGGTGTGAATTGGTATGAATTCTTTCTCAAAAGTTTGATAGAATTTTACAGTGAAATCATATGGGCCTGGAGATTCTTTGAGGCAGAATACTTAATTACTAGTTCAATTTCCTTAGTGGCTACAGAGCTAGTCACATTATCCATTTTATAGTGGGTGAGTTGTGATAGCTTATTTTTCAAAGAATTGGTCCATCTCATCTAAGTTGTCCAGTTTATGTGTGTAGAGTTATTCATCGTAATCCTCTATTATTTCTTTGATGTCTGCAGGCTTGATAGTGATATCCCCTATTTCATTCCCGAAAATGGTAATTTATCTGTCCTTTTTTTTTCCTGGTTAGTCTTGCTGGAGCTTTATCAGTTTTTAAATCTTTTCAAAAAGCCACTTCATTATTGCTGGGCTTTCTCTGGACAGCACTCCAACTGAGGTGTTGGGGCACTTTGTTGCAGCTTTATCACGGTGTAAGTCTAATCTCCCCATTAGGCTTTTGCGTGGGGGTGAGGCCACAGTTTTACTTGTGATGTTTGGCTGAAGTAAAGCAGTGATTGTATAAAAGTTTTCTATCTTTCTAGGCTGCCTCTCTCCTGGCCATTTGGCTAGTGAAAGCTTTTATTTCTGTGCCTGTTAAAATTTCTTTAGCTTCAAGTTCAGCATATATGAGGCAAAAAGAAAACCCAGGAAACTCACTGCAGTGTAGTTCCTTTGATCCAACGGCCTTTACCCATCTTTTTCTCTCCACATTTCAGAGTCTTTTTATGTTTATTTTATAATGTTCAAGGTTTTTATTGCACTGAATGGGAATAGGTAAAAGTGCATCTATTCAATCTTCTTGGAAGAAGAAACCCCATTAGCCCCATTTTAAGTTATTTTTAAGAGATGTTTTGTTATTTTGTTTTTAAATTAAAAACTTGAATTTGAGGGGCACCTGGGTGGCTCAGTCTTTAAGCGTCTGCCTTCGGCTCAGGTCATGATCCCAGGGTCCTGGGAACAAACCCCCCAGTCCAGCTCCCTGCTCAGCAGGAAGCCTGCTTCTCTCTCTCTCACTCCCCTTGCGTGTGTTCCTTCTCTCGCTGTGTCTCTCTCTGTCAAATAAATAAATAAAATCCTTTAAAAAAAGCAACTTGAATTTGATAAAATGCCTTTTTAGCCTCTATTGATATAATGTGCTTTCCTGTTTGTATCTACAAATATTGAGGAGAATATAAACAGCTTCAATTAAACTTCTCTGGGGAATGTTATGTAGCTGTTTACCCCTATCCCCAAGCATACAGCAAAGGTTTAGACTCAAGCGACTAGAGGGGCCTGGCAGGTAAAGTTAATGAGAAAAGAGTGCTTGTTGGGGTTTTTGCAAGATGATGAGGAATAGTGGGTGCTGGAGTCAGAGGGGCAACATGTGACTTGTCAATAGGGAGAAAATGCTACTCACCTTCATTTGAAAGCTTCCACACAGGGCACCTGGGTGGCTCAGTTGGTTAAGCCGCTGCCTTCGGCTCAGGTCATGATCCTGGAGTCCCGGGATCGAGTCCCGCATCGGGCTCCCTGCTCGGCGGGGAGTCTGCTTCTCCCTCTGACCCTCTTCCCTCTCGTGCTATCTCTCATTCTCTCTCTCAAATAAATAAAATCTTTAAGAAAAAAAAAAAAAAAAAAAAGAAAGCTTCCACACAGAAATGGGTGACTACTGCTTCCTGATCTTTATTTTATGTTCCAGAGAGACCAGAAATGAGAATTTCTATGGAAAATGTTGCAATTTTTAAATGTTGGCATCTAATTCATGAATATTGTTAAACAATGTGTAGGTCAGACTAAACATAGTATGGACCGGATTCAGTAAAAGGGCTACCATTTTGTAACTTCTGACACGGGGATACTAATGCCAAAATAAGGCTTCCTTTCCTCTTAAGCTGGAAAAAAAAATGCCTAGAAGGAACGTAAAGAGGACTTAAATGCTGAGTGTGTTCTTTATAAAGGGACATAGCATATTTCCCCCCTCCAACTCTGGGCCAAACTCCTAAGGACATGGGAAATGAAACTCCAGATTGTTTGGGGGGATTCAAATGCAGAGATCTGTGTTCCTCCTTTCCTAGAGCTCAGTACTGTGATGAGACTCGAGAATTTGTTTGGCTCAGAGTGATGTAGGTGTTTCATGTCATGTCTTGGCAGATTGAACTGAGATTGCCTCACTTAGGGGTTAGGAGTGTACCTGAGTTTATCTTGTTGCAACAGCACACAATGACAGAATCAATTTCTAGGAACCCAAGAGGGTCACAGAAGTTGAAACTCAGCTGCATTGAAGGGATCTTTTAGTTGGGAATGAAGGATTACACATGAAGTTTTGTGGAGGTTCATAAAAGAATGTGGCTTCAGTTATAAAATCAGTTACATTTCTTTGACCTCATGGGTTCATAGATCAAAAATTGTACCCTCTATACTATCTTTTCTAATATAAATTCTATCATAGCCTAGGTTTGACATGTAGTTATTATTTTCCAAATCATTTTTTCATTACAACTTCAATTATGGTTACCTCCCCAATCCCAGGTTTTATTTAGAATTTAAAAGTACCTTTTCTACTTTATAGAACTTTAGTTGCTTTTCAGATTTTTAAAAATAGATATCAGCATTTGAAACTGAACATTTTTATATCTGTGACAACACATTTTTTTCAGAAACTCCTAAATATAAATATGATTTTCCTATCTATGAAAATGGGTATTTTTTAAATTGTCAAAGTCCCAATCAGTGTTTAATGCTAACGTTTATACTTTTCTTAGATTTTAAAAAATATGTAAGTCCAAACTTTGCCATATGTTTATGTCCACCATTTGCTGCGAGGGTTTTTGTTTGTTTCTCATTGTTCTCTCTCTGTCTCAAAGCTACTTATATACATTATACACATTTTCTGGTTTATTTTCATTAAACTGTACACTCTAGGTAGGGCCAGATAGAGATGTCTTTCAACTTTATTTGAAATTTAATGAAACCCTCTTACACTGTTGGTGGGAATGCAAGTTGGTACAGCCACTTTGGAAAACAGTGTGGAGGTGCCTCAAAAAATTAAAAATAGTTACCCTATAACCCAGCAATTGCACTACCGGGTATTTAACACAAAGACACAGATGTAGTGAAAAGAAAGGCCATATGCACCCCAATGTTCATAGCAACAATGTCTTCAATAGCCAAACTGTGGAAAAAGCCAAGAGGCCCTTCAACAGATGAATGGATAAAGAAGATGTGGTCCATATATACAATGGAATATGACTCAGCCATCAGAAAGGATGAATACCCAACTTTTACATCAACATGGATGGGACTGGAGGAGATTATGCTAAGTGAAATAAGTCAAGCAGAGAAAGTCAATTATCGTATGGTTTTACTTATTTGTGGAACATCAGGAATAACATGGAGGACATTAGGAGAAGGAAGGGAAAAATGAAAGGGGGGAATTGGAGGGAGAGACGAACCATGAGAGACTATGGACTCTGAGAAACAAACTGAGGGTTCTAGAGGGGAGGGGGTTGGGGATATGGGTTAGCCCAGTGATGGGTATTTAGGAGGGCACGTACTGCATGGAGCACTGGGTGTTATACGAAAACAATGAATCGTGGATCACTACATCAAAAACTAAATATGGTGACTAACATAACATAATAAAATTCAATTAAAATAAACAAATAAATAAACAAAAGCTAATGAGATCGGATAATTCAAAACGGTCAATATGTAATAAAGTTAAAATTACTTTGACAAGGTCATAGACATTTTCAGAATGAGCTTTATTTATCAACGAATCTCTGAGGAAATTTCACTTCCTCAGGGCACCTTGTGTATCTAAGACAGAACTACACGTCCCCTCCCCAGCTTATTCTATCCTTTTACCTGGTGTTCTTTTTTCTCTATAGCAAGTTATCTTCACTGACACTCTGTATTATTTGTTAATAGATTCTAGGCCTGTGTTCCCAAACATGATCTTATTTGTTCACTGATATATCCCCAATTCCTCCAGTAGTGGCTGGCACACAGTAGCTGCTAATTAAATGTTAAATCAAAGTACAAAGAACCAAAAATTACTTAATGTCTAGAATGACTGTCCAATAATCAGATTCACCAGTGGCGCAGAAACACATTAATGACATCTAAAAGTGAACAATTTCTTTTGAGATTTTTTTTTCCAGCCCTTTCCTCCTTCAACATGGTAATTGAAGTTCACTGGCCTGGGAGTAGCCTCCATCTATCAACTTTTGGTCAGTGAAGAGGTTTCAGAGAAATAACACAATTAACAATCAGCAAAAGGAGGGGGAGGACAAAGGGGAAAAACTAAGTGGTAGCCTCAGTGGGGCAATCCCGGGCCAGATGTCCCGACTCGCCACAGCGGTAGCAGTTGACTTCACTCGTTTTGCTGCAGTTGATGGCCATGTGGCCGGTCTCGCCACACCGGTAACACCTGACTTGGGTGCAGTCTTTCTGAATGTGGCCATATTCACCGCAAGAGTAACACTTGGGCTCTTCCTGACGGTCACAATCACGAGCCAGGTGGCCTGGTTTGCCACAAGTGTAACAGCACTGCTCTCTCTCTCTCTTCGGCTTAATACAGTCTTTAGCGATGTGGCCACTTCTCCCACAGTTGTAGCAGATGTCCTGGAGAAGGTCACAATTCTTAGCATGATGGCCAGACTCACCACAGCGGTAACAGATGTCAGGTAGGTTGGTGGAACTGCACGGAGAACCTCTACCACGGCCTCTGGCTCCGCGCCCTCGACTCGCTCCTGCTCTAGGGCATCCCCGGGCCCAGTGGCCAGACCGTCCACACTTGAAACATTCGTTACTGCTCATGGCGGAGGTGAGATCTTAGGGTGAGCTGGCCCACCACTGCCCCGAGGGTTCCGACGCAACTCCCCTTAGGAAGGCTCAGAAACAAGTGGCCGTTTTTCTCTAGGGGCCTCAGCAACGTCACACAAGGTTTGCGCACGGCCCCAATTATGCGTCAGAGGCTTTCCAGCTGCCCTTCCCCCGCCCCGCCCCAACTTTCCTACTATCCTTGAGGTCAGAAGCATGGCTGAGTGTTGGTGTTTTCTGTTTTTGTTTTTGTTTTTGTTTTTTTAAATAAACACTTGGATCTTTAGGTTTGTTTGAATCCTTCCCTGTTCAGAAAATATACCCTGTAAGATTTCTTATAAATAAGAATTATAACTTTGTGATCTAGTAGATGATGTTTTTACATACGTCCTATGGACATAGGAAAAACATGTATGAGAGGTATCTAATCCAGTAAATGAAAGAAACAAATCATAGCAAATTAGACCAACCTCCTTTGTTTTAAAAAATAAAATACAAATGTTCATAAAGATATAAGCTACATAAAGTAGGAAAAAAAAGTCTTTAAAATGCCACAGTGACAGGCGTCTGGGTGGTTCAGTTAAGCTTCGGCCTTCGGCTCAGGTCATAATCCCGGGGTCTTAGGATGGAGCCCCACATCGGGCTTCCTGCTCAGCGGGAAGCCTGCTTCTCCCTCTCCCACTCCCCTTGCTTGTGTTCCCTCTCTGGCTGTGTCTCTCTCTGTCAAATAAATAAATAAAATCTTTAAAAAAATAATAAAATAAAATAAAATGCCACAGTGAGGGACGCCTGGGTGGCTCAGACAGTTAAGCATCTGCCTTAGGCTCAGGTCACGATCACAGGGTTCCTGGGTGGAGCCCTCAGTCCAGCTCCCTGCTCAGTTGGGAATCTGCTTCTCCCTCTGCCTCTCCCCCTGCCTGGTGCTCTCTCCCTCTCTCTCTCAAATAAATAAATAAAATCTTTAAAAAAAAATAAATAAAATGCCACAGTGATACTTACAATCTTGCATATTTTATCGAAGGAATCCTAGTTTTCAACATAATCGGCACCGTTTAAGTTATAAAACGTAACAGGATTGAAGCAGTCAGTATAAAGAACACATTATCACTTGGAAAATAAATTACAAAACCGCAATTTAAATATTGGGCACATTTCCTCTCTGTTGTTTTCCAAATTGTTTATATCTTATATAAACTGCATAAAGATTTATGGACATGTTCATTTATATAGATACACAAGTAAGTATGGAATACTAGACACTGAAATATCAACCATAGCTATTTTGGGTTTATATGATTGAATACAATTTTTTTTCTCCTTATTTTCCTTCTCTGTACTTTACAACTTTTGAAATGAGTTTAGGTTATTGGTAATTTTATTTTATTTTATTTTTAAATTTTATTTATTTGACAGAGAAAGCAAGAGAGCACAAGCAGGGGGAACAGTAGAGGGAGAGGGAAAAGCAGGCTCCCCACTGAGCAGGGAGCCTGATTTGGGGCTCGATCCCAGGACCTTGGGATCATGACCTGAGCTGAAGGCAGATGCTTAATCATCTGAGCCACCCAGGCACCCTGGTTATTGGTAATTTTAAAAACTCACAATAAATATTTTTCTTTGTTACTAGTTAACTATACGTTTAGCATATGATTTTTTTTCAGGCAGGCAATACAAACATACTTGGTAAAACACAGACATAAGAATAATATATGTAGCCGTTGGTCTTTATTTTCAATATGACTTGATTGGAATGTGCAACTGGTTCCATAAATGCAATGACAAAGAAAACTATTTTCAAAAATTAATAAAAGTTTAGAGCCAAAGAGCATGAGCAGTTGCCATATATACAATAATGAAATGAGTTTTATTCCTAAACAATTAAATGATGCTGCATAAATGGTTTCAAAAGGCAAAAAATCTCTGTGGTTCAAAATTTGATATATATTAAATTAACCTTATTAATTATCACATGTATATTTCCCTTTAGGCTTATACTTTTATTAAAGTAATACATGCCGATAGTTTAAAGTACTGATTTTCAAACAGCTTTAATGGAGGCATGAAGTAAGATATGCATTTTACATCACAATAGAGGATACATGTGTATGTGTTATAACTCAAACACATTTAAGAAAAAAAATTTACCTTTAATGTGTGCAATGCACTTTGATGTTTTATTTTAGATATTAAAAGAATAATTTATTTATGCCAATAAATTTGATAACCTAATAAAATGGACAAATTTCTTATAAAACACAACCTACCATAACTGATACAACTAGAAAATCTAACAAGTTCTCTATCCATTAATTTCTTTAATTTAGAAACTTCCAATAAATTTAAAATAGAGCCCAGCTAAAAATTAGGATCATATAATAATGTAAGCTACACACTGGAATGTTTAAAAGGTGCATATGGCAAAAGGGAACATAAAATGATGAAGTAACTATGAAATTTATATGTGTATATCTGTATACCTTAGATTCATTATACCACCAGCTCTATTTTCTAGCCTAGGACTGTTGGGGAAGACAAGGGGAAAGAGAAAATTAATATTCATTTGAGATGTACTGTACACTAGACACTATGGCATAAATTTTGAATGAGGAGGGCAAATGATTTCTTTTTTCTTAGATTTTATTTATTTATTTGAGAAAGAGAGACAGAGATAGCGAGAGAGAGCATGAGTGGGGAGTAGAGGGAGAAGCAGACTCCCTGCTGAGCAGGGAGCCCGAAGCAGGGCTCGATCCCAAGACCCTGAGATCTAGACCTGAGCTGAAGACAGATGCTTAACCGACTGAGTCACCTGGGGACCCCAGGAGGGCAAATGATTTCTTAGCGCTGTGAATTGGGCAAATGATTTCTATAAGGGAATACATTCTTTCCTGTTTTTCTTGAGACTGGAGATCCTGGAAATGTAATTCAGTTTGATATACAGGAAGACAACATGAAATTTTGAAGATAGGTGATGAATTTGTGAGTCCCTGCAACTCTTTTTGTTCCCCCTTCAGGCAAAGACCCTAGTTTTATTCTTTTCTTTTTCAAGTTTTTATTAACTTCCGGTTAGTTAACAGTGTAGTATTAGTTTCAGGTGTAGAATTTAGTGACTCATCACTTACATGCAACACCCAGTGCTCATCACCACAAGCGCCCTCCTTAATACTCATCACCTGTTTAACCTGTCCCCTTGGCCCACCTCCCCTCCAGTAACTCTCAGCTTGTTCTGTATAGTTAAGAGTCTTTTTCCTGGTTTGCCTCTTTTTCCCACCTATGTTCATCTGTTTTGTTTCTTAAATTTTACATATGAGTGAAATCATATGGTATTTGTCTTTCTCTGACTGACCAATTTCGCTTAGCATAAGACTTTCTATCTCCATCCACATCATTGCAAATGGCAGGATTTCATTCTTCTTTATGGCTGAGTAATATTCCAGTCTGGAATATTTGCGTATACACACACACACACACACACACACACACATCTTCTGCATGTGGAATATTTATATATTGGAATATTTTTATAGACCACCTCTTCTTTATCCATTCATCAGTTGATGGACATCTGGGCTCTTTCCATAATTTGGCTATGACGTTTTCTATTCATGTTGTAATAAATGCTGGTGGTGGCCTATTAAATTGATCTCTCAAATACATTAAATGATTTCAACTCACAGTTTAAAACACACTGATTTAAAGAGTTATAACTAGGGGCGCCTGGGTGGCTCAGGCGTTAAGCGTCTGCCTTCGGCTCAAGTCATGATCCCAGGGTCCTGGGATCGAGCCCTGCATCAGGCTCCCTGCTCCACAGGAGGCCTGCTTCTCCCTCCTGCACTCCCCCTGCTTGTGTTCCCTCTCTCACTTTGTCTCTCTCTGTCAAATAAATAAAATCTTAAAAAAAATAAAAAAATAAAGAGTCATAACTATAAATCATGCTTATGAGTTCTTGATGTTTCAGTTTGGGATGTTTTAATTGATCTGTGATTTTCCATTTCAGAGAATGAACGTTTAGCCCTCCCTTACCTATACCATCTTTGGGGCCACCTCATACATTTACACATTTCAAATTCTCCACCCCAACCCGCCCCCCTGCCCCTGCTTCACCCTTCTCCTAATATTGGTTGGGTCGCTATCCAACATTTACATAATTATAACCATGTAAATGCCACATATGGCTGAGCCATGAATACTCTGATCAGTTTTCACTGCCTGCACAGCTTTTTGTCGCCTGGAGTTAGTTATTGTCATTCTTCATTTCCTTAGTTTCTCATATACTTACCTCAATTCTATTTCATATATCTATACAGCTACTTTTATACCAGTACCATACAGTTTTCCTTACTGTAGTCTGGTATTTTGTTCTGAAATTGGTAAGAGGCCTCCAACTTTTCCCTTCTTTTCCAAAATATTTTGACTATTCTGAGTTTCTTGCATTTCCATATGAATTTTAGTATCAATTTGTCAATTTCTGCAAAAGAGACAACTAATATTTTGATACATATTGTGGAACCTGTAGATAGATTTAGAGATATTATCTTAACAATATTAAGTAATCCAATACATGAGCACAGGATGCTGTTCCATTTATTTAGATTTTTATTTTCACTCAACAATGTTTTGTAGTTTTCAGTGTATAAGTCTCACACATCTTTTGTTAATTTTTTTCTAAGTATTTCATTCTTTTGATGCTATTTTAAATGGAATTATTTTCCTAATTTCATTTTTGGGTTGTTCATTGTTAGTATATAAAAATACAATTATTTATGTATACTGATCTTTTATCCTGCAACCTTGCTAAATTGAACTGATTTATAGTCCCAGTCGTTTTTTTAGTGGATTCCTTAAGATTCTATAGACAAGATTACGTCAAATTATGGAGATAGTTTGAATTCTTCCTTTCCAATCTGGATGCCTTTTATTTAATTTTCTTGCCTAATTGCCCTGAATAGAACTTTCAGTACAATGTTGAATAGAAGTAGTGAAAGTGGACATCCTTGTCTTGTTCCTGATCTTAGGGGGAAAGCTTTGTCTTTAAGATCATTAAGTATGATGTTAGCTATGGTTTTTTTTATACATATTCTTTATGAGGTGAGGAAGTTCTACTTTGTTGAATGTTCTCATCATGAAGGGGTATTGAATTTTGTCAAATGCTTTTTCTGCATCTCTTGAGTTTGCCTTGACTTTTTGCATTTGCTAGAACCACCAGTTGAATAGAAGTTGTGAAAATGAACAGCATTGTCTTGTTCCTGACCTTAAGGGGAAAGCATTCAGTCTCACCATTAAGTATGATGTTAGCTGTGGGCTTTTGGTACATGCCCTTTATCAGATTGAGGAAGTTCTTTCCCATTCCTAGTTTATTAAGCATTTTTTTAAATCATAAATGTTCATTGGATCTTGTCAAATTCTTCTGTGGCTATTGAGTTGATTATGTGGTTTTTGTCCTTTATTCTATTAATATGGTATATTACATTGATTTTTATATGTTCATCTAATCCTACATTCCTCAGATAAATACTACTCCATCAAGGTGTATAATCCTTTTTTATGCTGCCGGATTTGGTATGCTAGTATTTTGTTGAGTGTTTTTGCATCTTTATTGATAAAGAATGTTGATCTATAGCATTTTTATTATGATGATTATGATATCTCTGGTTGTCATTTCAAGGTAATACTGATCTCAAAGAATGATTTTTGAGGTCTTCCTACCTCTTCTACTCTTCAGAATAGTTTGTAAAGAATTGATACTATTTCTCTTTTAAATGTTTGGAAATTTTCACTATTTAAGCCATCTCAGCCTGGGCTTTTCTTGTGGGAAGTTTGTAAATTGTTAATTTAGTTTCTTTACTTGTTGTAGGTCTATTCAGATTTTCTATTTCTTTCTGAGGCAGCTTTGGCAGTTTGTCTTTCTGGGAATTTGCCTCATTCATCTAGGTTACCTAATTTATTGGCATACAGTTGTTCATAATATCTCTTTATACTTCTCTTATTTCTGTAAAGTCAGTAGTGATGCATTCTCTTTCACTCCTGATTTTAGAAATTTGAGTCTTTTCTCTCTTTTTCTTGGTCAGTCCAGCTAAAGGTTTTTTCAATTTTCATGATCTTTCAAAAAGCCACTTTTGGCTTTGTCGATTTTCTCTAGTTTTTTTTTTTTTTTTTTTTACTCTTTATTTCACTTATTTTCACTCTAATCTTTATTCCTTCCTTCTGCTTGCTTTAAGCTTAGTTTGCTCTTCTTTGTTCAGTTTCTTAAGGTGGAGGATTAGGTTATTGATTTGAGATCTCTCTTGTTTTTGTATAGGTATTTACAGCTATATATTTCCCTCTGAGCACTACTCCTATACTCCACTGCTACTCCCTCTGAGCAGCATCCCATAAATTTCGGTATGTTGTGCTTTCTTTTCCATTTATCTCAAGGTGTTTATTAATTTTCCTTGTGATTACTTCTTTGACACTGGTTATTCAGGAGTGCAATATTTAATTTCCACATTTTTGTGAATTCCCCAAATTTCCTCCTGTTATTGATTTATTATTTCATTCCATTATGATTGGAGAACATACTTTGTATAATTGCAATCATTTTACATTTATTGAAGCTTGTTTTTTAGCCTAGCATATGCTCTGTCTTGGAAAAATGTTTCTTGAGTGCTTGAGAAGAATGTTTATTCTGCTTCTATTGGTTGGAGCATTCTCTAGATGTCAATTAGATCAATTTGGTTGATAGTATTGTTCCAGTTTTCTATATCATTGCTGATTTTCTGTCTACTTGTAGTACCCATTATTGAGAATATTAAATCTCCAACTATTATTGTTAGATTATTCATTTAACTATTTAATTTTGTCTGTTTTTTCCCCATGCATTTTGGGGATCTTTTGTTAGGTGCATATATGTTTTTAGTTGTTATAGTTTCTTGACGAATCATCCTTTTTATCATTACAAAATGCTTTAATCTTTTAAATATTTCTCCAAGGTGTCACACTTCTCTCCAACCCACAACTACTCTAAAGCAGGTCTACATCATCTCGTGACCAAGTGATCTTCTAAAATGCAAAGTGGACCACATCACTCTCTTGCTTAAAATCTTTCTCTTCAATAACTACTAGATAAACTCTGCTAGGCCCAAGAGAGGAAGGAATCTTCCCAAGATCAAATTAAGACCATGACAGAGCTAAGACTACATCCCAGGTTTCCCAACTGAATACTCCCTTTACTGTATGTACCACTGAGCTGGGTACTCTGGACCGCCTTATTCAATCCTCATTTAATTACCCTTCTTGTTTGAGAAGCTGGAAAGTCAAAAAGTCCACTTTCTATACTCACTTGCAGCCATAGTTCTGGAGGTAAAATAGGGTCTATCAATTAGAATCAACTCTTCAAGATTTGGAAGGCAAATGTGACATCTTCCAGTTACATTTTACCTGTTCCTGACAAGTGAATTGTGCAGCCTTGCCACACAAATAACATTTGGATGTTCATTCATCAGCATTGTCTGCCAATAATCAGTTATGGTGGTGACAGCAGCAGCTGTGGTTTTTCACTTTGGCTTTGGTGTACTCTTGAGTTCATGGATGCAGTTGTAGCCTCATAGGTACTAGCGATACTAGTTAGGTTTTACTTTTGTTTTTGTTTGTTTTGAGAGGTACTCTGTAAATTCTGCCCTGGGTGGGGCTGCCAGAACCATGATCCATGCTCCCAATTCTAATGGGGACCCCATTATCCTGGGCCCCAGGGTTCACACTCACGATCTTAGACTGGAGCCCACAGACCCAGTGGCAACACTGTAATCCCACTTCTGGGAGTACTTAAACCCTCAAGCCCACATTCTGGATTTCCTAAACCCTGCCTTAAGGGCCTCTAGGCTGAGAATCTCTGATCTGAGCCCCTGACCCACCCAAGACCCCCAAGTCCAGTTCTGGGGCTCTGGGGCTCAGATTTGAGCACACAGACACATTGAAGATGGCTTACACCAGCTTGGAACCCCCATCTAGATAACCCCACCAGACCAGGACCCCTACCTTTAATGATGCCTATGCATAGACTCACTCCAGGGTCCCTCAAGCCAGATGGGGTTATTTTGGATTGGAAGGGGATTTCAAACCTGATCCTTTTTCCCCATCCCACCCATCCAAGAACTGCCCTCCCTCAGAAGCCCAAACCCTATTTCGAAAGGATCCTCCAGCCCCCCACCAGAGGACAGATCCCTACCACAAGGTCTCATATTATTCCTCCATGTCCAGCTGCCAGAAATGCATATTTTGTAGGGAGAGGGCAGGCTCAGGAGCAAAGCTGTCACCTGACCCGTTTTTTCCCTCGGGAATTTTAAGTCTCAGCCATGTTCTCTGTTAGATGGTTTTTTGAAGGGTGGTGGCTCTAGGGGAGGCAGGGGCCTAGGATGGGGCCTGGGGAATGTGCTTACATGACTGAGGTGGCAGCAGCGGTGGTAATAGAACTCTGGTTGGTCAGTTCTGTATTCTTCTGGGAGTTATTCCTTGAGACTCCACCTAGAACCTGTTCCTCTTTTCCTTCCAAATAGTTTGTAGGCATGTAATTTTTTATATTAAATTCCTTCTTACATCTAAAATACAGATGGGAGGGGCACCGGGTGGCTCATTCGGTTAAGTGTCTGCCTTCAGCTCAGGTCATGATTCCAGGGTCCTGGGATCAAGCCCCACATTGGGCTCCCTGCTGGATGGGGAACCTGCTTCTCCCTCTCCCTCTGTTGCTCCCCCTGCTTGTGCTTGGTGTGCGCTGTCTCTCTGTCAAATAAATAAATAAAATCTTCAAAAATAAATAAAAATAAATAAAAATAAAAAATAAAATACAGGTGGGTTTTCTGCCCCTTACAGTGATTCCTGATTGATACAAACATCTCCCAAATTACAGTTATGACCTCCTTAAAAACATACACATCCTCTTAAATAACACATCTTTCCTCTATAATCAGATATCTTTATTGCCCATACACAAGACAGGATGGATTCTAGGCCCCAGTGTATCTAATTTTTGTCCCCTGGCTGGATTTTGTTGCAAGAGGTTTTTCTCCAAGTAATTTATCAGGGTGTCAATAAATAAATCAATCCCATTACTTGGTCTCTTAGCCATCTTGTTCACATATTCAAACTAATTAACTGTTAGCAATGAAAGTAAGGCCTTTATTAATATGAGTTTGTTACTGTACCATCTTGCCAGTCTCTGCTTTCCCATTACCTCATTCCTCAAAAATCACAAAGAACAGACAAGTTCTTGTACCAAAGTAGACTAGTACTAACATGGAAAAATTACTGGACTCTGAGAAGACAAGGATACTTATTTCCTCAGTTGTTTTATGTCCTTGTAACGATAGCTTTTGCAAAGTTAAGTCCAGTTCTGTCAGATTTAGTTGATGTACAATTTGACAATGCAAAGCTGTATTCAAGGGATTAATAGAGTATTCTTGATTGCCTCTTCTCCCTGCACCCCAACCTCAGTTCAGGGTATTCACAGGTTTCAAGAAATCCTCTGTGTTACTCAGGATTCTTCAGAGAAGCAGAACCAACATGATATCTTTATCTATCTACATATAGATATTTATGACCATACCAATATGACACATATATATCTCCAACATGGCTATAATCACATATTCATAATTATAATTATATATTTGTATCTATCTGGGAAGTCCAAAATCTGGGAAGAGTTGATGTTGCAGTTCAAGTCTAAAGGCTATCTGCTAGCAGAATTCTCTCTTGCTTGGGGAAGGTTAGTCTTTTCTTCTATTCAGGCCTTCAACTGACGGATGAGGCCACCCACATTATAGCAGGTAACCTGCTTTACTCAAAATCCACAGATTTAAATGTTAATCGCACCCAAAAACACCCTCACAGAAACATCCAGAATAATATTCAACCACATATCTGGGCATCATGGCCCAGCCAAGTTGGCACATAAAAGTAACCATCATGTCCTCTAAGAGTGTAGGGTGAGGGAAATAGAGCCTCAGAATGTTAGCCGCAAGTGGGTGAATACACTAGAGGTCTCCAAATTTCTCCATTACCACTTCTGAGGAACTGCTTATGAACTGGGAAGTTCAGACAAATGGGTAGGCCCAGGACTCTAAGTATTTTATAGGATTCAAAATTTACAACTTGTGCCTCCTTTTTAAATTTTTCTTCAGATGGGACCATTGTAGATTAGGGAAGTTTTGTCAAAAGGAAGAGAAGTGGAAAGAGTAACTCCATCTGCAAGAATTATTATTGAGGTCAGACCTCATTTTTACACTACTTAAGAAATGAACGCTGTCCATTTATTTAAAAAAATAAAGATGATAATTAGAAACATGGAAAAATAGTTAAGATGACACATTGTTACAGCTATAAAAATAGAAATATCGATGTTAAAACATTACATGTTTAAACAAAAATGTAAAGAACACAAAGATATGCTAATGGCATGAGGTTTGTTTTTGGAGTAATGAAAAATTCTAAAATCGTGGTGATGGCTGTACAACTCTGTGAACATACTAAAATCCATTGCTTTGTACACCTTAAGTTGGTGCATTGTATGACACAAAATTATATCTCAATAAAACTTAACAACAACGAAAAGAACGCAAAGAGCAAATAAAGGTAGCCAACGGGGAGACTTGGCAAGGAAATGGTGAGCTAAGAATAGGAATGGGATTGACGAAGGAAGGATGGGCTGCAGAAGGGATGGTGATGGAGGCCGGTGAGACCAAGGGGAGGAGAGGTGGAAGAAGCAGGATGGGCTAGGGCCCTGGGCCCTGGGGAAAAGGTGAAGAAGGCCCGAGGGTTAACCCCTGAAAGGCGGTAATGGGTGGGGGTGGAGAGAAGAGGGCGTACTCCGCGCATGCGCCAGAAGCATACTGCGGCGGTCCCGGGGAGGCCGTGCTTTAACTGGCATCCTCGCTGTGGCTGCAGGCGCCGCTGGTTCTCTTTCGCCTTTCCAGTTCTACCTTGGCCTGTGCAGCCACCCTAGATCCGCGAACTTTGTGCCGCCGCTCCCTCTACCCTGTCTTGCGGCGGCCAGCGCTAAGAATTCACGCTACGACACTCGGTTCAGCCAGGAGGTAGGAGAAGAACATGGAGGGCGGCGGAGGGAGCTCGGGACGGGGAGATTCTTGATCTGTGTATTCTCCCGGTTCACGAGAGGAAAAAGTGGGGGACAGCATGGGCCTCAAGCCTACAAAAGGATGTTGAGCGTTTACTTTCCATTGTGAAAGGATACAGACTCTAATCAGGGTTGAGGCACATGAGCGTCGCTGTTTTCCATAACGTTCTGTTTAGAAATTTGGGGTTCCTCTTACGTAGCAGAAGGTGTATTTAAAGGATGGGCCTTAGTACTAGGCTCATCCAATTATAAGGGCTTTCTTTGCCTTTGTTCCGGGTGGTGGGTCTTACTACTGAGTCTGAGGGTACTCCAGCTCCTCCCTGGGGGCCGGGGCGGATTCCATCTAGATTTGCTCTCTGCGGTCACCTGCAGTGTTTCCACTTCCCTAGTGTATCACACGTAACTCCCATTAGGAAATGCTCGTAGTGTCTCTCCTTGAGTAGTGGGGCACAGCTATGGCGAGAAATACGTCCAGATAGCGTCAGGCATATGTGTATAAGAAGCGGAGGAGGGAGGGCAGGGAATTGGAGAGGATGGCCTTGGTGCGCATGTGTATTTGAGAGGTTGGGGGAGGCGCGGGATCACGCACGTATATTTGAGAAGGCCTGATGCGAGGGGGAAGGGCCCCCAGTTGGGGAGAATGGGAGGTAAGCACGCGTAAGCTTGGGGCGTTGCGGGGGGGGGGGGGAGGCGGCGTCGAAAGCGTAGCTAAGAAAGCAAAGTTTCTAGTACACAGTTGGCAGCCGCAGTTGGGAGGGAAAGTGAAGGCGCGCATGCGTATTTGAGACGACATTGTGACGGTTGGCTTTAGGAGGAGAGAGGAGCGCAGGCGTATTTCAGACAGAATGACGGGGAGGGGAGGCGCGCGCCGTAGGTGTAATTAAGATTGCAAAATGGCGAGGGGGGAGGTAAGTTGTCTTTGCTTGGCCGTCTTGGGCTAGGGGGCCCTGCAGAGAAGTAGAATCTGCCTTTCTGGTTGGGTGAGGGGATCTGCCGAGCGGGAGATGTCCTAGGCTGTGGCCAAATCCACCAGAAATTAACTCAGAATCTTAGCCTTTCACTGGCCCATTGATATATATGGGTTTGAAAATGCCGAGGCGATGATGACTGTACAAAAGGTTTCGGCAGCTGGCTGTGTGTAGGAAATGGGTAAAATGGGACCACTGGAGCTAGGCTACATTCCGGTAATACACATTTGGAAGGCTCTCTGTCAGACTTTGGGCCACTGTACTTGGCTCTGGACACATTCTCTCATCCCATCAGAGTAGCAGAACACAGTGATTGTAATATTGTGAGAATCTACTGTTAGGTTAGGCAGAAGCTCTTGATGTCCCCCACTGCAGAATATTGGTGTGAGGATTTGGCTGTGTTTCCAAGTGCTTGTTACACTTAAAACCTAGGATTTGGGCAAATGGTAATGATGGTATGAAGGTGACCTTTCCTCCAAATTATTTTTTTCTGTAAAACTTTAGCCTAGGGGGAAGATTTTTTGAGGTAGCTGTACTTGTCGTGGATCTCAGAGGGCTGTCAGTGAGGATCTACTGTAAATCGCTAAAACTAATAGTTTAGCACTTAAATATGTAGCACAAAGGGCACAGAATTCAAAATAGAAGAAACCGTTCTTGCCCAGTCATCCTAGCTATGATCTCATACTGGTCCTTTTACTTCTCTAAGCCCATTTCGCTATAGTAATAATTATATTTAAACGTCTATAGCACTTAAAACTATATGCCAGCTACTGGTCTAAGTGCTTTTACGTGTGCCTTAACTCATTTAGTACTCTCGACAATCTTAAGAAATAGCAGTACCATTATTCATATTTTACAAATGAGAAATGGGGGGGACACAAGATTAAGTAGTTTGTCCAAGGCTTTACATCCATCTGAATGGCTGAAACTGGATTTTCATCCAGGTTGTATGGCTCCATAATTCTGTGCTCTTGAACATTATGCTTTATTCCCCTGAAATGAGGGTTCAAAATTTAAAAGACCCTTCTTTTATGATTTCAGATTTTGTTTGTAATTTACCTGTGCTGTTTAAGAAAGGAGACCTGTTTGCTCTTGGCTGCTTTTTACTCCGTGCATTGTACAGGGTTACAGCTGTAGAAGACAAAAAGTAAAGAATTGTTGATTTGGAGCCTACGGGGGTGGCCATCCTTATCTACCCTTGTCTTCTATGCTTTTTGTTCTGCAGAGGGTTTAAAATGGCCGACTGCGGCAGGCTGGACACACCCTTCTTGTTTTGCCTGATTTGAGATCTGGTCAAATGCTCTGAGACAGCGGTCTTTTGCTGCAGTAGAGATTTTTTTTCTTACCCATTATTAATATTTCGGTGTGTTAATACAAATGTCCAATAGTAAAGGAAAGGTTCTTGTTTTTTTTTTTCTTATAATAAAAGACTGAAAATACATGCATTTCTTTTACTATTAGTTAGGATGGATTCACTGAAGTGCAGTCACTCTGTCAGTGTTTTTAACACTCCGCGTATACTGACAGATTTCATTCTGAAAAGGTCGTACCAATTTTTACTCACACAAGCATTGGGTCGTGTTCGTTTTGAAAAATATATGTTACGGATAACAACCAGTATTATTTTAATTTTGCATTAATTTGGTTATTGGGGAGTTTGGACTCCTTTTTCCTCCATATATTTCTTAGCAGTTTCATTTTCTTTCATGTGATGTTAGTTCAGGTCTTATACTGATTTATCTGTTGCAGTTTTAGTTTAGTGTTACTGTTATCATCTATTCGAAAGTGTTCTTCAAATTAAGGCTGTTACTCGAATTTCTGCAGTGTTACATACTCCAAGTTATTGTTTGCCTTTTAATTTTTGTTTTTAAATTTGGGGTTAGTAGAGATTCGAAAGCAAGTGGTCAAATCTCTTATCTTCTATTTTGTGATTTTTCTAACGTTGTTTAAGTTTGAATAGTTCCCTCAATCTAGAAATTTGGTAAATATTCATTGTAGCTTTGTCTGAGGATAACCATCAAGTTTGCGGAAAAAGGATCTGTAATTTCACCACCCAGAGATAACCCAGTGCTTATAAATGTGTTCACGTCTTTTTATTCCCTGCATTTTTCTACAGTTGATCATATATTTGTACTATTTTAAGTTGTGTTTTGAGTTTAACATTATAACATGCATTTTTCCACGTTAAACATTCTTGCAATTGTTATATAATGGTTTCATGATACCTTGATGCCTGAAAATATTTTTAAATTTTCAGTATTTTAAATGATGTAATGAATGCCTTTTCATTTTCATTTAGTTTTTATCTATTTTGAGTTATTTCTTTATAGAATAGAGTTCCAGAATTAGAATTGTTCATCAAAAAGTTTGAACGTTATAAAGACTTGCTATAGTAACATTTGAAAAAAAATTGTCATTTTTTCTGTACCCAGTTATTTAGGTATTTAGAAAAATCTTTTTTGCTACCTTATATGTAAGAGAATGGTATCTTTGTTTTACGATCCATTTCTCTGATTCCTGGTGAGGCTGGATTCTCAAATGTTAATTATTAGCTCTTTGTGAACTATTCGATTTGGGTCTGAATGTTATGTATTTGTAAGAGCTCTATACTATGTGTGCTGTAAAAGGATCTATTATCCCTTGTCATTTATTGCAAATGACAGATGCGATTTGTTGCACATATACTCCCGGTATATGTTGCCATTGAGTCTTAAGAAATGTTTGTGATTCCAGGGACAACTGCTTCGTGGGATACATGTCAGATTCTTGGTAGCCATTTTGAGATAACATTTGTCTGTCCTTTAAATAGATAGCCATGTCTTTTTATTTAAAAAGAGAGCACTCTTGAGTGCTGCATAGCATTGGTACGTCCTGGCTATGAGTGTGGAAAGAAGACTTGGCAACATTTTGTCCCTAATAAGAAACCAACTTAGACAAGACACAAAACAATAGAGCCCTCTCCCCATCCGTTCTGGGACTGATCTTATTTCGAATACTTAGGAGTGATCTGGAGGAGGATATGGACATAGTGTAATGTCCACATTTATAGATAACACTAAGCTCTTTGGGGGTGTAAAATGCTAGGAGGAACAAACTGCAACGCCTGAGAAGGCCTTGTGAATGTGGGCTGACAGTGGCAGAATGGAACAGTGTAGGCAAGAGCAGTATGATTACTTTAGGGGGAAATAGCATGTTAAGCATATAAAAGTGGCCTCAGAGACATTGGGTCCCAAGACGGGGATCTCAGTGTAAATGGCAGCAATCTATTGATGTCATCAGCTCAGTTTGCTGGTGCAGAGACGGAAGAGCCATTAAAATCCTAGGCCTTATTAGGAACAGTATGGGACACGGGAAAAAGTCCATCCTTTGTATAAGACCATCTGAACCAAATGATTAGTTAACACTAGTAATCTCTCCTCAGGGAGTCTCTTACTATCACTCAGTGTTGAAAAGTGGTTGGGAAGAGTGCATTACCTCCTTGTTTCATTTTTCTTATTTATTTTGTTATTTACGATTATGTAGGTAATTTAGAATAGATATTCCTAAAGGTTTTGGGGTGAGGTGTCTTGGAAGGTTTCCTGAAACTGGGTCTGTTATTTGTGGTTCAGAGAATCTGTTTAATTTTATTTATTAAGTAAACCTCTCTAAATTATTCCCAATACATGGGCTCTATACTATCTCATATATTTAATAACATTCTAATTTTTACTTTTTCAGTGAAGGGTAGGATTTAGAGGTGCCAAGTGATTTGTTACTGCTTTTTGCTATCCAGTTACACTGGGTTAGTCCAGGCAGTCGTTAGCCCCCATTTTTCAGCATTTTGTTAGTTGCAGGTATTAAACGAGGCTTATTGTGTGTGGGGGGGAGGTTGACAGATGTATAATAAGCAAAACAAAACAACAGAGCTTGTATTGTAGAGGAGGTGGTTGAAGAAGATCCTTTACGGGATGTCTCTGCCCATCCTAAGCGTGGGAGTTCCCAAACCCATCTCTGATCAGGAGTTAGGGAGAGTGTGGGTATTTGAAATAGCCTAAAAGCCTTTAACCTTTGATTTCTACTATTTGTTCCTTCCCTCTCTTGATGTTACAGCCAGCAGCAGCCTGGAGGAGCGCCCCCTGGAAAGAAATTTTACATCGGCCATTATAATACAACCTGATAAGTGTTGCAGCACTTACCAGGTTGTATTGTAATTGTCTGTGTATATGCCTGTCTCCCTTCCTATGTTCTCAGTTAGACTGTAAGCTCCTTGAGGGCAGGGACAGTGTCTTCTCCAGAGCCCAGCCTGGCACATTAGTAGGCCTCAGTAAATGTTTATTGGATGAATAAATGAATGAGTCATCAACAAACATTTATCGTGTGCCTGCTAAGGTGATCTCCACAGGCTCTGGACTGTCAACTGTTTATTCAAAATGCATGTGGTCAGAAACGTGCTATTTCTTTGTGGTTATGCATCCAAAGAGTTTTTCTGAGATAATGCTGTTTTTGTGTTTGGATTTCAGTCCTTGGTATTTACAGATGTTGCTACCGTTGCAGCTGCTGACACTCTCTTCCTTGGTGGGACCTGGGTGGTAGCTGCCAGATCAGGAGCCTCATCCTCACTGCCCAGTGTTAGCTATCTGTAGACTCATCCCCTTTTCACTTCTCTTCAGGTCATCCTTCAAATGGTGTTCCTAGGTAGGGCTGCACGTTCTAGATCAGGGGTAGGCAAATGCAGCCCGTGGGCTGCTTGGTTTTGCAAATAAAGTTCTGCTAGAACACATGTTATTTGTTGATTATTTTGTCTGCGGCCTTTCCGGCCTGCAACAGCGGTGTTGAATGACTACATCAGAGACCTGGTGGCCCATAAAGCCTGTCCTTTACCGAAAAAGATTGCCTGCCCAGCTTTGGATCATTACTCGACTGTGATGGTTTCATGTGCCTCTCCATTCACCAAAGATATTTCTCACATCTCAGAAACTCATTTATTTACCTCATTCATTATTGCTTATAACAGGTCTTTTTCCTATTTTACAGGTGGGCCAGCTAGAACACACTTCAAACTAGATTGATTATAAGGCCTCTACCAGGGTCCGACAGTTAGTCAGTTATACCATGTACTTCAGCATCAAGTTTGGAGCTTCATCTCTAGAAATTCCGTTTGTTAAATCCTAACCTGAAGACCGTGGCCATATCATACCTTGGTGCCTTATCCCTTGCCCCCCCCCTTCCTGCACAGCTCTTTGCAATGAGAATATGGAAAGTAACAAGTTAATGTGAGCTAAGGCAGAAAGGTAGGCCAAGGCAAATGTTTACGGGGTCTGAATGCTAATACACAAAGAAATGGGGTTTCTGAAATACTTACTTAGACTTCATACAGTTAGGGAGCCTGGACTTCCAAGAGCTTAGGGCCTTCCCCTTTACCCTCCCTAACCTTCCACACATTGTCTTGGAAACCTGCCTATGGGTGTATTGTGATTCATTTCGTGTCATTAAAAAGTTGAGAGCTCCCAAGTCCAATTCAAGGAAGCTAGATCTAAAAAACAAACAAAAAGGAAAGAATATAGGATAGTCTCATTCTAGAAGTAAAATGGTGGGAAAGGCCCTTACAGCATTGTTTTTCAAGCTGCTTGTTGGATTTTCCCCAGCATTTTATTGTGAAAAATTTTAAATGTACGTATAGAAAAGTTGAAGAACTGTACATTGAAAACCCATCTAACTACCAACTGGATGTTGCAATTAATATTTTGCTATATTTGCTTTATTGTATATTTATCCATCTTTGTCGGATAGGTTTTTTAAATGCTTGTGGTGGTGTCCATTTTGAGCTCATCTGTATCTGACCCACATGGTACTGAAAAATAGTTTCTTTTTATTCTTATCTATATTTCCCAAGTTGGAATGGATACTGCTGCAGCCTAACTATGTATAAGCAGATCTGCCTGGTAGTGAGATTCCAGGGAGAGAAGCCATTTGACGCCTGAAAGAAAATGTTTACAGTTCACTGTTTACTGGAAATGGTAGCAGAAGAAAAGATGGAAGTCCAGGTCCAGTCTCAGTGAATCTTTCCAATCAAATATTGCCCTACACTTCATTCACTTCACTGCCTGGGGGGAGGGGAACAGGTCGTTTTCTGAGCAGCTTCTGCCTGGTTCTTAGACTTGAAGGAAAAACAACAGGGTCACATCAGAATGCCCCCTAGGTGATTAAGGATTAGCACAACTCCTTGGAATTTTAGCAGATGGATTTTTAATTTGGAGTACGGTCGAATCATATTCTTTTGGACCTTTTCTATTAGCAATAGCCGCAGAGTCAATTTGGGAAGCACCACGAACTGAAATCTTAATTTCTCTTCGTCATGAACATGATAATGGTAAACGTTACCTGTTTGTGTCTGTCTCCCTTCATTTAAACTCAAGGGCAGAGACTGTATCGTACTCATCTTTGTAATTCTCATAGTAATAAATGTTTGAATCATTAAAAATGTATTGTTACATTTAATACCTATCACATGGGCAAATATTAAAAAAAATGTTATACTGATGTTGGTGGGGTTACCCAGTTTCAGTGTAATCCTTTGTAGGGTCAGTTGGCAATATATAATGTGGCAGAATAAAAATTGTATGTCTTTTTGACCACACAGTTTCATTTTTAGGGATATACCCTGAAATATTCTAAAGAAATCCTAAAGAAATATTCTAAGGATATTCTAAAAGATGTAGGTATGGGAATGTTTACAATGTTCATAGCAATAAAAAATGGAAAAACACCTTGCCTCTTCATGAATAATCATTTGGGTAGATAAATTTTGATGTTTTCATGTAATATTACAACATGGCATTAAAAGTAAAAATAGTCTTGTAGACGAATATTTTACTTGGAAAAATGTATCAGGTGTATTAGTTGAAAAAAAAGCTAGAGGGCAATAGTATGGTTTTCATCCAGTTTTTGTGAAATAAAAATTCATGTTTGTTTGTGTACATGAAAGTAATTAGGAGAACATACCCCGAGTGTTAAACTTTCTGAGATTCTGGGATTTTTTACTTTCCATCCTTAATATATTTCTGGAACTTTTTTCACGGTGTGTATTTATGACCTTCACAGTTAGACAAACGGAAAGTATTTCCCTTTTGAAATTTGTTGACCTAAACAGAAGTGGAATAAATCGGGCAGCAGGGGGGCTGGAAACTGGAGTAGTTTAGTTTAGAAGAGAGCTAGGTGGAGTGGGAGAAGGGAATGGAAATAAGATCTCTGTCTTCAGAGAGAGGCACTAACTACCAACTACTCTATTCTTGGCTCCTTAGTGCAGGCATTTCATAGTAAGGTGTCTACACTGACATTTGCCATTTATTTCCCAATTATGCCCGGTACAAATTTCTCTCCCCTTCTTGTCCCTCTGGGCTGTAATAAGTTCAGGAATTGCTGTCGGCAGGTGCTGCTTGTAGGTGTGCAGATCGTGCTCTAGTAACAGCTGCTTTACTTTATCTAGTAAAGAGATGGCTCAGACTCATCAAGTCTCCTGCTCCCCTTCCCCACTTGCAGCAGGAGAGCTTTCTGCCAGGCTCTCAAGATTACTAGTAGACATTCTAAGACATTTTTGCTGATGGGGAATGCAGTAGTTAAAAATGAGCCCTGAGAAACTGCTCCTTGAATTTCCCTGGGGCTCAAGGGTTGTCTGCCTTTCACTGGGTAATAGGAAACCTAGTTGCATTCACTGGTGCTGCCAGCATCTAATGATTTTAATAGCTTGGGCTTTGGGCCATTGCTGAATTGCCAGATTTCTGGGTTGCTTTTCATGCTAAGCAGCTAGGGACTGGGAAACTTAGAGGCGTTAGGCGGCTTTCTTAGAAAGAAAGGACCCCTGGGGATCTTTGGCTTATCCTGTGTGGGTCTTAGGTCTCAGAGTCCCATTCCTTCCTAGTGGTTGAGTCTTGGGAGATAGGGGAGTAGCCATTGGCCTGCCTAGCTCCCTTTGATCATTTTGATAACCTGGGCAGCAGATAAGGCAATAGATAGGTTTGATTCCTTTCACACACAGGTAAAGTGAGTCCTGGTGGGAGTTGAGATTGTGAATGACAGGCCTTGGCCCAGAGCCCATACTTTTCCTCATTAGTGTGAACCAAATGCCATCCAATGACTAGATAGAGGGAGGTTTCATCCACTTTTAGGGAGCTCTTTTTAGCCAGGATTACAGAATGGAGGGTCATAACTGCCAGACAGAAAAGGGCCCCTAAGAAATCAAGTTTACCCCACTCAGAGGTAGGGATATTGAAGTCTAAAGAGGGAAAGACTTGCAGGCAGCTAGGCAGATCAGCATGAGTTAATACCTGAGTTCTAACCCTTTGATACAGCCAGTTACTTGGTGTCTCTGTACCCGAGTTACCCATTTAAAATGGATATACGAATTCTTACTAAATAATAATTGTAGGCATTGCAACAGTCTGCCATATAAAGAAGAGAGCAAAATCTGAGGTCCATGGTGTGGGCTGGATGACTTGACCAAGGTGGTAAAAGTAAATCGAAGCTGTATCTCAAACCTTGGCTATTGTCTTAATATTTGTTTCTTCTTCCTTCTCTCTATCCTACAGGTGACACCAGATGTGGTCAGAAGCCATGCCACTGGTGAAGAGGTATATTGAGCCCCGCCTGGCCCAGTGAGGTTACTAGAGAATTGGGAGAGGCTTAGATCAACATCCTGCACATGGTTATCAAATCAGTGTGAAGTCTTGGTAAGTGGCTAGTGGCTTTGGCAGGCTAGCCCAGTTGGTGGGAAGGGGCAGGGAAGGTGGTCTTAGTAGGTATTAGGCGATTACATGATAGTTTCCCCATCATGGTATGAATAAAAAAGGTCTTAAAATGTTCAGACTGCACTAGAAAATAATGAGCCTAACCTTTCATTTTTTTCATTCTCCCATTTTTGCAGATGGGCGAATTGCTTATCTTGCCCAAGATTATAGCTAGTTGATGTAGGAAGTGGATTTTAATGTAAGCCAGTACTGTGTCTTCTACCCAGTGCTTCCTCTAGGTCCCATTTGAGTCCAAGGAGGCTGTGTGAGACAGAAATGTTTTTTATTCCACACTGAAAAATTTTTATAATAGCCTCTGAGGTGGTTCTTGCCCAATGAAGGAAATGTTCATGGTGTAAAAATTTTTTATGCAGAAAATCACCTGGGATGCCTGTTAAAAATGCAGATTCCTGGGCAGCCAGAAACCTTGTCATTGGTCAAGAGCAACACTAAGACCTACCTGTCACGTATATTGAGGCTTCCTGCCCAGTGGGTTCATCAGCAAGCCAGAACGAATCACCATTGCCATGGATGTCCTTGTGAGGCAGTTGGGAAGCCTTGGTAAGTCGCTGGTGGTTTGGGTGGGGGTCCCCCAGTTGGGAGTAGAGAAGAGATGGTTGTGATGTGGCACTTCCTCCCTTCCTTAGACAGTTATTAATTGCTCACTAGTTGCCAGAGACTATTCTAGATATTAACAGTTCTGCCATCATGGAACTTTCATTCTTGTGAGAGTAGACAACGGAATAAAGAACGAGTAAAAGCAGAAAGTATCATAAATGTTGAAGTTTTTCCATTACGGTATGAAAATTGTGTTAAAAATGGGTAGGTTAGACTAAGCAACACCTTGTGTTTTTTCCCCACTTCCCATTCTCCCTTTTTTGTTTTAAGATTTTATTTATTTATTTGGGGGAGAGAGAGGGAGAGCAAATGAGCACGCACAAGTTGGGGGAGGGGCAGAGGGAGAAGGAAAGAGAGAATCTCAAGCCAACTCCGCACTGAGCTTGGTGCTCGACGCGGGGCTCAATCCCACGACCCTGGGATCATGACCTGAGCCAAAATTAAGAGTCGGATGCTTAATTGCCTGAGCCACCTAGACGCCCCACCCCCATTTTCCCTTCTAATACTTGCCACTGTCTTTCAGTACACTGGAGGCCGAGCAAGCTGAGCATGGGGGCAGGGTCGTAGATGATGAAAGCAATCTTTTTCCTTTTTGTAACCCCTCACTAGGTTGAATTGGGAAGGATGTCTTTTGGAAAGTGTTTGAGAGAGTCTGCCAGCTCTTCCACACGAGTGAACATGTAGCAGAAGAGGGGGTCCTCTCAGTGATTAAGGTAACACAGTGACTAGGTAAATAGGGGAGGAAAGGATGACTGCCCTGACTCCTGTCAGGGAGGTTCGTAGAAATGTCCTTTCCAGGGGCCAGTACCTTTATAAAGTCTGCAGTTTATTCCGTCATACATCCTCCTCAAAACAATTGGGGTAAATTACATGCTTACCCAGTCTATGATCACCCCTGCAAAGGATCAGGACTGAAGCGGTTCCCAAGTAAACAGGGTTGCATAAGTTACATGTCACAGATACATAACCCATAAGGGGAGAGTCTATTCTTTCTAACCAGATTTGTTGGGAGTTTTTATTAGACAGTGGAGCTACATACATCTTGTCAAAAGTCAGCTCATAGCAGAGGCTCATTATTTCAGCAGCAGCCAAGTATATAGCACTTTGGGTTACTAATTTCAGAGGCAGCAGGGTCTTCTGGATTGCACTTAAACCAGCTGGACTAGTATTCATTTTTGGCTCCTAAGGGGTACAGCCCCTGATAGGCTCCAGGGAGCACTTACATGGTCCAGAGTTAAAGTGGGCAGCATATATAGTATGACCATCCCTGGGCTATCTCTGTAGAGGCCCACCCCTACTGTAAGCTCTTTTAAAGAATGCCAGATCATTCCTTGGTGTCTGCCATTTTTCATAAAAGTAATAAAGGTCACCTTTTCCCATGAGGATGGTCTTGAGATGGTGCCTTCATAGCATAAGTTTCCCCATATGATCTCTGGAATATTTGGATAATTCCTACTGACAGAATTAGATAATTAACCTGCGCCGGGAACCTGAATGATAGGAAAATTGTCTTTTCCCTAAGGAGAAGCCTGGGATAGCCATTCATACAAAGGGAGTTCCCATATTCCATGTCCTTCACAACTTATTTTTTTAAGATTTTATTTATTTGTTAGAACGAGGGAGAGAGAGCACAAGCAAGGGGAGTGGCAGGCAGAGGGAGAAGCAGGCTCCCCACTGAGCCGGGAGCCCGATGCGGGGCTTGGTCCCAGGCCCCTAGGATCAGGACCTGAGACAAAGGCAGACGCTTAACCGACCAAGCCACCCAGGTGTCCCCCTTCACAGCTTATTTTTAAAATGACATTGGTCTTGTATAAGGATATGAATGTTAGCATGCTGTCAAAAACCAAGTCTTCCTATCTCTTTCTCTATATGGGCCAAAATGGATTATATAAATCTGGCTTTTGCTATCTGAACCCCAGTTCTTTTCCTAGGGTTTCCATATTCCCATTATCTGCTCTTTTTTTTTGTGACAGCAGGTCTGTTGTGGTTTTTTTTTTTTTCTTTTGTCGTTCTTTTTAGGCTTGCCATCACCCCTGTAATAGCACCCATGCACAACTTTTGAAGATTTTCTGTCTGAGGTCATATAAC
The DNA here is from genome assembly GCF_009762305.2 of Zalophus californianus. NCBI lineage: Eukaryota > Metazoa > Chordata > Mammalia > Carnivora > Otariidae > Zalophus > Zalophus californianus. The sequence continues at coordinate 69,029,855 of NC_045612.1, forward strand.
AATAACAGTGATTATCAGTTAATTATAAGTGCCTTTTATGTTCTAGGCAAGGGGTTTGAATGTATTTGTCATCTCATTTTAACTTAACAGTAACCCTGGGAAGTCTGATTTGTTCCTGCTTTACAGACAGTAAAGCTGAGGACCAGAGAGGTGGTGTCCCCAGCATGCCACAGGTAGCCAGTGGTGGAGCTGTATGTGTCACACTCCAAAGATCTGAACTACCTTACTGTCCTTGAAGCACTAGATGTGGGGAGCGTATTCTTCATTGTTGGGACTTCCTGCCTTCTCATGGGGCCCTTGTCACTGTCTTCTTCCGGGACACGGGGGGCACATGTGAAGGGTTTGTTTTCAAAAGGGGATTCAGATGTGCGAGAGATGGTGTGAGGGCTGTGTAGGTCCCTTCAGTTTCTAGAAATAACCACTCTGGGTGAACTAGCCTTTATTCCAACCCCACCCCCAGCTATTCACTGTGTGCTTATCTTTGTTGGCTTTTCACCTTTCAGTATTCCCCCCCACCGTCCTGCATGATGTTTGCGTTGCACAATTTCTATGAGGTTATGTTTTTTTCTACCCCCCCAACAAAAAGGAATCACGAGAGTCAGAGTCACAACTGAAAATCCACTGCTTACAGAATGTTAGCTCAGGTGTAGGTGCACCAAGGGCTGGAGCAGCTTGCTGTGCAGATCACTGTGTCCCAGCTGGAATTCAGCATAAACATTGCATTCTGCTAGCGGATGGTACTGATAAGATTACTCTGTGTATGTATCGAGTGGAAAATAACAGGGATACCTATCAGTTAACACTTGGCGTAAATTTTATTGCTGGTAAGGTAACGGTGTCCAGATAGTTGGCATAGACTTAGTTTTGGCAAGCTATGGCCCACATGGCAGCAGCTTGTTTTTGTAAATCCGCAGTTTTGTTGGGACACAGGATCATGCTTATTCTCTATTGCCCACGGTTGCCTTTTGGGCTGCAGTAGTGCTGAGTATTTGTGATGGACTCTGTGGTCCACGGCCTGAAGCGTTATCATCTGGCCCTTCACAGAAAGTGTGTCAACTCCTGGCACAGGTTAGATGTACTATGTCTACAAATCCTTGCCTCCCCCCTCCCATTTTCTTTTCTGTAGGGCTCGAATTTACAGCTAACTAATCCTAGAAAGTACGGAATTTCATAGTGGTCAGTTTGCCTCTGGATTTCCTCCCACTCAGATTAAGTTCACCAAGAAAGCACATTCACAGATTGGGCCATACATACAGAAAGAACTGTGTTTCATATGCCTCATTGTAGTTAATCATTTATCATATATGGTGCCCCCATTCTTTTTCTTCTTTTCAGAGATAACCATTTTAAAATTTAACCATTCTTAGGTATCCAAAAAGTTAGAGCTCATGTTTCCTAATTATGACTTTACCTAATTTTAATACATCTCCCCACTCTGTAGCATGGAAGCAGCTGTAGACAATATGGAAACAAATGGGCAGGACTGTGTTCCAACAAAACATCATTTACAAAAACAGATAGCAGCCTGGAATCAGCCCGTGGGCTATAGTATGCCATCCCCACTCTACATTATACATACAAGAACAAGAGGATTTGAGGTGATCCATTAAAGCAAACATTAAGGGTAATTTTTACTCAACAGTTCGTGTGATACAGGGGCGCCTTGGTGGCTCAGAACGTTAAGCGTCTGCCTTCGACTCAGGTCATGATCCCAGGGTCCTGGGATCAAGCCCCGCATCAGGCTCCCTGCTCGGCGGGAAGCCTGCTTCTCCCTCTCCCACTCCCCCTGCTTGTGTTCCCTCTCTCACTGTGTCTCTCTCTCTCTCAAATAAATAAAAATCTAAAACACACACACACACACAATTCGTGTGATACAGTAAAAGTAACGCTGTGCTTAGTCAGCCCTCCAAAGTGGCTTGTAATCTATGCATTATGTACAAGACTTAAAAGTTATCTAAATGTTGCCTCGAGTTCTTGGTAGAGTGATAGCATTTTCATGGGGCATGTTATTACCATCCCTTAGAGGATTCTCTTCCTTGCCATAGTTTTCCTTTATTTATTTATTTTTTTGATACAGTTGACACAATGTTACATTAGTCTCAGGTGTACAACATAGTGATTTGACAAGCCTGTATGTTATGCTATGTTCACCACAAGTGTAGCTGCCATCTGTCATCATATAATGCCATTACGCTACCATTGACTGTATTCCCTGCGCTGTACCTTTTATCCCCATGACTTATTCCTGTTTAGATCACTACAGCTTTGAAGTGTTATCTTGAAATCTGGGATTGCGATACCTCCAGCTTTATTCTTTCTCAAGATTGCTTTGGCTATCTGGGGTCTTTTGTGGTTCCATACAAACTTTATTTTATTTATTTATTATTTAAAGATGTATTTATTTGTGAGAGAGAGAGAGAGCACAGGAGCGGGAGGGAGGGCCAGAGGGAGAGGAAGTGAGGGAATCCAAAGCAGACTCTGTGCTGAGCCCAGAGCCCAGGACTCAGATCTCACAAGCCTGAGATCATGAGCTGAAACCAAGAGTCGGGGCACTTAACCAATTGTGCCACCCAGGCACCCCCCCGATACGAATTTTAGTATTATTTGTTCTAGTTCTGTAAAAAATACTGTTGCTATTAATAGGGATTACAGTGAATCTGTAGATTGCTTTGGTTAGCATGGACATTTGAACTATTAATTTTTTCAATACTTGAGCATGGAATATGCTTCTGTGTGTTTGTGTCATCTTCAATTTTTTTTTAATCAACATTTCGTAGTTTTGAGAGTATAGGTCTTTCACCTCCCTGGTTACATGTATTCCTAGGTGTTTTTATTATTTTGGATGCAGTTGTAAATGGGATTGTTTTCTTAATTTCTCTTTCTGCTATTCTACAATTAGTGTATAGAAATGGAACCAATTTCTCTGTTGCTAGGGCTTTCAGTACTATGTTGAATAAAAGTAGAGAGTGGACGTCCTTGTCTTGTTTCTAATCTCAGAGGAAAAGCTCTGAGCTTTTCACCATTGAGTATGATGTTAGCTGTGGGTTTTTCATATATGGCTTTATTTATGTTGAGATATGTCCTCTCTGAACCCACTTCATTGAGAGTGTTTAATGGATGTTGAATTTTGTCAAGTGCTTTTTCTGCATTTATTGAGAGATCTTAGGATTTTTATCCTTTGTTTAGTTAATGGTGGTGTATCACATTGATTTTGCAGATACTGAACCATCCTTGCATCCCTGGAATAAATGCCACTTGATTGTGGTTAATGATCCTTTAGTGTACTGTTGAATGTGGTTTGCTATTGGCCTGTAGTTTTCTTTTTTTGTAGCTTCTTTGTCTGGTTTTGGTACAGTAGGTTTTTCTTTGTATGACTTGGAATATTTATTTCATTTTTTTTCTTATCCTTACATTATCAGCTCTAGTGTTTACCTTCTTCACCAGCATGTTTTCTACACTACTTAGGCCCATAAGTGAGTCTAATACAGAGATTACTTTAGATATAGTCACTATCCTATCCTAAGGTCAAGGTAGGAGGCTGTGATTTTGATAATTTACTGTGTCAAAACCTAAATTTCTCATTCAGGATAGGAGGAATTAATATCTAAAAATGTGATCTGGACAAAGGAACAGGTATCTCAGCCAAGTAAGTGATTATTTTGATGTGGAAGTGAGTATTTTTTTGACCTTTTGTTGTATGTATTATATTTAATGGCTTTCTTAACAATGAACCTACCTTGCATTTCCAGAAGAAAATCTTTTACTTTTCAAGGATTTTGAATTAGGTTTCCTAAATTTGCTACTTTTAATGTTATTTGTTATTTTATTTTTTTACTACTTTGTTTCGGGGTTTAACAGTTGGAGTGGCAGTCTTTGTCAGTTGTTGAAGTTAGGATCATTAAAGAAATCTTGTTGCCGTATCTTTTCTGTTTAGCAGACCTCAAACGTGTTCCACGCCATTAAATAGACTTTCATAACATCTCTTTTAAAATGGCACATAATATGCCACTGCATTAATGTAAAATTTTAATTCTTATCTAATATTTGGGCTCTTGTTCAGTTACTGCTCTTTTAATATCGTACAAATAATACTGATGTGAACCTCTCTGTAGATAAATCTCTGCACGTATCCATATTTGTTTACTAAGGTTGAATTAAATGTACACTCCCTCTAGTAATGTATGAAAATGCCTGTTTTTTCATATCCTCACCAATATGCTATTATATAGTTTTTTTAAAAAATCGGCCAATTGCAAAGGTGAAAAGTGGTCTTCCTTGATTTCTAGTTTTTATTTCTTTGGTTTCCTAGTGAGAAAGAACAGTTAAACATCTTACTGGGGACTTCAAAAATCAAAATCAAAAATGATTTTCTTTTTTCACACAGATTTTGAATCTACCATAGGTTGTAGCTCTTTTCCCCAATTTGGTGTGGAAGTTGTTTTTTATTCTATTTTATTTACTTTTATTCAAGTATAATTAAACATACGGTGTTATTAGTTTCGGGTATACAATATAATGACTCAGCAATTCTGTACATTGCTCAGTGCTCCTCATGGTGAGTGTTCTCTTAATCTCCTTCACACATTTCACCCATATCCCCACCCACCTCCCCTATGGCAACCACCAGTTTTGTTCTCTATATTTGTAAGTGTTTAGTGTTTTTGTTGTTTGTCTACTCTCACTACTTTTATTCAGTATAGTACTGGAAGTCCTAGCCACCACAGCAGTCAGCCAAGAAAAAGAAATAAAAAGCATCCAAATGGGTAAAGATGAAGTTAAACTGTCACAATTTGCAGATGACCTATTATACATGGAAAAAAGACAACCCTATAGTCTTCACCAAAAAGCTATCTGAATAAATGAATGTAGTAAAGTTGCAGCAGGAGTTTGTGGGTCTTCATGTTAGGATTGTGCCATTTATGTAACAGAGCTACTCTTTCTGCTTAGCTTTTGTGTCTTATTTCTCCCATTACATATTGGCTTGCCTGTTTTATCTTTTTTAATCCTCACATTTGTAGCTTACTCATCAGTTCTGCTTACTTCAGGCTTTACCTTCATCGTTTAAGTTTTACTTGCCTGTGGCCCTCGTGGCCTCACCTCTGCATCGCGTTTGCTTGCTCTGTGTCCTCTCAGTTTCAGTTTCCTTTGCTACTATGATGATTTTAAGAGCCCACGTCTAATACTGAGAACACAAATTTTATTAGGCCTGACTTAGCTTAGTTATATATGCCCATAGCAGCAGTTTGTGGGTCTTCACTGTAGTGTTCTGCAATTAATAGGATTATTATACTCTGTCTCTGCTTTTTTTTTTTTTTTTAACTCTGTTTCATTTCTTCCGGCTTCTAATGCATCCATTAACAACTGGCTTCTCCATCCTTTATTTCAGGGGTTTCAATTGCAAATGCCTGTGGGGTCCAGATGGGGTAAATGCATAACATGGTTCTGATTTTTATTTTCTCCCTTTTTCTTCAGATGCTGCTTAGGGGTTTTGGCAGGGAGCTTTTCTTTTGTTTATCTACTTTGGATAGAGACCTTGGAAAAGAGATTTCTCTACTCTTAAAAACAAGAGTGCAAATTGGATGGTAAGAGCAGCTGATGCTTCTGAGAGGATTAGTAGGGAGTGTTTTGGATTGGTGTTCCATGGAACATGCACTTTTGATACAAAGGAGCAAGGCCATGATTCCTTGGCTCTTGATTGTTACCCAGTGGGAAACCTGCCCAATACTGACAGGATTTTCAGCTCTCTACAAGGAGCCTGATTTTGAGCTGCTAGTTGGCTTTTTTAAAGATTTTATTTATTTATTCATGAGAGGGAGAGAGGCAGAGGCAGAGGGAGAAGCAGGCTCCGCGTGGAGCAGGGAGCCTGACACAGGGCTCGATCCCAGGGACCCCGGGATCATGACCTGAGCCGAAGGCAGACTCTTAACCAACTGAGCCATTCAGGCGCCCCTGTTAGTTTATTTAAAAAAAAATTCCACAGGCCAACATAGCATGTTTATAAATGTTTTTATGACCTCATAGCATCTGCTTCTTCATAATTTTGGCTTATTCGTAGTGTTACCTTCTTCATGTGTGGTATTGAGAAATGGGTGTGTAGCCCTACCCATTCAACTTAACCTGGGGGTTGGCAGTTTCCCTTAGGTAGTGTTTAAAACTAGGTCACAGTTTTGAATGGAATTGTATAGATTAGACTGGGATAGATTAGGAAAGAATAGATCTGACAAAGGGTAAGTACTCTGAAATTTTAAGACACTGAGTGAAACATTGTGAGCAAACTGGCATCCTCTGGTCTGGATCCACAGCTCTAGACCCACATAATATGTCCTAAAAATCTGGTGGTTGTCGGGCTGCGGTGGGCGGGGGTAATGGGGAGTTGTTCAATGGGTATAGAGTTTCAGTTTTGCAAAATGAAAAAGTTCTGGAGATTGGTTACTCAACAATGTGACTATACTTAACAGTACTGAACTTAAAAGTGGTTGAGATGGTATAAAAAAAAATCAAACAAGAATAGTCCCATTAAACAGAAAATTTACACAGTCATCAGAATATCCTTGTGTATGTTAAATATAACACCTTCAAATTTTAAGAGTTTCATGACCATCCTTCCATTTCTGTATACCAAGGGTCTGTTCATAAACTGTGGCCCACCACTTCTTTTTTTTAACAGCCTGTGAGTGAAGATGTTTACATTTTTTAATGGTTGGGAAAAAATCAAAAGGAGAATAATATTTCGTGACATGTGAAATAGACAAAAACTCAAATTTCACATTTATTGGAACATAGCACCACATTGATGTATGTATTGTCTATGCGTGCTTTATGCTACAGTGGCAGAATAGAGTAGTTGTGACAGAAACCATATGGCCTGCAAAGCCTAAATTATTTACTACCTGGCCGTGAACAGGAAAACTTTGAGGTTGCTCTATTTCAGTAGTTACCAGATCCCTCACAAGGACCATCTTTGATGGCTTTAAATGCCTAATTAGCAGTTTTGTCATGGACTACTAGGGACTGTTATTCTATTCTAATATGTGGGGGAGAATCTCACTTCCTTTTTCCCAAATGTGACTCCCTAACAAATTCTGGAAAACTCACATTCTTGGTGAACTTCAGTTGTGGCTGGAATCCTGTTAGCAATTTCTGGTATTGTTGGCTCCTTTGTTTTCAAGAAACAGACTTCTCTTGGGCCATCCAAGCAATCTGGACCACCCACAGCTATGCATGGCCAGCCTCTAAGATAGACAAGGATCTCCTGTGAATTCAAATACAGAAAACCCTGTATTCGAGTAAAGACAGTTTAAAAAATAAAATTCAGTTTACCCTCTGAGGAAAATGTTTTGAGGATTAGAAATGGTGGTTCCAAGACTGATCTGGGAATGTTGGCAACAGGGGTTTGTATCCTACATCTAGTATGTCACCTTTAACATCTTTTTTAAAACTACAAACTGGACATAGTTAATATAAACACAATGTTTTGATATACATTGTGAAATGATTACTATAGTCAGATGCCAAACAAAGTTCTTACTTAGTTAAAATTTTCTGTGTGTGTGAGGAAAGCACCTGAAATCTACTCTCCCAGCACATTTTCAGTATTCAGTACAGTATTAATTGTAGATACCATTTCATACATCGTGTCTTAATTCCTCTTTATCTCTGCTTTTTTCTTTTTTTTTGTCTCTGCTTCCTCATATCTATTCAAGCTTTAGTTTACCTCCTAGCTTTGTATTCTGCCTCCTCATAAATTTTCAATTACTCATCATTAAACCTTGCTTATCTCTCTGGTGTCCTTAGCTGTATCTCATGTTTCCCAATTCTGTCCTTCACGGTTCAACTCCCTTGGCTGTGGGCCTCACTCTCTTTGCATTTCACAAACTTCATTGTTCAATGCAAGAATTTCAGTGGCTTAGCTCATGCCTGCTTGGGTAGTCACTTTCTGAGTCATGCAATAACACAGCACTTGGGTAGTGTATTCTACACCTGGTACGTTCTACTTTGGATGACAGGACAGGTGATATTCTAAAATTTATTGCTGTCTAGGACTGCCTTTTCTCCAGAACTACCTATGGCTGGGACAGTTTACCTTAGATGGGACAATGAGTGTGGCTACCGTTTAATTCAGATGTGTTTGTATTACATTTTTACATCTTGACCTCTAAGTAAATAATGCTCCTCATTTCATATATTCATTTCTAAAGATGCTCTGTCTATACTTTTGCAACTTGTACTTAAGTATAAATGTTGGAGGGTAACTAAGTCAAGCCAGATGCCGTAGTCTGAAGTAATGTCATAAAGCCACTTTTAAAATTTACTTTCCGATTTCAGAAGCACTCACCTATCTTTGACCTTCCTTGGCCACTTGAATTTTTGTCTGTCTGTCATTGTGATTGTATCACAACTGACGTTCACTGGATGTGTGGTCCTGCGACAATAATTTTGCCACGGTTTGAGGCTCTTAAAACATTCCAGCCAGGGTTGTGGTGGATGTATCTACTGTCTGTCCCACCACCAGGTAATAACCAGGTCTAAACAGTTCACATTCCTGCCAAAGTTCTGTTCATGTAGCCCAACTCCATACTGTTTTCTAAATTACATAGGATTTCTGGTTTTAAGAAATAAGACACAGGCTTTAGGTCAAGAAACAGGTGTTTATCACATAGATACACATAGTGAGGAAAATAGGGATTTTATAGGAATCTCAAGAACAGAGTGGCATGGGAATTCATCTATGGTGGCTCTAGGGACTTAAGCACATGGACTTAGTGGACCTTTTCCACTGTGCCATTGACTTGATTCAGCTTTCTGTTCTCCTGTCTTATCTACATTTTCCCTCATTCATCTTCCCTATGCCTGGCTTTGCCCTTACCTTGTCTTTGGTGACGCTTTTAGCTTCAGATTTCACCATTAATTACTCATTCTCATGGTTTCTTCTCAAATTTCAAAGAGTTTGAGCACATCTAATTGGCTTAGTTTATCTTTATTTGTGCAGTGCTTTTTCATGCTTAGACAGTTCCTAGGCTGCTGGCAGTGTATGGATAGATCCCACCAGCAGTACTCAGTGGAGAGGGTATAATACTGGATGATGTGAAACAAAACTTGATCTTAAAGGGCTGTGCTACAGCTGTGACAATAAACCGGTCTTTAGAAGGAAATGGGCAGGGGCACCTGGGTGGCTCAGTCGGTTAGGCGTCCCACTCTTGGTTTCGGCTCAGGTCGTGATCCCGGGGTCATGAGATGGAGCCCCGCGTCGGGCTCTGCGCTCAGCAGGGAGTCTGCCTGCGATTCCCTCTCTCCCCCTCTGCCTCCCCCCACCACGCACTCTCTCTTGCAAATAAATCTTTTTTTTAAAAAAAGAAGGAAATGGGTATATGTTTGGGAGGAACCAGAACTGCCACATTTAGTCCAATGATTCTCAGATTTGTGAATCTATTATCTATCCATGTTATTCCATGCCTGTTGGAATGGTAAACTGAGAACCATGCCTAGCCATAATAGAGACAAAACCATGCTTTCCAGTGTCAGCACCTCATGGTTATATCAGAATTTGTACATCATTGTCAGAAGAGAAACTGTCAAACCCTACTTGCTTATTTCTTTGAAGTCGCTGTAATACCAGCCACTACTGATTGCCTCAGAGTTTCACCCTAAATGGGTGCATGTCTGAGTCACAAAGGCAATTGGATAACTAGCGGCTTTGCCACAGTATAAGCTGGACTTCTAAAAAACGTTTCATCCTGGTATGTGGCAGGGATTGTGTGTGATTTTCATACTACAGTCATACCCTAACAATTTCAAATGTTTCTTTTTCTGCTGAGGGTCTGTTTCATGCAACTATATACCTGATACTAATTTCTATACTAATTTGATTCTGTTGGTCCCAAGAAATGAAGAATCACTCAGCCTGCCACGTTGGTAGGGGTTTATTGTATGTAAACATGTGGAGGATGGGGATTTAGTGGGACTCAAAATGAACAGTATTAAATATGGGAACTAACTAGATTCAAGCAGCCCTGAGGTACGTTAACGGCAGTACGTTTGGATCATTATTCTTGTGCTTCACCATTGACATCACTCAGCTGCTCTACATTGGCTGTTTCCCCTAGCTTAGTGGTTTTCTGTCACGGTTGTACTTTATAATTAACTGGGGAACTTTAAAAATAAACCAGAGCAAGATATTGTGATTTAATTGGCCTCGAGTGGCCCCAGGCACCTGCGTTTTTAAAACTCCTCACTCTTCATTCTACTTTTGCGATCAGCTGGCTTCCCCAACCTTTATTTCTCTACCTTCTGCATCCTTGTGGTACTCATGGATTGTAGTAGCTCATAAATTTGCCTTCTCTTGGCCTTCATGAACTCCCTTAGAGAAGAGGCTATGGATATGACAGCATCATTGAAGTGTTGCCAAACATTTTCTGTAGAAGTCCCAGATAGTTCATACTTTGGGCTTGTGGGCCACACAGTCTCTTCTGCAACCATTCACTTGGAGAAACAACCACAGACAATGAATGCAAAATCTGTCGGCAGCCAGATTTGACCCATTGGCTCTAGTTTGCTTACCCCTAATCTATGCCCTTCTTGTTTATAGTAAAACTTATTTATTCTTTCTCAATATTTTCTTAGCTACTATTCCCTAAGTTGTTATTAACTGAATTTAAGAAGTATTTTGTAGGGGCGCCTGGGTGACTCAGTCAGTTAAGCGGCTGACTCTTGGTTTCAACTCAGTTCATGATCTCAGGGTCCTGGGATCGAGCCCCGTGTCAGGCTCCTTGCTCAGTGGGGAGTCTGCTTGAGGATTCTCTCTCTACCTCTTCCTCCCCCCCCTGCTTGTGTGCTCTCGCTCTCTCTCGTTCTCTCTCTCGCAAATAAATCTATTACAAGAATTATTTTGTAAAATTCTGCTTTGTCTAAAAAATTCACTTGGAGATATTGTAATAGCATTTGATTTGGATGTTCATTTGGTCAGAATTAACATGTTTGCAACATTTCTTCTCCCCTTCTAAAAACATTTATTAAACTCTTTTTATATCCTGATAATCATAATTTTCATCATGTGACTCTCCAATATTTCTTATGTCATTCCTTAGTTATTTCATGCCTTATATAGCCAAAATTAGATTGTTTTCTATTAATTTTAATAAGTGGTTATTTTTCCTAGCTTATTTCAAAATGGAAGTGCTATTGTTCCTGCTTATAAAGTGAAGAGGTACTTATAAACAATTCAGATGACACAGGATATAAAAAAATATAGTCAAGATAAGCTATAATCCCATCATTCAACTAAAACCACTGTTAAACTTCTGGTATGTAAACTTCCTGAATGTGAGGCTGTCTTTGTCTAATGTTATTGAGCATTTGTTTTATCTAATTATGCCACCTGTTCAAATTCTGTACCGGTTAAGCAATTTTATGATATAATTTGGCTACAGGAAAAGAATGTTCTTCATGTGGAAACAAGTATTCTGGTTGCATTGATGGGTATGTTTACAATCTTGTAAATTAAGAAATTGGCGTGTTGAAGATTATTTACTTCTTATTATATGTCAGCTGTGGTGAATGCCCTTGTAATTTATTTTTACACTTGACTCATCTTTTCCTTACCCACTAATTTTTAGTCACAGAAGCTGCAATGAATTCTGTCATGGCCCTGAAGTATGCTTTGTTCCCATGGAAAAGAACCTAACTGAAGACTGATAGCGTGGACATGTTTCTGGCATCAGGGATGAGGGTAAGTATGCATTTGGAAGTATTAAGAGAAGATAATCTGATAATAAAAATCAACGGCTGTAGTTTGTTAGGAGAAACTCCCTCATTTTCTAACTGAACCTAGAGAATTACTTTAGACAGTTTAGAGATAGCATATAAATCTCTGAGGCACGGTTGCTGGAAGTTAGCTACAATGGGCCACCAAAGGATTTTTACACTCCTTGAAGTCCTCCAAGTAGAGAGAATTGCTTGAACTTTTTTTTAAATTTAAAATAAGAATGGCTCGGGGCGCCTCGGTGGCTCAGTCGGTTAAGCGGCTGCCTTCGGCTCAGGTCATGATCCCAGGGTCCTGGAATCGAGTCCCACATCCGGCTCCCTGCTCAGCGGAGAGCCTGCTTCTCCCTCTCCCTCTGCCTGCCACTCTGCCTACTTGTGCTCTCTCTCTATCTGTCAAATAAATAAATAAAATCTTTAAAAAAAATAAAAATAAGAATGACTCTTTTTATCTGGAACTTGATAGTAATGTCACTAATTAAAATATTACAACTGAGACCAACAGCTTAATATCTAAAAAGAACTTCTGCATCACTAAAGAAAAGTATCTTGCTGGGAACAAGTTAAGGAAACAAATGTACCGCCTTTTTTTTTCTTTTCTTCTTCTTTTTGTTTTTTGTTTGTTTGTTTGTTTGTTTTTTAGAAAGATGCCCTCTCAAAACAAAACCAAATGATTTGCCTAGCTAGGAAGATGCATTTCTAGGCACAGTGAGCCACTCTTATCCGTTAGGGAAAGTTTTCTACCGGTGTAGGGAACCGTTTGCCTGTAAAGTTCCCAGATGCCAGCCAAGGCCAGCCTTGCAAAGCAGGCCTCTTTGAGGATAGTAGTCTTAGGCTTGCTTATGTTAACTCTTTTCTGTGTACATGGGTTGAATGTATAATAAAAGGTCGAAATTAGAGCATTCTGTAATTGATCACATTCAGACCCTGTTTAAGGGAAGAGAGGGTGGGCCACTTTGGTAAGAGTGAGTTTAAATACATGATTTCTGTTCTGTTTGGGGCATGTGAAAAAATTGGAGAGTGTCTGTTTGGGACACTTGTATGTCAAAGTGTGATCTAAGCTTATGTGTAAAGTATTTGTCACAAAATCTTTGATACGCTAGCTATTTTTTTTTTTGCTTCCTTTTTTTCTCATGCTATGGTGACAGTTAACCGTGAAAAGTGTGTTAATTTTTAAAATTCCTGTGTCATTCCTTCCCCACACGTTAATTTGGAACTTGACATTCAAGGAACCATGCTTTAAGAAATAAGTCTAAGGGAATGAAATTACTGTTCTGTCGTCTCACATGAATTTAATTAGAAAACTGAAAGCTAGTTTAAAATAAACAGGCCTTTCCATTTGACAAGATTTAAAAACAGATTAACTGGCTATCTGGACATAAGTCAATTTAGGTAATCATATTTTTGCCCATTATCAGAAATTAAAGGAATTGCTGTAACCTCTTTCATGCATTTTCCTGATACAGTTAAAAATGTTGAGGGGCACGTGGGTGGCTCAGTTGGTTAAACATCCAGCTCTTGGTTTTGGCTGAGGTCATGATCTCGAGGTCCTGGGATTGAGCCTGCTTGTCTCCCCGTCTCTCAGCCCCTCCCCCCCACACTCTTTCTCTCTCTCTCTCGCTCTCTCAAATAAATAAATCTTTTTAAAAATGTTGAAGTCTGCACACCAAAATGTTCACATTAGTTATCTTTTGAGGCAGGTTTAGGTAAGTAATTGTTATTTTGGGGGAGAGGTGTTTTGGTTTCCTTGATTTTCTTTTTCTTAATGAAAATATACTATGTTGAGAAAAAGTGAATAATTAATTTGGTAGTTTAACAAACTACTCTGACACCACCTGGCTGTCCTGCAATTCAGTTCCCTTCTGAGGCTAACTACCCCAAGTTAATGCCACATCCCACAAGTTAAGGGGCAGAGCCTTCCTGAAAACTGCCTTCCCTTCAGCAAGTCTTAGGTCCATCTGTATTTCTGACTAACTAGCTAAATTCAGTGGTTCCCACAACCATCTCAAGTTTGTTAATTTGCTAGAACAATTTCCATAACTCCCTGAAAGCACTATACTTACAGTTTCAGTATAAAGGATACAGCTCAGGAACAGCCAAATGAAAGAGATACACAGGACAAGTCTTGGGGGGGGGGGTTAGATAAGGAGCTTCTATGCTCTCTCGCCTTGGACTCGGGTAACGTCGCCTTTTTGGCACATCAGTGTGTTCACCAGTCAGGAAACTCCTGTTGTGTGGTGTGGGTGTCCAGAGTTTTATCGGGGATCTTATTATGTCATTGGCCACTTGATTAAGTTCAGTCTCCAGCCCTTCTCTCCCTAGAGGTCTAGGGGCTGGGGCTGAAAGTTTCAGCCTTCTAATCCTATGCTTGCTCTCTCTGGCATGGCCATCCCTTCTCCGTGGAAACTATCCTAGGGCCCACCTTGAGTCATCTCGTCAGCATAAACTCAGGTGTGGTCCAAAGGGGCGTCTTATGAATAACAAAAGAAAACTCCTTTTCGCTCGGTGGTTTTTTGGAGCTCCATGCTACCAACAGGGGACAAAACCCAGATTTATTACACAGTTTTATATTTTGCCTCTGGTTTTGTAAGGTTTTTGTTATGAGGAGCAAAAGTGGTAGATCCAATGAGGGGATCATGATTTGCAAGGCTACAGAGGATAGTGGGCAGTAAGGGAGGTAGGGATTTTGGTGGAAATCTGTCAAAGGAACTGGTGAGTGGCTATGCCTCTCTGGGATGAGAACTAGAAAGCCATCAGGAAATGGAGGCTTCTGGAAAAACCCTCTCTGTTTCTTTATTGGCCATATTTGGTCTGCATTTCTGCTCTATCATCACCTTGCCTCTGATTGTTTTTGTTCCCTCCTTCTATGTCCTTCTTCACCCTAGAGCTTTTGCTGACTTGTAGGGTTTTTTTTTAATTAATTGTATTTTTTTTATTTTAATTCCAGGATAATTAACATATAGTGTTGTATGAGTTTCAAGTGTACCATATCGTGATTCAACAACTCTATATATTCATTACTCAGTGCTCATCAAGATAAGTGTACGCTTAATCCCCTTCACTTATTTCATCCATCCCCCACCCACCTCCCTTCTGGTAACTATCAGTTTGTTCTCTATAGTTTAAAGAGTCTGTTTTTTGCCTGTCTCTTTTTTCCTCCCTTTTCATTTCTTTTGTTTCTTAAATTCCACATATGAGTGAAATCTTACGGTATTTGTCTTTCTCTGACTTATTTTACTTAGCAGTATACTCTCTAGCTCCATCCACGTTGTTGCAGATAGCAAACTTTCATTCTTTTTTATGGCTGAATAATATTCCTTTGTCTATATATACAGCATCTTCTTTATTCACCTATAGATGGACAATCGGGCTGTTTCGATAATTTGGCTATTGTAAATATGCTGCAGTAAACATTAGGGGTACATATATCCTCTGGAATTAGTGTTCTCATATTCTTTGGGTAAGTACCCAGTAGTGCAATTACTGGATCATAGGGTAATTCTATTTTTAATTTTTTGAAGAACCTCCATATTGTTTTCCAGAGCAGCTGCACCAGTTTGCATTCCCACCAGCAGTGCATGAGGATTCCTTTTCCCCCACATGTTTGCCAACACTGTTTCTTGTGTTTTTGATTTTAGCCATTCTGACAGGTTTGAGGTGGTATCTCATTGTAGTTTTGATTTGCATTTCCCTGATGATGTGTGGTGTTGAGCATCTTTTCACGTGTCTGTTGGCCATCTGTATGTCTTTGGAGAAATGTGTGTTCATGTCTTCTGCCCGTTTTCTGATTGGATTATTGTGTGTATGTGTGTGTTGAGTTGTAGAAGTTCTTTATATATTTTGGATTCTAACCCTTTATCAGGTGCATTTCTATACACTAATAATGAAGCAGCAGAAACAAGAATTAAGAAAACAGTCCCATTTACAACTGCACCCAAAATAACAAACACCTAGGAATAAACGTAACCAGGGAGGTGAAAGACCTACACTCTAAAAACTATAAAACACTGATGAAAGTAATTGAAGACGACACAAACAAATGGAAAGATACTCCATACTCATGGATTGGAAGAACATATATTGTTAAAGTGTCCATACTGCCCAAAGTAATGTACAGATTCAGTCCTTATCAAAATGCCACCAGCATTTCTCACAGAGCTAGAACAAACAATCCTAAAATTTGCATGGGACCACAAAAGACCCTGAATAGCCAAAGTGCTTTAATCTTGAAAAAGAAAAAGCTGTGGGGTGCCTGGGTGGCTCAGACGGTTAAGCGTCTGCCTTTGGCTCGGGTCATGATCCCAGGGTCCTGGGATCGAGCCCCGTATCGGGCTCCCTGCTGAGCAGAGAGCCTGCTTCTCCCTCTCCCTCTTCCTGCCGCTCCCCCTGCTTGTACTCTCTCTCTCTCTAAAATTAAAAAAAAAAAAATCTTAAGAAAAAGCTGTGGAGGTATCACAATTCCAGAGTTTCAAGTTATACTATCAAGCTGTAGTAATCAAAACAGTATGGTACTGACACAAAAATAGACACATAGTTCAGTGGGACAGGATAGAAAGCCCAGAAACAAACCCACGATTATATGGTCAATTAACCTTCAGCCAAGGAGGCAAGAATATGGAGTGGGAAAAAGTCTCTTCAACAAATGGTGCCGGGAAAACTGGACCACTTTCTTACACCATACTCAAAAGTGAACTCAAAATGTATTAAGGCCCTAAATGTGAGATCTCAAACCATAAAAGTCCTGGAATAGAGCTCAAGCAGTAATTTCTCTAACATCGGCCATAGCAACATTTTTCTAGATATGTCTTGTTGGGCAAGGAAAGCAAAAGCAAAAATAAATGATTGGGACTAATCACAATAAAAAGCATCTGCAGAGCAAAGGAAACAAAACTAAAAGACAGCCTACTGAATGGGAGAAGATAATTTTCAAATGACGTATCCAATGAAGGGTTAGTATCCAAAATACTCATGGTTTCTGCTTCCTCATGAACTAGGTCCAGTTCTAGTTCTTACTTGGCTATGCATATTTAAAACTTGAGTGCTTAGGAATTGTCAGCCTTTCATCCTGACTGGCTCTTTCTTAGGCTAGTCAGCTGGGGGTTGGGAGTACTAGTGTTGGGCTTAGAAGACAGAGAGACTTCCCTTAGGATCCAAGGGAAGACAGGCTTGGAAATCACTTCTAAAACAACATTAAAATGTTTCTCTTTATAAAGAGTACTTAAAACATTAAGGATATTAAGGGTATCAGTCCTTTTCGTAATACCGAAAGCAGAATTCTTTTTTTTTTTTAAGATATTTATTTGAGAGAGAGAGAGAGGGAGAGCTTAGGTCGCGTGCACAAGCAGGGGGGAGGGGCAGAGGGAGAGGATGAAGCAGGCTCCCTGCGGAATCACGTGGGGCCCGATCCCAAGATCCCGGGATCATGACCTGAGCCAAAGGCACACACAACCACTTAAACCAACTGAGCCACCTAGGTAACCCAAAGCAAAATTCTTTTTTTTTTTTTCTTTTTCTTTTTTTTTTAAAGCAAAATTCTTAATATGAAAGATTGGTAAATGTCTTGACATAAAATTTAATCAAGTTTAAAGTACTTAAATAAGTGTTTGACTTTGGATTTATTTTTAGAAAGGAATTCTAAATGCCAAGACTGACTGACTATGTTTGCTTATGTATTTTTTCTATCCTTCCAAAGTCTTCTAATATTTAATCTTTTTTTAAAAATTTTTATTTATTTGACAGAGACATAGCAAGAGAGGGAACAACAAGCAGGGGGAGTGGGAGAGGGGGAAGCAGGCTTCCCGCGGAGCAGGGAGCCCGATGTGGGGCTCGATCCCAGCACCTGGGACCATGACCTGAGCTGAAGGCAGGTGCTTAACTAATGAGCCATCCAGGTGCCCCCTAATATTTAATCTTTTTTTTAAGTGAAAAGGATTTGCTTTTTTCTCTCAATTGTTTATTCCTTTTGTTAATTAATCCATCCTTTGCTCACTGGTTTATAAATGCACCTTTATCTTTTTATGTCTTCAAACATAGAAGCCATAAAATAAGATTGATAAATGCAGCTGTATAAATAAAATACTTCATGTCAAAAAGCACTGTAAATGAATTTGAAAGAAAAATGAAATACTTGGAAAAATATCTGCAGCACATTATTAAGTTTTGATCTCCATTAATATATGAAAAGCTTCTAAATAAAAACAAGAGACTGTAGTTCAAAATGAACAATGGGCATGAACAGACAGTTCATAGAAAAACAAATGACACCCAAACCTTTGTGAAAGAATGCTGAAGCTCATTTATAAGAGAAATGTGAAATAAAACTACAGAAAGTTAACATTTGAGAACTTTGTTGGAAGGACTGTGGGAAAACTGGCATTCATAGAATGTTTGTTGTACTACAAAATAGTGTATGATCCTTATAGAGGGCACTTTGGAGATATTTATCAAAATTATAGTTGCCTTTATTCTTTGAGTTAATGATCCCTCTTTAGAAATTATCCTACATATCTGAAAATGTGAAACAAATTGCCTATGTAACATTGAAGAGTGTTTTATAATAGCAAAAGATTGGAAACCACCCAGGGGCCCATCAGTGTGAAACTAGTTAAACTGATACATTGACACAACAGAATACTACTAGGTTACTGTAAAAATGAATGAGGAAGCAGTGATATGTTTTTAAGTGAAACTAGTGAAATATACATGCTTTATGTTTAGAAAAAAAAACATGGGTAATATAAAAGTGGTTACCTCTTGGTGCTGGGGGAATGGGGCATTCAGGGATAAGGGCAAGAATTTTCTATATA
The DNA here is from genome assembly GCF_009762305.2 of Zalophus californianus. Taxonomy (NCBI): domain Eukaryota; kingdom Metazoa; phylum Chordata; class Mammalia; order Carnivora; family Otariidae; genus Zalophus; species Zalophus californianus. Next base: position 69,048,418 of record NC_045612.1, read on the forward strand.
TAATTTTTTGGTGGGGGAAGGTAGCAGAATATGTTTGGAAGGTTCCAGTGACAAAATACACCTTTAATTTTTACTCTTTTATATATTTGTGTAAATTTCTAAGTGTATTGTGTTCACTGATCTGTTGATTTCTTTTACCTACTGGTCTTTAAACTATGTTTTAATACGTGTTTTTGAAAAACAATTGTGGTAGTGTTCACTCATTTGTTCTTTTGATTAGCTTTTTGTTCAACTTGTATTAATTAAATGCCTCCCATGCCATGGCTACTGAACATAGAGTTATGCACGTAGTAATTTCTAGATTTTCTCAGGGAGTTCAGTATGCTAGGGGAAGTGTAGGGTATGTAGGAAGGTTGCCTGACAGTACAGAAGATAGGAAGCCAAGGTAGGAGGGAGAGGAAGACTTTGAAACACTGGACCTCGGGGGAATTTTCACCAAAATGGCATCCTAAGGCAGGATCCCACTTTGGGAATAACTAACCAGGCTAACATTGGTATATCTTGTTCTCTGAAGGACTTTTGGTATTGTCACAACGGACTTAGCACTATATATATATCTCCACAGGATAATATTTTTAGGGCTTAAGTTGCAACTCTTAGAGGTTCCAAGGGACCTAATTTTGTACATTGGGTGTTCTGCTAAAATTACTGTAATTTTGCATAAGGAATCATGTGACCTAATTTTGTACATTGGGTGTTCTGCTAAAATTACTGTAATTTTGCATAAGGAATCATGTCACTCATAAATGTAGCCCTTTTCATGATGTCCCTAGATAAAATTTTGTCCATTTTTATTTCATGTTAAGCTGTTGGTCGTCATCCATTCCTTTCTCTTGGAGTCATGGTACTTTGGTGGCCTGGAGTGATTTCCAGATTATTTTTCATTTTGTAGAAACTTAAAAATCTGTTGACATAGTGTTAAGTGTCTGACTTAAGTTCTGCTTGGGCATTTCTTTGACCCAGAATGGCCCCTCTGACATAGGCCAAATACAGTGATCCCAAGGGGTCAGTATATCTTGTAGTAATTTTAGTGAATGATCTTTAATTGGTAATTTGATACTTTGGGATTGATTATTTCTAGTTACGAGACTACACAATATGTCAGTAACTGGGATTGAATAATTGTTATATCTTATTATATAAGCATTGCACCCTGGATCTGAAATTACATTGTTATAATGTAGGCTATAGACTTAGCCACTTTCAACAAGTTGTATGAACCTCTTAAAACCAATGAATTTCTGCCAGAGTCATGGAGGTCAAAGGTGTATTTTAGAATACACCTTAGGAGTCCACTAAGCATTAACACTTGACTCTAGTTAGGTTGGAATTACATAAGGCAGCCTGCCATCTTACTTTGGTGTATTTTCCTATAACCCCTGGCTGATTTGGCAGCCTAGTGGCAGTTTGGTTGCTGTTGCTGATACATAAACTTCTTGCTGATGTATACAAGGATTTGTGCATCTGTAGACAGGATTTTTGTCCTTTTAGAATGTTGTGATTCCAACTCTTAAAACTGGCACGTAGTAGATGCTCATTAAATGTTGAATAAACATTGGTATGGATATAATACCAATACACATATATATGATACTATATGTATCATCCCCTAAATGCAAACAATGTGTTACACATTTATATTTTTATATATCTTATACAGTTGTTTTTGGGTACTTGGCACTAGTAATTCTATATCATAATTTATGAGTAAAGAATATGTAGTTTTAATAATTTGATTCATTAGGTTGGTAGATTACCCTTTGAAAGTGTTCCAGTCTTATTCTCATAGATTATGTTTTTTCAAAAACAATAGTACATGTAAATGGTAAATAGTATAAAAATCAATTTGTACTAAAGTTAATTTGGTTAAAATTTCCTTCCCACCCCCGGTTTTCTAGTCCTCAATCTTCCATCTTTCCAGATAGAAAGTATTGTTACTAATCTCAGAGATAGTCTCTACATACATAAGTCAATAGTCTGGTTAAAAAGTCAGCATATTGTAGAAAAATCGCCTGATAAAAACTGAAAAAAAAATGAAAGAAATCTGTAGACCAACCTCTGATAGTGATATAGAAGCAGATAACCCAAATATAAGTTTGGTGATAAGATTCCACAAGCAGGGACGCCTGGGTGGCTCAGTCGTTAAGCGTCTGCCTTTGGCTCAGGTCGGTCCTGGGATCAAGCCCCGCATCAGGCTCCCTGCTCGGAGGGGAGCCTGCTTCTCCCTCTGCCTGCTGCTCCCCCTGCTTGTGTGCTCTCTCTTGCTCTCTCTCTATGACAAATAAATGCTTAAAAAAAAAAATTCCACAAGCAAATTCATGAGGAATACACAGGCAAGTGGTATTCATGCCAACTGCAAGGATGGTTCAATTTTAGGAAATCTGTGACTATCATTTAGGACATTGTAGGTCAAAGGAAAAACTATCACAAGAGTAGCTCTACAAGTTGACCTTTTTAGTATTTTTTTTTGATTTAAGTAAAATTACCAATCCATTTGGATCATATGGATCATATTTTGATGTCAGTCATCATATAATCTCACATTTGATTTTTTTCAAAGGGACAGCCAGTTGTCCAGTACTATTTATTGAAAATCCATCCTTTGCTTACTCATTTAAAATTATATCTGTCAAATATTAAATTCTCATAATTTGGGTCTGCATCTGGGCTCACTGGCTTCTGTCATTAACTCTCTTTTCCTGTGGCAGTTATGGAATTATTTTGATTTATAAGTATTATAAATGTCACTTTTTGCTGTGCTCATTTGCTGCCTGTCCACATTTAGATTCATTTGTGATAGCATTTCGTAGACTCCAAATTTCTTGGTTCTACACAATAATTTTTGTATCAATGTCTATTCATTATGGTTCCTGACTTCCTTACATACATAAGTCAATAGTTTACTAGAATAGGCTCCATCTTGAGTTTTTTCATTCTATTTTGTGTCAATTCTGCCCAAGGTTTTGTTCCTTTTTCTCAGCTGCTATTTTATTTTCTTTCTGCCAGATGTCCCATAAAGATGTCACATGGGGTGTGTGTGTGTGTGTGTGTGTGTGTGTGTGTGTGTGTGTGTGTGTGTGTGTGGAGAGAGACTTTATAATAGAAAAATTTACATGTTAAAATTAATATTCAGGGTGATTTTAATCAGAACACATGTAATAGAGTTACATCAGAAACAGTATAGGTAATGTTTCATGATCTAGGCTTTCTTGCATGCCTAGTTGCTGCACATTGCTTGTGTTCTTGGTTGAGTGAATAAGTAATTTTTATGGGATGTTCCATGGCTGTCCTAGTCATAAAGAGCCCTCTCCCTTGCGATGTGTCTTTGCATGGCTCAAACAGGACCCTTTGTCATATACAAGTCATTCAGTTTTACGTTCTAAAAATCATTGGTTTAGCATTTAATGTGACTATAGGCTGTGCATCAGAATACATGGCTATTTGAAATGAAAATTCATGTATACCATAATAAGAGTTTACTTACTAGTAAACCTTTTGGTTGTCTTTCATAAGTCATGGTGTAGTGAAAACTTGATCCATGTATCCTTATTTCTGTATGACAACATGGTGGAATCCTTGCAAAAGTTGATAAAAATATGAACAGTTTTTGTTTATTAAAGTTCCAAATTGCCCATCTAAAAATGTTTTAATATATGCCACAGTGCTTTTATTTAACTATTTTATAGTTGCTTAAGTAATTTTCTTCAAAATATACAAGATTGTGGACTGCTTAACCTGTATTTTAGGACTGTATCACAAAACGGGTTTTCCAGAATTTTCTTGCACACCAGGGATCTCACAAGGATAATACAAACTTCATTCAGTTTGTAATGAGTAAGTCTCATTTTTAGCACACACAGAGTATCAAAATGTATGGTAACCTATTTATAGAGTAAAAATTTTTTTGAGTGGATGTCCCCATTCTTTTCACTATTAAATAAACTTTTTTGTTTTTAGAAAAGTTTTAGATTTATGTGAAAGTTACAAAGAGTTCTCATATACCCCATACTCAGGTCATCTTACATTAACATTTTATATTTTACTATGGTACATTTGTCACATTCCCCCTCTCCCTAGCCCTTGGTAAACTCTAATCTACTTTCAGTCTCTGAATTTGCCAGTTCAAGCTACCTCATATAATTGGAGCAGTGCAATATTTGTCCTTTTGTGTATGGCTTATGTCACTTAACATATCTGCAAGGTTCATCATCGATGTTATTGCATGTGCCAGAACTTCATGGTTTTTTTAATGGCAGAGTGATATTCCATTGTATGTATATGCCACATTTTGCTTATATATACATGTATTAGCATATATTTATTTACATACATATTTTGTTTATCCACCATCTGTCTAATGGATAGCACTGCTCTAGAACATACTTTTGGTTAATTGTTATCACATTTTATTAGTCTAAATTGGTCATAGTAAACTGAACAATAGGAAATTATTTAACTCTTGCAATAAAATCCTGAAATTGTCTCTGGATAAAACTTCAGTCCACTGGAATTATGAAGCATCCATATTCCTTTTAGCACAGGCTGTCAAAAATTAACAAAAATGTTCTCCTATTCTAGATGTGATACCTTTGGCATCACTGTCTTAGTTAAAAGTAAACAGTAACACTAATTGGGTGAATAGTTTTGTGATTTAAAAAATATTTTAGAGAGTGGGGGGTGGGGGCAAAGGAAGAGGGACAAGCAGACACCATGTTGAGCGTGGAGCCGAAACCAAGAGTCAGACACTTAACCAATTGAGCCACCCAAGTGCCTCAGCTATTATTTTTAATGTAGGCTAGTACATTATGTAGAATTATTACCCACTTCCTGAACATCTCTTTTCTTTCCTTCCTTCCTTCCTAGTCTCTTTACTTTCTGAGGGCCTTTAGTCAGTTTCTCTAGGGAAGAATAAGTTCAAATCTATACCTATTGCTCAAAGAATTATTTTCTTGCCTCCATTATAAAATGTATTAAAAAATTAGAAAAGGCGTAGGTATTCATTGTAAAAAAATTGAAATAAAAAGAACCATAGCACAATTAAAAAAAGAATATGTAGAAGTACTCAGGTTGTTGGTACATTTCTTTCTAGTATGTTTATGTATATTAATAATGTTTTTAGATACTCTTTTCTTGAGTACAGTTGAAATACAGTGTTACATCAGTTTCAGGTGAACAACTTAGTGATTAGATGACTCGAGTTAAGAAGAACATTTCCTATCTTTAAATATGAATGCATACAAGTCTTTGGGCCATGATTTTTTATATAATATTTACATCTTTTTTTAAACATTACGATTATTTTAAATTTTTTAAATAAAATTTGAATGTAACAATGTAGTTAACATACTTCTGGGAACATTTTTGTGTGCATGCCTCCTTGATGATTTCTTTTATTATAATCTTGTTAGAGACCGATTGTGTTTTGTCTGTTTTGCATCTCTTGATTAGCCTATGTGAATGAAATCGAGTGTAAAGTAATTAGACCCACATTCAAGAAGCAGATATTGTTCATATACCCCCTACATCTCTTCACACTTAATTCATTCTCACCTCTGGCAAGCATAATCATCCTGTGCCCTGCTATTTATCCACTATTCTTTGCTTTCCGAGACAGCCCTGTGTAACGAGTTGGCTCTGTTCCTTTCTCTTTCACAAAATGATACACTTTTAATGATCATAAGATTATTTTACCCTTCTAATTAATTTTTCACTTCCTACTAAATTCAACTATTTTTTTCTCATTTCAGTATCTCTTCATTGTCTCTTATTTGTTTGTTCTATTTCAGGCAGCATTCCATTTTATGCAGTATTCTTTTTTTAGAGTATTGTTTGGATAACAACAGTTCACATCAACTGAGCACACACAGTAAGCATTAACACACTGTTGTACATGTGCATTAGCTCAGTTTCAATGCTCAGGAAGTACATTCTAATATTATCCCTTATTTTTTCAGATGGGGTAATTGAGGTCAGTTAACACCCAGTAACATTGCCCCCAAATGTCACAGAATCAGGCACTTTGGCCCCAAAGTCTCTGCTCCATAGGCTCTCTCTCTTCTTTATCAATGATGCTTTAGTTGTGGTTAAAAAAAAAAGAAAACATGAGGTCCTTATCAGTGTCTGGTGATGACTGTGTTCCTAGGAAGATCAGTAACTCTTTAAGAATTGCCTTTTTCTAAAAGATTTATTTATTTATTTTAGAGAGAGTGAGCAAGCATGAGGGGGAGAGGCAGAGGGAGAGAGAGAATCTCAAGCAGATTCCCCGCTGAGTGCAGAGCTCAACACGGGGCTCGATCCCACAACCCCGAGATCATGACCTGAGCTGAAATCAAGAGTTGGACGCTTAACCGACTTCAGCCACTCAGGCACACTCCCCCACTGGCTTTTAACTAAGTGCAGTAGTGCAGGATGTACTCTAGAGTTAGGAGGTCTTGGATGAGATTCCAAAATAAAAGATTTAAGAAATCCCATACCTTATGTTAGGACGAGAGCGTGTGGTAAAGAATGTAGTGAGGTGGCTTTTCGTCAGGATGGTTGTGGGCATTGACCCCAAGAATCATCCAGAACACTTACAGTAAAAAGGACAAAGACTAGCCCTGCTTTCATCGGGAGGAGGGATGAGCCTGATGCCTTTTGGTTGTGGTACACTTAGCGCAAAATGTTTTTTGATGCCCGTAAACACCAATAAAGGTAATCTTTGATGACTGCCAGCCAGAATGCCCAGTGTACTCTGTACTCAGGACCCTTCCTGTATTGAGTTGTCTGCCCTTTGGATGAGGTGCTTTTACTGTGCTTGGTTTTTAAAAAGGCTCTGAAAGCTTCCTTTCCATTTCCTGGCTCACATCTCGCCATCAATTACCTGTCAAAAAGATTTGGTTTATTTTAAGCTTTAAAAGTGATACTGGCAGAGGTGGGAATAAAACCAGCTTCTGAATTGTCAGTTTTAGACTACGAGAGAGAGAGAGAGAGAAGGAGAAAGGGGCATTTTTAAGTGAAAAGCATCAGTTTTTATGCATGGGCTAACTCTAAACTGGGCAAGCTTCCTGCAAGGAGAGAGGGATAAATACTTTTTACTGCGTTCTTGCAGTTTGGGTGGGGTTCATGGACATGCTTCCCTGCTTGGCCGTTTTAATGATTAAAAGAAGCCCCCTGTTGTGCCTGAAGCTCTCTCATCCTTGGAAGTTAAGGTCAGTTTACCTTCATTGCTCCCTCCCTGTTTTGCAGTAGAGTATGTGAATCAGAAACACATAGGTCTCCCTGTAGTCTGTCCTGGACCCCATCCATACAAAGGTCCTTTCTAGGACCCCTTGGCATATTGTGAGGTGCCTCCCAGCACACCTCAATATTAATAAGAAATCAGAATTGCCTCAGGACAACATTGATAAGATGTCTCCTCAAGTGAGCTAGGAAGCAAAACTCCAGGTGGGAGTTTGCCATCAACAAATACGGAACAATCTCTTAGGTGATGAAATTCTGCAATGCCTAATTAGTATGAGTTCCTGTCTTCAACATGGTTGCTATCTGAAAAGGTTCTAATATAATTTTGTCACCTGTAGCGCCCCTGCTCTATGGGAACCATATGATCACAATTGGCATCTCCACCCATTGGCTTTAAGGACAGTCTTCCTGCAAGTGAACAGGAAGTTGTTTTAGTATAGTGCTAGCACTTTTGGTCTGAGCCAGCCGGGGTTCTTCTAAACACTGTGGTTCTCGACTATCCACTGATGGGCTTGATTGTATTTTTCTAGTTAGTAAATGTCTATCACTGTCAGTAGCTCTTATGGTTCCTCTAAGATTTTACAGCCATTTTCCTACATTGGTAGTACAGCTAAGCTTAGCAGGTTTTTTTTTTTTTTAATAAATGCTTTTGGAATATTTTGTTTTCTTGAAAGTGTGCTACTGCCATCCCTCTCTTCTAATTATCCATTTGCCCCTCCTAAGCATGCTCTTGTAGACACTGCTTTGTTGTATTGCCAACAGCCTCCACTGGAGAATTGCTGTCCTGAAATAGGATGCACATCTCAGACATGGTGCTGCTTTTATTTTTCTAGCTGAATTGATTCTTCAGATGGGATTTAACACCCAATCAGCAACTAAACTCAGCAAAGGATTATCTTGCCATGTATATAGTTGTGATGAATTTCCAGTTTTGGTTTTTGTGTGGACAAATGAGAAGCAAATCTTCTATATGTAATTGTGACCTTGTCCTTTGGAAATTTCTGGAGCACAGCTCTGTTCCAAAGTTTAGACCAAATAAAATTTTAGTAAAAACTGCTGCTTATTAAAAAAAAAAAAAAAAAAGCATTGCATCTTAAGGGCTTTTGATTTTTGGAACTGTAGTCATACATACACGTGTAAACACATAGTGATACATCAGTCACTGTTTTTAGGTGCAGTGTTTAATTTTAGTTAGAAAACCTATTACCTAGTTGGGCTATTTCCATCCTGTGCAAATAGTACAGTCATGTTGCCCAATAAGATTACAGGTTGGACACCCATTTTCTAAATACTGAGACATTAACTGCATTTTGTAGTGCAATAACATAGACTTTTGCTATCAGATGGCAGTCTTCTGTGGGGAAATTTGGCATTCTGATCAGACACTAGGATAGATAATATCAAAAACCTGGATAGCTATACTTTCACATATTTATGTATTCACATTAACTCACGTTGCTCATGTCCTATGCTATAACTTCAGTCCTCTTCCCTTTATTTGATGATGCTGCCTAGAGGCTTACAAATAACAGTCTGGCTTTATGAAGTTCCTAATGGTCCACTCTGCATTGCCCCTTTAGGGGTGACATTACATGCCAACTTACCAGCGTATTTGCCGGTTGCAGTTCATTAGAATCCCTCCATTCTGTGCCAGTACAATGAGGCTCTTAAAGAATTTGCTGCAAATTATCGTGCTTTTGTGTTGGCATCTGTGTTGCTTAGCACATTATAGTGCTTCACGTGTGTAACTGTTGTTTACTTTTAGTTCAGTGTTGCTCAGTAGATTGGGTATATTCTAATAGTATTAACTATTTAGCTGTTACTATTTAGTATTAACTATTTACCTTTGCTCCTTCAGTTGACTGCCTGGAATAATGTCTATTAGCAAAACATTAGATATTAGGATCTGCCACCCGTGGGTTGAGTGGTTCTGGAAGTACTGTTCTTAGCCGTATTATGAAACCACAGGTCCATGAGTTGTTATACTGCCATTATTCATTTAATCAAAAAATGTACCCAGAATTTTATCTTGGTGAGCCATCATTTGTTGAATAGTATTCATCTAAAGCATAGTCACCAAGGTGATTCAAATATATTTGTTGAGTCTTAGACTTTTTCCACATTAAGAAAATTTTGGTATTCCACTGTCTTGTTTGGTTGTGAGTTGTCATATTTTTCCTGTTTGTTGCCGGAAATATATGTTGTCTAGTTGTTGACTCAGCAGTTCCTCTGTATTGTAGATCTGGTCCTGCTAAGATTTTCTTTTTACCACCTGTGGTCACATGTAGGGGTACCTTCTGTTTTTGAGGTTCTTTAGTGACTCTTCTTTGTCAAATCTTGCCTCTGTTACTTCACTACTGGATCATTATTTAGCCCAGTTAAAATACGGGATCATCAGGGGCGCCTGGGTGGCTGATGGTTAAGCGTCTGCCTTTGGTTCAGGTCATGATCCCAGGGTCCTGGGATTGAGCCCCGCATCAGGCTCCCTGCTTGGTGGGGGCCCTGCTTCTCCCTCTCCCTCTGCTATTCCCCCAGTTTGTGCTCTCTTGCTCTCTCTGTCAAATAAATAAAATCTTAAAAAAAAAAAGGGATCATCTTGTGACTTCATGGTATCACTGGAAAATTTACATGTCCTAGTGGATGAGAATATTTCAATGATAGGGCTAATCTCCATGTGGTATTCCTTTATCTCTAATCTTTGCTTACATGTTTACATGTTATGCCTACACATACTGGGCAGTTTGATACTTTGACAAATCCTTTACCTGCACTCATGGCCAAGATACTGGTAAGCACTATTTGGGGGCAGCCTGTCAATGGGGTTATAGCTAACAAGTGTCCTCTCAATTTTGTCATAAAATTAAATGCCTATCTTAGCAACCTTGCTAATCAGTGTGACTCTGAATAAGGCAAATAACTTCTTTTAAAAAAATAATAATTACTGTGATATAATTCATATACTCTGAAATTACCCTTTTACATTTCAGTGGCTTTTAGTATATTCATAGAATTGTGCAGTCATTATTTCTGTATTACTATAAAACATTTTTATCACCCCAGAAAGAAGCCCCACACCCAGTAGCAGTAATTCCTCATTTTCCTCTTCCGCAATCCCTGAAACCACTAATCTAACTTTTTGTCCCTGTGGGTTGGTCTGTTCTAGACATTCATATGAATGGAATCATACAGTATGTGGCCTTTATGTCGACGGCTTCTATCACGTAGCATGTTTTGGTGATTTTACCCACCAATTTAATATTAGGTGGGGTATGGGTTTTTTGGTAGATTCCTTAGGATTTTTATGTATAAGATTATATCCCCTACAAATACGGATCATTGTACTTCTTTCTTTCTAATCTTGTTGATTTTTACTTCTTTTTTCTGCCTAATTACTCTGGATAAAACCTCCTGTACAGTATTGGCAAGAGCAGGCTTCCTGGTCTTAGTGGAAATACACTTTTTTTCTATTAATTACAATGATAGCTGTACAGTTTTTGTAGATGCCCTTTGTCAAATGTAGAAAATTCCCTTCTATTCTAGTTTGTTGAGGTTTTCATTTTTTTAAATCATGAGTGGTTGTCATCAAATTTGTCAAATGCTTTTTCTGCATTTGTTGACATGATCATGAGGTTTCCTCTTTATTCTGTAAATACAGTGTATTAGATTCATTGATTTTCAGATATTAAGCCAACTTTGCTGTACTGAGGTAAATCTGACTTGGTCATGGTATATGATCATTTTCATTTCTAGATTTGGTTTGCTAATGTTACGTTGGACATTTTTGGAAATCTGTATTCAAAAGGTAGCTTGCTCTATAGTTTCCTCATTTTATCTTTGTCTGGCTTTGTTATCAGGCTAATGTGGACCTCACAGAATGAGTTGGAAAGTGTTTTCTTCTCTAATATTTTTTTGGGAACATTAAGCAAGGGACTGGTATTAATTCTTTAAACGTTTCACCTATTAAAGTCATCTGTTCAAGGACTCTTTTTGGGGGGACTTTTATAGATTAATTATCATATTTATTTTTATAGGTCTATTCAGATTTTTCTTCTTGAGTCAGATTTGGTTGTGTCTTTTTATGTGTAATGTAATTAAACATACTGATAAGGTAGGACTGATGTCTATTGTTTTCCTATTTGTTTTCCATGTGTCTTACGTCTTTTTGTTTCTTTTACTGTATTTTCTAACATTCTTTTCATGGTTGCTCTGGTATTTCAATTAACATCTTACATTAAAATAATTGTTTTCAGGTTAATACCAACTTAATTTCAATTGTGGACAAAATTTGCTCCACTGTATCTTTGTTCCCTCCCCTCTTTGTGCTGTTATTATTATACAGATTACATCTGTATGCAATGTAAACACATTAACACAGTCCTCTAGTTACTCCTTTATGCTACTGTCTTCAAGTCAGAAATGAGCAAAAAATGTTACAATTAAAATTGAATTTTTTTGTCTTTTAAATTTATCTATGCATTTACTTTTACTTGTGCTCTTTTATTTTTCATATATATATGAGTTACTGTCTAGTGTCCTTTCATTTCTGCCTGTAGGACTCTTTTGTATCTCTTGTAAGGCGTGTCTGTTAGCACTGAATTCTTTTAATTTTTGTGTATCTGGGAGTGTCATAATTTCTCCTTCATTTCTCCAGGATAGTTTTGCTGGATACAGAATTCTCGGTCAACGTTCATTTCCTTCAGTAGTTTGAATATAATCATCCCACTATTTTCTGCTCTCTATGGTTTATGAAAACTTAACTTAAGATCCATTACATATGATGAGTTTTTCTCTTGCTGCCTTCAAGATTCTGAAGTAACTTTGACAATTTGATTATTATGAGTCTAGATTTGATTTGAATGTCGTTGAGTTTATCCTTCTTGGCATACATTGATCTTCTTGCATGATGTATAGATTAATACTTTTTCATCAAATTTGGCAAGTTTTGGCCATTATTCATTCACATAATCTTTCTGTCCTCTTCTCACCTTTGTTTGGCTCCCATTGTGTTTGTCATCTTTACTGAGGTAATTCTTTTTCACTACTTTATAATAAATAAGAGAACATAAGGCTTTATGTAGTACAGGCTGAATCTCATTAGTGGTGGTCTTGTTTTGTTGCTTGTTAAGTGTGTTTGATCGTAATTTACATTTCTTTTTTGACCCAATAGTTATTTACTGTGGTGTTTCATATTGAGAATTTCTGGTTTGAACTACCTCATGTATATATGATATATGTGTTACATAATTATGTATTTATTGTATATAAGCATATAATGAATAAACTTCCATGTTTTTATAATTAACATATAAAATTATATATAAAATAAACTGCTCACATTGTGATTAGTGTGGTTGCTGTCCTTTTGTACGTGCCTAGTTTTTTTTTTTTTAATTTTATTGTTATGTTAGTCACCGTACAATACATCATTAGTTTTTGATGTGGCAATCCACGATCCATTGTTTTCGTATAACACCCAGTGCTCCATGCAGTACGTGCCCTCCTTAATACCCATCACCGGACTAACCCATCCCCCCTCCCCCTCCCCTCTAAAACCCTGTTCATTTCTCAGAGTCCAAAGTCTCTCATGGTTCATCTCTCCCTCCGATTTCCCCCCCCTTCATTGTTCCCTTCCTTCTCCTAATGTCCTAAGTGAAACCATATGATAATTGACTTTCTCTGCTTGACTTAGTTCACGTAGCATAAACTCCTCCAGTCCCATCCACGTTGATGTAAAAGTTGGGTATTCATCCTTTCTGATGGCTGAGTCATATTCCATTGTATATATGGACCGCATCTTCATTTATCCATTCATCTGTTGAAGGGCATCTCGGCTTTGTCCACAGTTTGGCTATTGCGGACATTGCTGCTATGAGTATTAGGGTGCATATGGCCCTTCTTTTCACTACATCTGTGTCTTTGGGGTAAATACCCAGGACTGCAATTGCTGGGTCATAGGGTAGCTCTATTTTTAAATTTTTGAGGAACCTCCACACTGTCTTCCAAAGTGGCTGTACCAACTTGCATTCCCACCAACAGTGTAAGAGGGTTCCCCTTTCGCCACAACCTCTCCAACATTTGTTGTTTCTTGCCCTGTCCATTTTTGCCATTCTGACTGGTGTAAGGTGGTATCTCAATGTGGTTTTGATTTGGATTTGGATTTGGATTTCCCTGATGGCTAATGATGATGAACATTTTTTCATGTGTCTGTTAGCCATGTGTATGTCTTCTTCAGAGAACTGTCTGTTCATATCTTCTGCCCACTTTTTGACTTGATTATTTGTTTTTTGGGTGTTGAGTTTGAGAAGTTCTTTATAGATCTTGGATACCAGCCCTTTATCTGTAGTGTCATTTGCAAATATCTTCTCCCATTCTGTGGGTTGCCTCTTTGTTTTGTTGACTGTTTCCTTTGCTGTGCAGAAGCTTTTGATCTTGATGAAGTCCCAAAAGTTCATTTTTGCTTTTGTTTCACTAGTTTTTGGAGATGTATCTTGAAAGAAGTTGCTGTGGGCGATGTCAAAGAGCTTACTGCCTATGTTCTCCTCTGGGATTTTGATGGCTTCCTGTCTCACATTGAGGTCTTTCATCCACTTTGCGTTTATCTTTGTGAATGGTGTTAGAGAATGGCCGAGTTTCATTCTTCTGCATTTGGCTGTCCAATTTTCCCAGCACCATTTACTGAAGAGACTGTCTTTTTTCCATTGCATGTTTTTTCCTGCTTTGTCAAAGATTATTCTGTTCTCTATTCTGTTCCATTGGTCTTTCTGTCTGTTTTTGTGCCAGTACCATGCTGTCTTGGTGATCACGGCTCTGTAATATAGCTTGAAATCGGTCAACGTGATGCCCCCAGCTTTGTTTTTCTTTTTCAACATTTCCCTGGCGATTCGGGGTCTTTTCTGATTCTATACAAATTTCAGGATTGTTTGTTCCAGCACTTTGAAAAATGTCATTGGAATTTTGATCGGGATGGCATTGAAGGTATAGATTGCTCTGGGTAGCGTAGACGTTTTAATGATGTTTATTCTTCCTATCCATGAGCATGGAATATTTTTCCATCTTTTTGTGTCTTCTTCAATTTCTTTCATGAGGGTTCTGTAGTTCCTAGAGTATAGATCCTTTACCTCTTTGGTTGTGTTTTTTCTGAGGTATCTTACGGTTTTTGGTGCTATTGTAAATGGAATCGTTTCTCTAATTTCTCTTTCTACAGTTGCATTGTTAGTGTATAAGAAAGCAACTGATTTCTGTGGATTGATCTTGTATCCTGGCACATTACTGAATTGCTGTATGAGTTCTAGTAATTTGGGGGTGGAGTCTTTTGGGTTTTCCACATAAAGTATCATGTCGTCTGCGAAAAGAGAGAGTTTGACTTCTTCTTTGCCAATTTGAATACCTTTTATTTCTTTTTGTTGTCTGATTACTGTTGCTAGGACTTCTGGTACTATGTTGAACAATAGAGGTGAGAGTGGGCATCCTTGACAGGTTCCTGATCTTAAGGGAAAGGCTCTCATCTTTTCCCCATTGAGGATGATATTCGCTGTGGGTTTTTCATAGATGGCTTTTATGAACTTGAGGAATGTTCCCTCTATCCCTATGCTCTGAAGAGTTTTAATCAGGAAAGGATGTTGTATTTTGTCAAATGCTTTTTCTGCGTCAATTGAGAGGACCGTATGGTTCTTCTCCTT